>NW_021604649.1:1150602-1314698 GCF_004785775.1 Grammomys surdaster | reverse complement strand
TTAATTCAAGAAGCACTCAAGGGAGGTAGATGCAGGTGGATGGATCTCTGAGTTTGAGGCCAGTCTGGCCTACAGAGCAAGTTCCAGGACAGCTAGAGTTACAACAGAAACTCTATCTGGAAAAACAAACAAACAAACAAAGTGCATAATGGAAGTAAGGTTGATTTCAATACATATTATACATTTGTGGAACAATACTCAATGTTATTTCCCAAGAGGAGGCACTTCAAAGAAATGATTTCTTTGCAAAAAAAAGTGAGCCTGAGGGCTGGTGAGATGGCTCAGTGGTTAAGAGCTCTGACTGCTCTTCCAGAGGTTCTGAGTTCAATTCCCAAGCAACCACATGGTGGATCACAACCCTCTTTAGCGGGATCCAATGCCCTCTTCTGGTGTGTCTGAAGATATCTGCAATGTACTCATATAAATAAATAAACAAATCTTTTAAAAAAGAGGTGAGTCTGAAATGCCAGTCAAAGTGTGGAAGCTCTGAACACATTAGAGGCAGATTTTTATTTTATTTTTGGTTTTTTGAGACAGGGTTTCTCTGTGTAGTCCTTGCTGTCCTGGAACTCACTCTGTTAGAGGCAGATTTTTGTTTGCTTGGTTTTGTGTGTGTGTTTAAAGATACAATTTTTATTTAATTTTACTTTAGAGACTGGGTCTCTCTATGTAGCCCTGGCTGTCCCAGAACTTACTATGTAAACCAGGCTGGCCTAAAGCTCAAAGATACACCTGCCTCTGGCTCCTGAGTGCTGGGATTAAAGACATGCACCACCACATCTGACTTGTTTATTTTCTTTCTTTTTTCTTTTTAAAAAATCATTTATTTAGCTTTATTTTATGTGCCTTGGTGTCAAGGTGGCAGGCCCCTTGGAACTGTAGTTATAGACAGATGTAAGCTGCCATATGAGTGCTGGGAATTGAACCCAGGTTCTTTGGAAGAGCAGTCAGTGCTCTTAACCACTGAGCCATCTTTCCAGTCCTACTTACTTGTTTTCAAGGGTGTGTGTGTGTGTGTGTGTGTGTGTGTAGGTATATACACATGAGCATATCAGATTTATCAGTTTCAGGCAGTTGTGAGCTGGCATGTGTGTGCAGGAACCTGAACTCTGGTCTTTAGAAGGAGTGGTAGGAACTCTTAGCTGTTGAACTAGCTCTCTAGTCCCTTGTTTTGTTTCACGAGACTAGGTCTCATGATGGAGACCACATTGGTCTCAAATTTGAGCCAATACTTCTGCCTCAGCTTCTAGAATTCTGGGATTAGTCTTCTGCTGTTGGTAGATCTTGATACGTGAGAAATGAAGTGAAATTTGCAAGTTTTTTTGTTTTTGTTTGTTTGTTTGTTTGTTTTTGGTTTTTCGAGACAGGGTTTCTCTGTGTAGCTCTGGCTGTCCTGGAACTCACTCTGTAGACCAGGCTGGTCTCGAACTCAGAAATCTGCCTGCCTCTGCCTCCCAAGTGCTAGGATTACAGGCGTGCGCCACCACTGCCCAGCTAAAATTTGCAAGTTAATTAGAGGTTACGGTCTAGATTCTCAGGGAAAAAAAAATCTTGGAATGGCAACTTTCCTAGAAGGCTTTACTTTTTAAAATTAAATACATTGTGTTTATTTAATTCTTTGGGTACTGGGACCAAACTCAGGATGTGGCACATGCTAGTCCCATTACCAATAAGCTACAGTCACACTTAGGATGTTACTTATTGCCTGCAGCCTCTATGCTCTTAACATCCAGAGGGAAGCTATAGAGGATTGTTCACATGGATGGTAGAGGCTTACCTAAGAAGAAGGAGCCAGGACAGCTATTTCTATAGGCTCAGCCCTAAAGATTACAAGGGGAGGAGAATGGGAGAGTGGTCCCTAAATAGTTAAATGGTGGGCAAGTCTGTGTGAGTTGTGTAAGTGGGCAAATAGATGAGGTTGAAATGTTAATTGGTGGGGCTAGAGAGATATTGTTCTGTGGTTAAGAGCACTGGCTACTCACACAGAAGAACCAGGTTCAATTCCTAGCATATGCACACATGGTGGCTCACAATGTCATTCCAGTTCCAGAGCATCTGACATCAGGTACGCAAGTGGTACATAACCATACATGTGAGCACAACACCCATACACATAAAATAAGAATATTTACAAAGTTAACCCAGGAGTCCTAAGTTGGTTTCCATGTCACATCTTTTGATGTCCCTCTTTGTCTCTTTCATATCTAAGCTGTTAGCGGTCTGGATTCTGCAGATATAGAAGTCACAGACAGTCGCTTGCCTCATGCCACTCTTGTGGAACATCGACCCCAGGTACTCAATGCTATGTCCTGTGTTAACCTTTTGCTTTTATTGAGTTTTAGAGCATCCTCTATAGCCCAGGCTGGCCTTGGAACTTGATAGGTAGACTAGGCTCTCCTCAAACTCATGGTGATCCCTCTGCCTTAGACTCCCCAATGCTAGGATTATAGGCATGGACTTCCTACACTGTGCTGCCTAGTCTTATGTCAACTTGACCTAAGCTAGAGTATCTGAAAGGAGGGAACCTCAACTGAGAAGATGCCTCCCTAAGATCTAGCTGTAAGACATTTTCTCAATTAGTGATTGATGGAGGAGGGCCCAGCCCATTGTGGGTGTCATCTTCCTTGGGCTGGTGATCCTAGATTCTATAAGACAGCAGACCGACTAGGCAATTGTGGCACACGCCTTTAATCCCAATAGTCAGGATGCAGAGGCAGTTGGATCTCTGAGTTTGACACCAGCCTGGTCTCCAGAGTGAGTTCTAGGACAACAAATGCTACACAGAGAAACCCTGTCTCGAAAAGAAAAAGAAAAAATAAAAAAGCAGGCTGAGCAAGCTATGGGGAACATGCCAGCAGATGGCACCCTCCACGGCTTCTGCATCAGGACCTGTCTCCATATTACTGCCCTGCTTGAGTTCCTGTTCTGACTTATTTTTGGTGTTGAACTATGATGTGGAAGTATAAGCCAAATAAATCCTTCCCTCCTCAAGTTGTTTTGGTCATGGTGTCTCATCACAGCAATTATAATCCTGACTAAGGTACACACCCAGCTAATTTATGTATACTCTTACTCCTTTTCCAGCATCAAAGGTATGAGGCTTTGGGTACATGTGTGGAGCCACTTCCAGTCACCCAGAATAAGGCAATCCATGCTTTGAAACTACCCAAGGCCACTGGCCAATTTTCTGTGGAGCTGGTCCGAGGTCCTGCAGGCTTTGGTCTCACTTTAAGTGGAGGTCGAAACTTATCTGGGGATGCTCCATTGGCCGTGCGTGGACTACTGAAGGATGGGCCAGCACAGCGGTGTGGTCGTTTGCAGGTCAGCTCCAAGCAATGGTCCGTTCATAGATATGGTCCTTATTCTTGCCCAGTCTCCATCTGCCCTTCATACAGCACTGTGTTCTTGCAGGCTGGTGACCTCGTGCTCTATATCAATGGACAGTCAACAAAGGGCCTCACTCATGCCCAGGTGGTGGAGCAGATTCGAACTGGAGGCCCCCGCATTTGCCTGGTACTCCAACGGCCTCAACAGATGGATGGCAGTAGGAGCGAGAAGGTTGAAGGAGATCAGAAGACAGGTGAAGTGGTGGATTTCCCAGAGAGGCAGAGATCAGAAAGGGGAAGGGGAGGTTCAGAGAGTGGAAAGGCTGCATCCTGTGTAGAAAGGAGCTGGTGGTCTCAGTGGGGATACTGTAGAGGTCCAGTGTCTGGATAGGGCTATATAGATTTCACAAAATGGTAAAAACTTCATAGATGATGCTTTTGAGGTCTTGGGAGAGGAGGATCCTGGTTAAAGCATTAAAGTGCCCCCCGCCCCAAGGAAAAGTCTCAGTCCTTAGAGAAGGCTGCACGGGATAATATAAAGACTGGAAACTCTGATGTTTGAGATGCGGTTCACTGGGGCAGTGCTTGCCACCTGAGAAGCCAGGTGCTTCCATCTCCTCTTTTAGGGAGTAGGGAGTTTACTCATGAGACAAATAAAGGGGGCTGGCTAGACAGCTCAGTAGATGAAGGTTGCCACCCAGCCTGATGACATCGCGTTCGATCCCTAGGACCCACACAGTGGCAGGAGAGACCTGATCCACACAAGTTGTCCTCTGACCTCCCTAGGACCCCCTCCCGCAATGTTTAAGGATTAATTAGTAACTGAAAGAGCAGGGAATCAAAGGAGGAGAGGTGAGAGAGAAGAGATTCAGAACACTCACACGGGGAAAGCTTCCCGGTTCAAAGGCTAAGGTCAGAGTTTGATGGCCTTTGGGCAATGATTTCTGTTGGGCATGGGCTAGTTTGAAGGGGTCTATCTGGAGGCGGGGAATGTTGAAGTTTGTGATGGAGTGACACCTCTAGGCCTTGAAGGGAATTGTCTCTAAGTGCTTTTCTGGTCACTCTTAGCTAAGGCCTCGATTTCCATTGTCTACTCCACTACCCAATCTAACCCCTCGTTTTGCTATCTCCAGATCGCAGCCCAGATCCTAGGGGAAGCAGGATGATAGAGTCTCGCACCATTTCCCCAGTTCACCACCGGCCCAAGACACGGACCAGTTCCGGACCTAGTCCAGAAGCAGTGGCTATTGACCACGTGGTTCGCGCAGCGGTGCACCCCGCAGAACTGGAAGACCGTATCCCTGGTACCCCTGGGCCCTGGCTGGTGCCAAGTGAGGATCGGCTCTCACGGGCTCTAGGAGTTCGGGGTGGGGGCGCGCAGCTCGCTCAGGAGATGGCAGCCGGAAGGCGGAGGCATTAAGCACCAATAGACAGCTCTGTGCTCACTAAGTGAGGTCCAACAAAGTTCTAGCAAGCCGGACCGCCAGGCTTTAAGCTTTTCCCTTAGAGCTTTAACCTGCTCTAGTACCTTCCCACTGCACACTGCACAGTGGACTGGTCCCCACCCCTTCAGGACGCCAGTGGTAAGGCCCTCCCAGAGCCCAGAGCGCTCGCACTCTACCACCCCCACGTCGGCATATGCGCAGCTTCTCCTAGTTCCTTCCCGGCCGGGAGGTAATAAAATAGCTGGATCCAGTTCTGACTTGCTAGGTGCTCTAGGCGGGGTGAGGCTTCCCAGTCCACCCTGGAAGGGAGGGGTAGGTTGATCTAGTTTCGATGAAGTCCCTTTGAAACCAACCGAAAGCTACGTGCAGCTTTCTTCATGCCTCCTCTTTATTTCTGCTTACTCCCCAGTTTGCTTTGCTAACTCCTGCCCTTCATTCATTCATTTCACTCTCGGAGTACCCACATTACTGCTTGTGACGTGGGGAATGCATAAGTGGGCCTGTTGTGGGCGTGTCCCAGTAAGCTTAGGGTACCCGCAAGGAATTCTTCTGACCCTTAGCCGACATCAAGATAGCAAATCTAGAAGCTTGGCGCCTTCCTCCACCCAGAGTCTGTGGTCTCCCACTTCCGGCTTGAAAAAAACTAACTTTAACCGTGGCATGTAGACTGCTATCCCAGGGACGTGGGCTGGGGCCCTGGATCCCACTTTGAAGCAGAGCGGGGAAGGTGTGAGTCAGCGCCCCGGGTAGGCCAGGCTAAAAAGGGCTGTTAGAAGAAGTCTTTGGGCCACGCCTCCCCTTTTCCTTAGACGGTGACAAACTGCACCGGGCGGTCCCGGTCTGGGACGAGACTAAAGTTTCCTCCACCCTGGGAGCTGAGTCCTACTGTCAAAAGCGTATATAGACAGAAGACTCCAACCCGGGAAGCCACAAAGCAGGAGCTGCCCAGTGCTACAAACGTCCAGTCACCTTGCTGTTAACCACATCCTGAATACTCAATCCCATCCCCCAAAGAGGGAAGTTGTGGTCTGAACAGGCAACTTTCGCCCCTATAAGGAGGATGGGGGGGAGGGGAGAAATGACAGGTCCAGAGTCTCAGGTAGCAGTGGGGGTGGGGTGGGGCAGACTGCAATCCAAACAGGGACAGCTAGCAGCTGGGGTATAAAGAAGTGAACACTTGAAGTATTAGTGTGTGGTGACTTATGACTCAGAGTACAGTGGGAGTATGGTTCCCCAGAAGTCAGGAAAGGGTTCTAGTACACAATTCCTAAACAGTCACACCCAGGGAACTAATATAGTAACCTCAGCCACCGTTTACTTAGTTTAGCTTTACCCTGTTACTAGCTTTAATGGGGGTTTTTCATTTTTATCTAGTTACCTCCCTACTCAACAACTCAGATCATTTCAGAAAGGGGAAAAATGAGGCCCAGAGATTGCTAATAGACCGGAGGGGGAGAGCTCAAAGGGAGATTAGTTAGAGCTCGGTTTGGAAGCCTTTCATCATAATCTTACCAGTATTTGACAAGTCCCAGTTGAACCTCGACTGTATACCTGTTCTACAGTGATGCCAGGGAGCTGGTATAGTGAAAGCAGACCAGTGTCACACAAGAATGACAAGAATCCATAAAAGATAACTTCCAAGAGAAGCGATAGTAACAGATTTTTTTTTTTAAAAAAAAGGTTATGGCTGGATATTGTGTATTCCTGTAATGTCTCCATGTGGGCAGCTGAGACAAGAGGGTCACGAGTTCTAAGCCATGCTGAGCTACCCAGTGAGAGACTGTCTCAAACAAACAACATCAAAGAAAAAAGAAAGGGACCGGCTATACTGTGGGAGGGGTGGTGGGCTGCTGGTCTAGGTTGAAGCTGTAGCTTTTGAAGTGGAACCTGAAAGACCAGAAGCCAAATGAAGGCAAAGCGGTGGGGGAAGGGCACCAATAGTTATGAGAACGTCAAGTCCAGAGGCCAGAGCTACATTTGTCATGTTCCACAAGTTCAGGTATTTCTTCCTGCTTGAATGCAGGTACTCGACACTGGGGAAAATGTTTCAACCTTTCCATTACTCAGGCATCTTCTCAACAATGGCAATTGGAAAAGGGAACCCCTTTCTTAATTTGGCAGGAACCTATGTTTGAGGTAGGGCAGGCACGACCCTCGGTTGAATTCTGGCTGGCCTTTCAGTTGATTGCATTACACTTGAGTATAAACCAATGTCCAGAACACATTGGGGATTGGGGGGAGGGTGTACTGATTTCAGGTAACCAGGCACAAGTCTCAGAGTAAGATACTACGGTGGCCAGGAGGAATTAATTAATTGCTCAGAAACACACCTCAAGATGTCAACTCTCTTACCCAAAATTATACTCGAAGACCACCTCCCCCTTATCTTGCCCAGCTCTCAGCAAAAATGTGTGCTTTCCCCAGTCTTCCCCCCTAAAGCTGGTTTGGCCAAGTCTCTTCTCAGAACCAGAAAACTGAAGTCCAGCACTGAGGCCGAAGACTTCTCTGGAATTACCCAGCACAGGGTAATGGCTGCCTAGGATCGAAGCAGATTGATGATAGTCACTAGTATTCACCAGGTTGATCACCAGGTCCCCTTCCCACCCAGTCTTTGAGGCACTATCGCCACCACTGCCCACTGCGCTGTCCTTTATAACCAAACTCTGGAAACTGACTGCATCCCGCCCACCCCAGTTTGGTACCAGTTGACTACAGAACCTGACCTGACCCAATCAGAAACACCTTTCTATTTTTATTCATGTCACTTACTGTGATCATTTACACCAGATCGTGGATGTAATTAAGTCTAAATACCCCAGCTCGTGCCAGTTAAGTAATATATAGCAGTGGTCCTCAACTTTCCTAATGCTGACACCCTTTCGGTTTTTCGTGTTGTGCTGACCCCCCCCAACCACAATAATATTTCCTTGCTACTTCATAACTCTATATTTGCTGCTGTTATAAACTCCAGTGTAAGTATCTGTGTTTTCTGATGATCTCAAGTGACCCCTGTGAAAGGGTCGTTTGACCCCAAAGGGGTCCCTACTCACAGGTGGAGAACCACTGCTCTATATGCAAAGGGAAAACTTTCTAAAATTCAGAGCACTCCGAATTCAGGAAACGTACCTGGCCTCGAGAATTTCGGGTTTAAACAGGGCCCCAACCACCCTTTTTTTTTTTCCAGCTAAGGACAGAGTGACTCTATTACTTCTTGGCCTTTTGGCTAAGATCAGAAGTAGAAAATCGAGTCACTCTCTTCCAAAGCCAGATTTCCTCGGTAGCTCTTTTGGATTAAAAAAAAAAAAAAAAGTAAAGGGTCTACATATTCTTGCTCCTGGTACCTGGAGTTTCCAGGCACCTTGAAGATAAGGCAGTGTGCGGGACCCGTATCGTCTTCAGCCGCAGGGCAAAGGGGGCTTCCGGGGCGGCCTTCACCTGGCCCGGCCCCCTCCGGCCCCGCCTGCTTTGCTAGGCGCGGTGATTCATTCCCTCCTTTGGCCGGGGGGCCCCCTTCCCGGCCAGACAGCGGGACACACGGCTGGGTGTGCAGCGACCTCGAACCCGTGAGCCAGAAAGCAGAGCTTCTGCGTCCCAGGGACTCCAGCACACACCATGGCGGACTCGGAGCGTCTCTCGGCCCCCGGCTGCTGGTTAGCCTGCACCAGCTTCTCGCGCACCAAAAAGGGAATTCTCCTGTTCGCTGAGATTGTGAGTGTTCCCGGGGCTGAGTGTGGGTAGAAGCCGGGTGTTGCAGGCTGGACCACTCACTACGGGACCCGTTTCAGTTGAGGCAGGCACGTGGTCCAGCTGCTTGCTGCTTGGCAGTGGGGTGCAGGTGGGTGAGTTCGTGGAGGAGGGTCGAAGCCAGCCAAGGTGCAGGGCGTTTGGTGGGGCATGGGCGAAGGGGTGGAGAGCTGGTGCTTCACTGGTGAGGTGAGTTCTCTATAACTAATGTTGTGGGCTGTGGGTGTGTGGGTGCGTGTGTGGGTGTAGACTCATAGTGGTCGGAGAGAAGGGGTCCCGGGGAGTGGGAGCCTCTCGAGGCAGGGCGTGGCCGGCCTGGGCACTAGCTGGCGGGCTGGCAGTGCGCCCAAAGGCGGGGGCTGTTGGGGTGGGGTAGAGCTAGTCCCCTCTAGGGTAGGGCGTTCCACACTTCGCCAGTTCTTCCTTGCCCATTTGGGACTGGATGGGAGGTCCTTAGCTCTTTGGATGGTTATAGAGAACCTTGGTTTTCCATCCCCCCCCTTCAAGTGGGCACCGCCTTTGGGTCACTTATAAAAGAGGTGCGGCTCCTTTAACGGAGCCCTGCCCTTCTGGTGTTAGTCTCACCCCTTCCCAAAGGGGTTGCCTGGGGAACCGAACGTCCCTCCCCCTCAAGGCATGGACGCTGGCGCCACCAGCGCTCACAAAACACCTGGCAGAGCCACTCGCCTCAGGGAAAGGAGAACTGAAGCACTTAATTCTGCTCTTTTCTTACTGGGTGACCCTGGGCAAGCCACTTAACCTCTCTGTGACTCACTTTCCTCGTGTGTAAAATAAATGTACGTAGCTCCTTAGATCCTTGTGAAACACGACTTGTAAGGCTCTTTAGACAGTGCTGGGAGAACAGTGAGCCTGCCAGAGGTGTTTCGCAATTATTGGATGTCAGTTTCTCACTCCTGGTAGTTATTTGAGAAACTTTCTCACTCCTGGTAGTTATTTGAGAAAAATAATGGTTTTTGTCTTTCTCCCCCAACCTCCCCAACTGTCTCTGCTGAGTGGGTGGAACCTAGGGCTCTTCACATGTTAGGCAAATGCTCAGCCACTGAGCTATGTCTTGGAAAGTAGATTTCCTCCTCTCCTCCCGTGGATATTTAAGTTTGAGATCTCTCTTTTCTAATTTAAACCATTGTTTTTAACCCATGGCTGATGGCGGTCCATTGTTACCCCCCCTCCCCCCAGATACTATGCCTGGTGATTTTGATTTGCTTCAGTGCGTCTACTGCATCGGCCTACTCCTCCCTGTCGGTGATTGAGATGATCTGTGCTGCCCTCTTATTTGTCATCTACATGTGTGACCTGCACTCCAAGCTGTCATTCATCAACTGGCCTTGGAGTGTGAGAATGGGGCCAGCAGTGGCGAGGTTGAGCATGGGGTGGGAAGTTGGAATGGTCTACCGCTCCGGGTTCTGAGGTCACCTTTTTCTCTGTCCACTTCACAGGACTTCTTCAGATCCCTCATAGCAGCCATCCTGTACCTGATCACCTCCATTGTTGTCCTTGTAGAAGGAAGAGGCAGCTCCAGAATCGTTGCTGGGGTAAGGGCCCAAGAAACAGATCCAAAGCTCTCGGGATTTACAGCAACACCTGGCCCCAGCAATGAGTTTTATCTACCGAGATCATTTGGTGTAAAAACACCGTCCTTTGTCAGACACAGATCTTGTGAGAGACAAAGGCAGCCCCTTTTTTCAACATGTTAGGCTACCATCTGCTAGAACTTTGTCTCAAATTGTAGTAAGAAGCAAGCCCTCTGCATATGGGACAATGCGGGTGGATGTTCGTTCTGTGCTGAGAGGTACTAGGGGGATGCCAAGGTAGTAAGTATTCAGACTCTTGACCATTCCCTGAGCTTTTCCTGGCTTTCTAGCATGAGGCTGGTGTCACTAACCTACACGGGCCCCCTCCCTTGGAGGCTGAGTAGGAATGCCCGCCCTCTAATCCAGTCTCTTTACTTCTATCTTTCCAGATCCTGGGCTTACTTGCTACGTTGCTCTTTGGCTACGATGCATACATCACCTTCCCTCTAAAGCAGCAAAGACATACAGCAGCCCCCACTGGTAAGTGTGTGTGTGTGTGCACGTGTGTATACTTGTGTGTACGCTGAGAGCAGAAAAAAAGAAAAAGGGATTCTGTGGGTGGCTCAGGAGCACTGCGGAGCCCCAGTTCAGGCATAGAGTGGCGGTAGCAAACACCTTTAATCCCAACACTCTGGAGGCAGAGGCAGGCTGATCTCTGAGTTCAAGGCCAGCTTGGTCAATATAGTAAGTTACAGTAAGTACATAAAAACTTAAAAAAAAAAAAGAAAGAAGAAAGAAAAAGGAAAAAGAGGCAGGTAGATTTCTGAGTTTGAGGCCAGCCTGGTCTACCGAGTGAGTTCCAGGACAGCCAGGGCTACACAGAGAAACCCTGTCTTGAAAAAACAAAAAAAAAAAAAAAAAAAAAAGAAAAAGGAAAAAGACCTCCTAGGGAAAGATATGACTGCCAACTGTGTCCCTTATTGATTCTTAATGCCTTTTGTGTCGTGAAATGTCATGTGTCAGCGTTTCTGTCTGTATAAACGAGCATCTAGATTCATCAATGCTTTCTTCCTCGTGCAGATCCCACAGATGGTCCGTGATCGTCCTTCAGCTGTCTCTTGCTACCTGTCAATAGCTCTTCCATCAAAACCTTCCTCCTATCGGGCGGTGGTGGGGCATGCCTTTCCTCCAAGCATTCAGGAGGCAGAGGCAGGTGGATCTCTGTGAGTTTGAGGCCAGGGCAACACAGTGAGATCCTGTCTCCAAAACAATACCTCCTCCGGTTTCCACAAGTCTCCAGCCAATTCTCTGACCCCATTGAAAGTGCTTATGGCACAAGAGATTGAACCTAGAGCCATGTGCATCCTAGGCAAGCACTTTCCACTGAGCTACGTCCCTGTAAAAGTGCCTTTATTGGGAGTTTTGTCTTCCAGCCTGCCAATCAACCCACCTGGGTGTGGTCACCTTTATGGGTGTGCCTAGATTCCCTTTTGCTCTGCAGTACCAGCAGCCGACGTGAGTTCTGCTTGAATCATATCCCCACATAAGCTACAAAATGAGTGACCCACTACAAATAACCTTTTTCTCTGTGTGGGTTGAGCTGTGAAGGGCTAAATAAATAAAAGTATTGTTAAAGTCTACAATGAATAAGTTAATTTTTTTTGATCAAATGTATGTGAGCATCAGGAGGAGGGATATTGAGGTAAAACCATTGGAACAAAGAAGCCAGGCGTTTCTTTAACAACTGTTACATTGCTTTGCTAATACAAACAAGATGGAGTGCAGAAGGGGACAATGACTTAGTTTAGGACAATCATCATTTACACTGACTTTAGAAAAGTAGAATTCCTTCTAAAGCTGCCTTCCTTCAAGCCACGATGCAGTTCTTGTCCCGGGTCTGGCGAGGCATTGCAGAGGGAGACTCCTGGACAAGTGGCTGGGCTGGAGAGTTAAAGGATTCAGTTGCTGGGTCCTGAGTGGTCCTGGGCCTGCAGAGGTGAGGGGGCAGTGGGATACGTTCCCCTAGGAAGAAGCCATCATCCTCAGAAGACTCTGAACTGGGGCTGGAGGGTGAGCTGGAACAAGATCCTGAATCTGACCCTGATCCCAAGTCACAGCGATGGTGGCCATGTCTGCCAGAATGGTGGTGATGATGGTGGCTGCCTCGGCGACGGTGCCGCTGACGCCGGCGGCGGGGGTGGTGGTGGTGGCAGCTGGGGGCCCTGGGTGGGGGACTTCGAGGTCTGCGGCGCTGGGCTGGAGGCGCACTAAGGGTCCTTCGTGGACCTCCTTCAGATACCAGAGGGTCTCGGAAGCTGACACGAGGCGTACTCTGGCGACCAAAGGTGTTATCATCTGGGTGCAGGGCAGGATGGCCAGGGGATTCTGTGGGTGGCTCAGGAGCACTGCGGAGCCCCAGTTCAGGCATAGAGTGGCGGTGGGGGGCCCCTCTCAGAAAATGGGAGGGCTCTGCAGGGCCTGCATCTAGGAAAAAAAGAAAGATGGAAGACACAGGATATGTGCTTGTTCTGTCTGACCCTTGTCTGAGGAAAGATTTGGGAATGCCTTCTTCCCCTTACTGGGACTGGGAAGTGGGGCAGGGGTCAAACATTGGATACCCAAAAGTTTGACTCTTGCTTCAGACTTTGGGTGGGGAGAAGGACAGGGAGTAAATTAACATGAGGTTTAGGTATACAGACTGTGGCCTGGAAATGGGCTGATGGGTTGGCCAGAAGGGGGCATTATCAAAGACTGGAGTAGATTTGGTTTGAGATAGAATGGAGAGGAAGCCTGGGTGTCGTGGGTAGATGGTGACCAGTAGCCTGAAGTGAGGGAATGACTTGGGTTCACGATGGGACGAGTTGAGGTGTGTAAAGGCTCTATGCAGGCACAGAGTGGACCCAGGGTCAGCGGACAGGTGGAGTCAGGGCAAGAGACTAGTCCTGAAACGGAGAGAGATGGGCCCAGCTATCTGGGGAGACAGGATGCTATAGGACAAGACTGGGCAGCCCAGGAAAGGCATGGTGGAGGCGGGGCTCACCAGGCTCTGCCTTGGTACAGGTGCCTTTGCTGGCTGTGTCTGATGTCTCCTCCATAGCCGAGAACGACGGTGTGGATGCTGTGAGCGGTGCGGTGACGGTGCCAGCGCTCCAGCTGCGTCGGCCGGGCCCCGGAGCGGTGGTCTCGGACCCAAGGCTGCAGGCTCGTGAGCAGAATATTAGGCCTCGGCGTGGCAGGAAAGGGCGGCCCAGCAGAGGTCGACCGCAACAGCTACAGCAGAAGCAGCGATCTGATGCGTGCCAGTGTTGGCCCTCATAAGCCATCTGGCCCTGGTCCAGGCCTGTGAGGACCAACACACGTGGGAAAACTGAGGCAGCCACTCATAGGCTACCCTACCTAAGTGAGCTCTTTCTCAGGAAGAGGTGGGGGATTTGAAGTAGGGTACCCCAACTTTCCTCCCCACCCTCAGAAGGGGCCCTTTCTGTGGAGAAAGCAGATAATTTGAGACTTAGCCCTCGTCTTCCTTATCTCTTGGAGAGGGACTGACTGGCAATGGAACTTTTTCTTTCCTAGGATGCTCATTTAAAGAGCATAGATGGGCCGGGCAGTGGTAGTGCACGGATTTCTGAGTTTGAGGCCAGCCTGGTCTACAGAGTGAGTTCCAGGACAGCCAGGACTACACAGAGAAACCTTGTCTCGAAAAACAGAAAAACAAAAACAAACAAACATAAGAGCAAAAGAGCATAGATGGGCACTGAGCTCTAATACGTAGTCATTAGGAGTGCCAGTCAGCTTTAGGTAGAAGGCAAATAAATGGAAGGCGGGACCTGAAAAGAGGCGTGGCTAGTGGGGGCGGGACTTAGGTAGGAGACAGATTAGGTGGGAAAGAAGCCACTTTAAGAAGGTAGGATGTCCAAAAAGGTAGGGTGTGCTTGAAGACAGGACTTAAGGTAGGATGAGGGAGGGAGGAAGGTGGAAAGGAAGAGAATATAGCTCTGGGTGGCAAAGGCTTCACTTTAGCATGCTGGAATCGGTGAGTGCTCTGTAGGTGCATTTAGGTGTGTAGGGGGGCGGCTGATGTGTCGCTGGAATTTAGAAAGCATGACATAGGTTGGGGAGGATAGATCAGTGATAGAAAATCTCTTAGGCATTGGTAGAAGCTCTAGCCCTGAGTCCCATCTCCAGCACCAAAGGAAAGAAGGGAGGAGGAGAAGGAGGAGCTTTGTGGGGGAGTTGGAGGGAGAGAGAGGTGAGTGGGGCCACGGCCTAGCTGTGCATATGCCCTGCTGTCCTGCCCCAACATGTTCTCACCCACCGATGTGTTCCCCACAGCTGTCACAGTATTCCGCATGGCGGGCCTCATAGCAGGCGCAGCAGTGGGGGCGGCTCTGACGCATGACATAGCGCTGCCCTCCTAACGAGGCTTCACACTCGAAACAGCAGAAGTGGTCCATGTGCCAGTGTCGGCCCTCCGCCTCCGTACATTCAGGGGAGAAGATGATCTGTAGGGCCCAGATCACCCGGGGGGCTATCAGAAGAGCTCGCTTCTGGCTCAGTCCACCCCTCCATTCCCACCTCTGGCAGGGAAGGCACAGACCTCATCACATGCTTGGCAGCGAGGGCGCAGGCATTCAGCATGGTGGCGCCCACAGTAGACCTTGCCAGCATGGTAGAAGTAGATAAGGTCAACCAGCAGCTCCTGGCACGTGGTACACACAAAGCACTGAGGGTGCCAACAGGCGCCAAGGCCTGCGCGACTGGCAAAGACTGCAATGTCCCCACCTCCGATCTGCTTTCCACACTGCCAAAAGACAGACACCATCACAGTCACCAAGACAGTCAGATGGATGGGGTCAGCCAAGCATGAGAGAACTTGGCCTCTCCCATGGTGAAGCTCTGCTTTTTTTTTTTGGTTTTTTGAAACAGGGTTTCTCTGTATAGCCCTGGCTGTCCTGGAACTCACTCGGTAGACCAGACTGGCCTCAAACTCAGAAATCCGCCTGCCTCTGCCTCCCAAGTGCTGGGATTAAAGGCATGTGCCACCACCGCCTGGCTACTCTGCATATTTTTTTACAACAAGATTTCATGTATCCCAAGCTGGTTCTGAATTTAATTCACAGCTATGGCTGGCCTTAAATCCCCGATTCTCCAGTAACTAGCAACTCCCGTGGGATAAATCTGAGCTAGTTCCCACTCACAAGGAGGGGGGGCACATAAGAGACTGACTCTGCTTGTGGGAAAACCATAAAGACAAGACTTATGGATCATGGGTGGCCTTACAGGCAAGCCTTCTTCTAGGTGACTGGGGCAAATATTAAGCTGCACCCAGTAGAGGTGCTGTAGTGATAGTCTCCGCCCCACAGAGGTCTCAACCAATGAACCTCACCAAATAGTTTTAAAGACAGACCCCCATCCACCAGGCAAGGCCTTGGAGACAAATCCCACCAACTGGAGGGTTCTACCTCAGGATTCAGACTCTGCCACTATGCATCAGTTGATTAATATTATTATTTGTTATTACTTTGCATGGTTGGGGGATAGGCTTGTGAGTGAGCTCTTTTGTTTGTTTGGAAACAGGGTCTTACTATGTAGACTGGGATGCCCTTGAACTTAGCAAGCCTTCTGCCTCAGCCTCCCAAATTGTTGAGATTACACGTGTGAGGCCCACCTATGTGGATCAGAGCTTAAGAACAAGTCCCGATCACAAGAAGAGCAAAAGAGGCAGTCCCTTCTGCATGTGGGAGAGGAAACTACAGAACGATTCATCAAGGTCTTAGAAACAAATTAGGCCCAATAGGGGTATCTAGGACACATCATATTCACCAGAGGCCTCTAGAGACACCCCACTGGGTGTTAAGTGTTACCTCCTCACAGATGGCCCCAGTAATGGTCACTGGGAAAATTCGAACCGTGGCCCGTCCCAGATTCTCCCGCTTCCTCTGCTGGCTGAAGGCTCGCAACTCTTTCTTCTCCTCCTCTTCCAGGGCCGTGCAGTACTGTGCCTGGGAGAGAAGGAGTCTTTTGGAATGCATCCATGCTCACAAAATTTACATGTAGGCCACTGTCTATATGGTGCCTCCCATGGGTGACACCCATCCCTTGCCTCTTCTTTCTTTCCTTCTTTTTTTTTTTTCGATTTTTCGAGACAGGGTTTCTCTGTATAGATCTGGCTGTCCTGGAACTCACTCTGTAGACCAGGCTGGCCTCGAACTCAGAAATCCACCTGCCTCTGCCTCCCAAGTGCTGGGATTAAAGGCGTGCGCCACCACCGCCTGGCTTGCCTCTTTCTTTCAAGACTCATCTAAGTTTGGACATCTAAGGAATGTCCCCTTTTGGCTCCTGCTTCTCCAGGCCTTTCACTTCAGCTCAGCTCACCTTTCCTTAGCTGACCCTGCCCATTTCTTGCTAGTTACCCTGAATTTGACCAGGCTGTACCCCACTCCTGACATGCCCACCCAGCCTTCTCCCCTCCTCACCTCACTGTCGTGTGGGGGTAGCTGGTGCAGCAGCTGCTTTATCCTGTATTTCTCCCCAGGACTGTTGACATAAGGGACCTTGTCCTCTGGAAGGCAACTGAAAAACTGGTAAACCTGGGAGGATGTGAAAAGGTGACAGGAAACAATTACAGTTAGGGATAAGCTAGGATACAGCGAGGTCATGGGTCCCTGGTTCTATGGGACAATTAAAGTTATCTGAAGGATGCTTTTCCTGATATCAGTCTCTTTCTCGAAACTCCTGAATGATTGAAGGGACCTACAGGGCAAACTCTGCTCTCTTCTTCCCTTTATAGCAAAACTTCTCAAAAGAGTTAAGGATTCCTGCCTGTTCCACTTCCTCTGCCCCCATTGTATCTTGACCCAACTCAGGTCACTGGGATGTCTGGGCTGTAAAAAAGTCAAGCATTGTTCTCGTCTTAGTCCTCATTGGTTAGAGCATCCTTCGTCCAGGTCCCCACTGATTACTCTCGCTTCCTGAAAACAGTCTCTTCCTTGGGCCTCCAGAATACCACAAAGTCCTGGCTTCCTTCCTTCCTTCCTCACTGGCTGTTCCTCTCATTCTTTAAATTGTTCCTCAACTACTGGACACCCGAATATGGGATGGTTATAGGGCTGGGTTCTTGGTCCCCTTGCCTCTGTCTATGTATAACTTCTTAGAAATTGCATTCACCTTGGCTATAATGGTCATTTGTTGGCTAAGGTGCCAAAAACTGCGGTCCTGAGACCTCTCCCTATGTCCTAGGCAATGTAGCTATATAACTAGTACCACCAACTCTTATTCAAACTTGCTCTTGGTTGGCTTTAAAAAACAAAATGAAACACTCCTTCCCTGACCTTTCCTCTTTGACATGGGGGTCTTAGTATATAGTTCTTGCTGGTTTGGCCCTTGCTATTTCAATCAGGCCAGCCTTGGTCTCCTAAGGGGTGGGATTACAGGTATGTACTACTGGGCTTGGTTTGCCCTAGCTTCTTTCTTGTTTTCTTTTTAGGTTTATCAAGACAGGCAGGGTTTCACTATGTAGTAGACAGGCTGGCCTTGAACTCACAGAAATCCTGCCTGCCTCTGCTTCCCAAGTGCTGGGAATAAAAATGTGCACCACCACTGTCCGGCTGGCTTTTTCATACTACTTCATTCACCCATTCATCTTTAGAGTCATCTTTCACTTCTCAGTCTCTCCTCTCTCTCTCTCTCTCTCTCTCTCTCTCTCTCTCTCTCTCTCTCTCTCTTTCTCTCTCCATATATATATTTCAACTACATAGCCCTAGCTGTGTGTGTGTGTGTGGGGAGGGGGTCTGGAGCTTGCTATGTAGACCTTGGTCTACAAAGATTTACCTGCCTCAGCATCTCAAATGCTGGTACTGGGGGCGGGCAGTGGTGGCACATGCCTTTAATCCCAGCACTTGGGAGGCAGAGGCAGGTGGATTTCTGAATTCGAGGTCAGCCTGGTCTACAGAGTGAGTTCCAGGACAGCCAGGGCTACACAGAGAAACCCTGTCTCCAAACAAACAAACAAATTATGCTGGTACTGAAAGCCTATGAAACTGTGCCTGACTTTCAATCCCTCCCTCCCTCCCTCCCTCCCTCCCTCCCTCCCTCCCTCCGTCCCTCCCTCCCTCCCTCCCTCCTTCTGTCTTTCTTTTTTCCTCTTTCCTCTTTCCTAGTTAGGGTTTCTCTGTGTAGCCTTGGCTGCCCTAGTAATCTGTAGACCAGGCTGGCCTTGAACATTCAAGAATCCGTCTGCCTCTACCTCCTGAGTGCTGGGATGAAAGCCATGTGCCACCATTGCCCGGCTTGATTTCTTAAAGACTGGGACTTGTTATGTAGTCTAGGCTGTGCTGGGTCACATAGTGAGTTCCAATCCAATCAAGGGATACAGAGCCCTGTCTTAGAAAATCCTACCAAAACAACAAAAGACAATGTCTCCAGAACTGAGGCTAGGAGGTTTCCCATGCTCAGTGGTAGTGCCCTAGTCCTACCTAGCACTGTGTAGATTTCCAAAACCAAGCCTCAGTCAGCAGTGACCCCGACCATTGACACAACTCCCTAGTCACCAGTCGTGATTCCACCCTTGCTCCCAAGGCTGTTATAGCAGCCTGTTATATAAGAAGACAATATGTATACTGTTATATAAGAAAAGCCACGTCCCTCTTCTTCTCAAGCCCTCATTCAGAGCAAAGTTCTTTCCACAACCGTCTACTTCCTCTGCCCTTTCTTGCAGGCACTCTCTCTTCGCCCACCCTGCTCCTGCCCCACTGGTCTCACATTTCTTCTCACAGATGTGCCAAGCACACCCTGCCTCTGATGGCACACCTTGCCATTTCAACTTAGCCTGGACTGTGCCAACCTCAGATCTCTGGAAGGCTCACTTCACCTCCTCCAGAGCCGCTCAGATAGGGTTTGCCTGGGCACTCTATTTATAATCCTGGCCTCCCTCCCTTTCCTCCCTCAGCTTTTTTAAAAATTCCATAGCCCTTATGCCACCTGATGCACAGTCATGCCTTTCCTTGGAGAGCGCCACACTTGAAGCTGTAACTCACCAAAGATATCTTTTAAAGACCCATATGAACCGAACACCTCTACACACAGACTATTTTTCTGAGACAGGTTCTCTCTGTGTAGCCCTGGCTGTCTTGGAACTTAGTCTGTAGACCAGACTGGCATCAAACTTACAGAGATCCATCTGTCTCTGCCTCCCAAGTGCTGGGATTAAAGGCGTGTGCCAACACTTCCTAGTGACATGCATATTTTTTTGCCATTATTGTTATTTTATTTTAAAAAGATAGGGTTCTTATTATTTCCCCTGGCTGACTGGCATTATATATATAACACACAGCCTCAAATTTGTGGTAATCTTCCTGCTTCAGCCTTCCCAGGGCTGGGATTACAGGCATGTATTACCACACCCAGCTATTTTTCCTGAATGCTATCTTCCTCTCTTCCCCCCAACCCACGCCCCACTATGGGCTTGAGTCCAAGGCCTTGTACATGTTAGGCATGTTCTTCACAACAGAGCTATGAATCCCAGCCCAGAAACAATACAACGGCTTATCTGGCATTCACAATGTATCACGGTTTATAATCTAGAGAAGTTTTAAGGTGTATGGGAAGATATTTAGGTTATATACAAAAATAGCATGCCATTTTACATAAGGTGTAGGTTCTATACAGATACTATGCAGTTTTATATAGGAGACTTGATTCAACGGTGACGTAGTGAATGATGTGCTGAGATAAAGTCTGGAGTAAAGGATAAACTAGAAATGGGGCTGGAGAGATAGTCCAGTGGCTAAAAGCGCTCTCCCACTCATCCAGAGAACTGGAACTCAGTTTCCAGCACACACACACACACACACACACACACGACAGCGGACAACCTCTATAACTCCACTTCCAATGGATCTGATACCCTCTTCTGGTCTCTTCAGGCCCCTGTACACACCCAGTGCATGCATGGGTGGGCACCGGTGCACGAGTAAACACACACACACACACACACATACACACACACACACACACACACAGAGATCTTTAAAAAAGAAATGGGATGAAAAGTGAACAAGACCCAGAGGAACTGGCCCATTGATTACTCAGAACAGAGAGACACTGGTGGGTGGATCACACTCCAACATTACCCCAGAAATAGGTTTGCACTTAAATGCATATGTGCCTGCCTATGTGTGCGCCCATTGGAGAATGAGAGTGGGTAGCCAGCCTTTGGTCACCTGCTCCGGCTTAAGGCCAGGGGGTACCCAGGCATACTCCTCTGAGGCACAGCCTGAGTCGTCATCGGAAATGGAGTGGCGCTGGAAGTCTGAGATGAGCCGGCACATGATGCGTTCTAGGTCCACAGGCACAGTGTGTACAGCATGCTCTTCCCTTGGGCATTTGCAGTGCTGGCAGATCTTTCTGTGAGAGCCAGGATAGGAGTCGATTACTAAGGAGTGGGCCACCCAGATCTCTAGGCAGCCCAGGCCCAACTGAAGGGCAGGACATGTAGATTAACACCAAAGGACTCAGAGCTGGGACAGAGCTCAGTGCCTGAGGCCAGAGCTGACAGGAGCTGAGGCTAGGAGCCAGGCTCTGACTTTGCCTTGTGACCAGGCCATGGGACACTGGTTGTGCCAGGCTCAGTTTCTGGATGATGACTGGTCTGGAAAATAGGGGCCTAGAGGACTTGGGGGTTGGGCTGTGTATGATCCTGGGTACAGGATGTGAAGGGGTGGAGCTTCGGTTTCAGCTCTGGTACTTGGGTCAGATCCTCTGGGCAACAGGCCTGGCAGGGGCGGGACTACGGGCTGAGACTAGTATCATAAATCAAGGGATTTCTGCAGGCAAACCAGCCTGTGCTCTGTGGGGTAACTACCCCTGAAGGCAGGTCTCTAGGTTATGTGCAGGGGGAGAGGGGACACAAGTGGGAGTTTGTGGGACTATGGGCTCTTAGACTTTGGGTGCAAGGCTCCAGTAGGAGAGTACACTGGGTATGGGAAAATGTTCTGGGTCTAGAAGGGGCCTGTGGATAGGGATAGAAGATCGCCCTAGAGATGGGACTTAAACTTGAGAGATTTCTTTTGGGGTTCAGGGTTGTGGAGCTCTCCTGGGAACAAGTCTCCTGGGAATGAGTCAGGGGAGGGGCCCTGGAATGAACTTTGAGGTTCCTTTCCCAACTGAGCTCTCTGTGGGCGGAGCTCAAGCCTTGGGGCGAGTCTCTGACAAAGGCTAGGGTCACTTACCTCCAGCCGTGCAGCAGGAAACCCGGGCACTGTTCCCTGCAGGAATTGCAAGGCTGGCCGCGGGCAGGGTCCTTTACCTCTGGAGGCTGTAGTGGGTGGGGGCAGATGCAAGAGGAATTAAGGTACGGGAGTAGGGAGGAAGAAGTCAACGCCTGCTACTCCACTCCCAGGCTCACAACCGCAGGCTGGGGCCTGTCTTACTGGGGGCAGCACTGGGCAGGCTGAGACCGCGCCTGGAGCGCGGGGGAGGAGGAAACAAACCAGAGGCAGCTGAGACCACTTTCCTGTATGTTCCCTTTCCAGGGAATTCTCCTGTCTGGGCTGGTCTGTAGTTCTCAGACAGGTCCGTCAGAGAGAGTTCTCTACCTACCAGGGCAGAATACCTAACCTGGGCATTCCCTCCCAAGTCTCCCTTCAACATCCAGGGCTTCAGCAGCACCCCAGTCCCACAGGGTAGGCGTCCGAGAACCGATCCTTTCCCTGGGATCCATCATGGACTCTGGGTAAAGCCTTTCTCTCAGAGTTCTCCTGCCCCTCCCCCAAATCCTGGCTCCATCTCTCCTACCTGAGGAACTGAGGAGTAGACAGGACCTCGGGTCATCCCTGCTCCATTCAGAAAGCCCTACCCCCAAAAAACTTTGCCTCTACCCTTCATATTTTAGGACTACTCTCTTCTTTGGTCCAGATTCCACCTTTCTTGGTTAAAGATCTTTCAAAGGAAGAGAGAAACCATCCTATCTGGGAAGTCAGCTTCCAGACTCCGATGGAAGCCTGGAAATCTTCTGATCCTAAATCTTAGTTTATTGACTCTTGGTAACCATGGATGAAGGACCCCCATTCTCGTTCTACAGTCCCTCAATGTATGAGGTCCCTTAACCAGAAACTCAAGATGTCCCAGTCTTGCTCAACCTCAAATCTCAACACCCTATTCTTTTCACCTTTCGGATTAATTCACAGGTAAGGGGCATCCCCAGATCGCAACAGTGATAAAAGTGTGAGATGTGTTAGGGGCTTGAGCCACCATATCTACGTTTCTGCATCCACGATTGTACTTCAGTCCCAGTGCCCAAGTCTGGGAAAGCTGGGGAAGGGAGTTCCCAGATCCTCCCTTGGGGTGCCTCCCCTATGTCCCGGTGCCCTGCCCCCTCGCCTGGATCTCAGTTTTCCCCGACCCCCACCACTGCCCTGAGCCCTGCTCACCGCACGCCCGGAGCGGCGCCTCCGGGACCCACGCGCGAACATGGCGCACCTAGACAGAGTCAAGCCCGGCTGGGTCAGACGAATGGAGTCGGCTGCCACGGCGCGTCGGGCCTGGCAGCTCTGTTCCGTAAACTTGACTCCGAGGTGGGAGGAGCACGATTTCTAGGGCACGCCCCGCGGCCTGTGTAGTGTCTCAGTCACCCCGGTGTCCCTTATCTAAAGGTGAGTGAGTGCCTTGCTGGAAAGCCTGCTGTTGGCGTTCATCCTAGGGCTAGAGCCAGAGCAGGGTGTCAGAAGGCTGAGCCTTCAGTATCCCTCGGTGCCACATGGCCTTTAGAGTTTGAAAGCCGGAAGCAAGCCGGTTTGGATGTGGAGACATGGTGAGAGTGTTACACTGGAGTGCTTGTTTCTACGAATAGGGTCTTGAAAGCTTTGGGGGACAGGGGTCAAAGCCATCTCTCGGACCCTTCCTAGGTTCCCTTTTCCTGGGATGAATGTTCCAAGGACCGTTCCAACTTCATCTGCAGTCGTAGCTGGTGTTCTGTGGCTCTCATCAGGACTAGGTAGTAGAGTCAGAGCTGAGGTTTATGTGGAAAAGTCTGAAGTCACTGGCGAGGTTCCCCATTGCACCTCTGTCCAAAGAAGTAGGTCTCAGAGCCTTCCTTACTGTTCCCCTACTTTTCTGTCTCCAGGTAGATCTCCTTTCTTGAGCTCATTTCTAGAGCTGGGTCTCTCTTTCCTGCTCTCTGCGTCTCCGGGCCTTGGGGCTAGGAAGGGGTCAAGCATCTGCAGCTACAACTCAGAAGTCAGGCGCCTGAATTGAGTCTTTAATTAGGCATGAGGCGGCTACGGTCAGACAAGCCTTTCATCTTGGGCGCCCAGGAACTCCTTCTGCTCACCTCAACCCCATTACAACTTTGTCACTTCCTGACCCTTGTCCAGAGGGCAGCTGAGGGAGGGGGGCATTTATTCATCAGTTAATCAGTCTCTTCTCTCCACCTGGTAGGCCTCTGGTTTCCTGCTAAAGCTGAGGCAAGAGAAAGGAGATAAGATACCACAGGACCTAAAGGGGTTCAGAAACAAAGGCTTGGATAAGGTGAGGTCTTGTGGAGTCTCCTTAGTTAGGGAGGCCTTGAGGATTTGAGGAGAAGAGTTCCTTGTGGGCCAGGAAGAGAAGGATTTGACGGCCAGCAATGGAACAGTAAACAGTTCTAATGCAGAATGAGACCCAGCGTGCTTTGTAGGCGAGGCTTCAGCAGGATGCTACAGGGGTCTGTGCTTCCTCTAGTCTCCTTTCCCCTTGCCTCCTCTCCCTTCTGCATGCCCCGCCCCCAAAAGGACGCACTGAGAAATCAGAGCCGGGGGACTAGGTAGTTGAGGAGTTTATTTGGGGGAGGGGAATTTCTCATATTTGCTCTTCCATGGGGAGGGGGGTCTTCAAACAATACCGGAGGGTACAGGAAAGTAGGGGGGGTCTGGAGGGAAGGAGGGAGGGGCCACAGTCAGACATAATGGCAACACACGATCACAGGCACCTACCAACATCACAGACACAGCAGAGGGTACAGGATCGGGGCTCCAGAACCAGCCTCCAAGTATTCCGGGACAGACGGGAGTGTGGAGGGAGAAGGTAGAGAAAGGGGGAGAACGTAGGCCAGCCTCATACACCTGTATGTAGACTCCTGTCTTCTGACGATCTAGCCCTCTTTTGAGGAAGTCAGCAAGGGATATTTCGCTCATTCTCCAAACCACAATACTTGGCTCTTCCCAGGTTACCTCAATTCCCAGGGGCCAGGGGTATCCCCTCCTACTTTTAGCAAAACTCACCTCATATCACCTAGCCACGGCCTCCTACACCCTCTCGAACTCCACTCAATTGAAAATGCATTTTCTTTTCTGCCCCATTACAGAATGGGCTTCATCTTCTGAGACCACCTCACATTCCTCATGTCTTCACACGCCTGTCTGGAATCCTGACCAGGACCTCATCTCAAGCTCAGATCATCCCTGAACCCCACTTCTATCCTTGCTCAAGCTCTTTGGAATCAAGCTCAAACTCCTGAATGTTCCAAGGCAACACCCTTTCTAGAGATGCTGGATCCAAGCCAAATGCCCTGGAGCCCACTGTGTGTGTAAGTCACACCTCGACGAGTAACACTCTCCTTATCCCTTTCAGCCCCAGTTCAGAATGCTGTAGGACACCACTCTCTTTTTTGGCTCCACATCCAGTATATCTGGAATTCAACTCTCGGCTGACCAGGCCTCGCTACAGAGGCCATCTCCTCTCCACCTGTTTCACCCAAGCCGCCTCCACCCAGTCTGCTGTTCTACTCTTGGAGTTGGATTTCCATTGGAGAGCTTCTGAAGTTCAGGTAATGCTGGAGGAACCAAGGCCAGAGTTAGGAGGGGCGGGCGGTGAGAAGGAAGGGGTAAAAGTCCCATCGACCCACTCCATGCAGCCAAGGTCTGGTTCCCTTCCTGTCCCCTTTCTAGAGCCCCCTTACCTCAAGGGACAGGGCTGGGGAACAGAAAGGGGCTGAGGAATGCAAGGTCAGGGTTAGGGAGGAGCCCATTCAGGACTGGGCCCCTAGTGCATGAAGAAGTGGGTGAAGGCAGGGCTCAGACAGAGAAATAGATATGTATATATAATATATATATATATAAACAGCAAAGACAGTTAGGGTCTCCTGGGTTGAGGGGTGGAGACCTAGAGGATGGGAGTGGGAAGGGGAGGGCAGGCCTTCTCTTGAGCTCTTGCCCACCCGTGGGGTCTTCCTGGACTTCACTGACCTGTAGAGAGAAAAGACACAGAAAGGAGAAGGGGTCCAGATGTGGGCGGAGCCTTCACAGAGGAGAGTAGTACCCTCAAGAAGGGATTAGGCCAGTATGCTTTTTCTTCTACCCGGCATATTTTCTTCTTTTTTTTTTTTTCTCTAACAGGTCTGGAGTCAGCATCATCCGAGCAGCACTCTCACTAGGAAGATATTACTAACCTTGCTCAAACTGGGTACCAAAGGAACAGACAGCTAAGGTCCCCTCTCTTAACCAAAAGATCCCATTAACCAGTTCCGTTCTAGTCCACATTTGTTCAATATGGATAACAACAACAACAACAACAAAACTATCCCTATCTTTGTGAGGCTTACATTATATCAGGGGAGGAGACAGGTTTCACACAATGAACATGACATATTTGTAGATTACCTAATATAAGACGATAATAGGCCAGGCATAGTGGTGTACACCTTTGATCCCAGCACTCAGGAGGCAGAGGCAGGTGGATCTCTGTGAGTTTGATGCCGGCCTGATCTACACAGTGAGTTCCAGAATAGCCAGGGCTATGTAGAGAGACCTTGTCACCAAACAAACAAACAAATTCTCTAAGTGAGCCTGAAGAAATGACTCAGAAGTTAAGAGTGATTGTTGTTCTCCACAGAACCCACACTGAGTGGGTTACAACTATCTGCAAATTTAACTCCAAGGAATTTGACCTTTCTCCTGGTCTCCATGGACACTTGAACACACAGGTTCATACTCACATACATACATATAATTAAATAAAAGTAGAATATTTTTTAAAAGTCCTCTAAGTAATGTATGCGTAGCATGAATACATCTAGTTAGATCTCCAATCTAGTGTAATACAGCCACGAACCATAAATTAGTAAATTACAAATTGTGAGAAGGAAAAACACGGGGTATGATGAGAGCTATAATGGGGGCGGGTGTTGTTTTAGACAGACAACCACTGATATGTAGTTGGTGGTATATGCCCATGATCCCAGAATTTAGGAGGCAGAGGCAGGAGGAAAACAAGTTTGAGGCCAGCTTGGGTTCCATAATGGGAGCCTAACTCAAACAAAATGCAAATGGGAGGTAGAGGCACAGTCAGGAAGTCAAGATCACCCTTAGCGACATAAGGAGCTCCAGGCCAGCTTTGGCTACAGGAGATCTTGTTTCAAAAATAATATCAACAGCAACAACATCGCTAGCTGTGGTGGTGCAGACCTATGAATCCCAGCCACATGTGAGATGGAGACAGGAGTACTGCGAATTCAAAGCCTGCCTGGGCTATACAATGAGTTCCAAGACAATCTGGGCAATTTAGTAAGCTTGGTCTCAAAATAAGAAGTAGAAAGAGGCCCAATTATATAGCTCAGTTGTAGAGCACTTGCTTAGTGTGTCATTGACCTGAATTCAATTCTCAGTACTTGTAAAACAAAATAACCCCCCAGAAAGACAGACAGACAGACAGACAACAAAAACCTCATTGAGTGAATGACCAAAGCAATGGCTAGGTAATGGTGTGTATGTGTATAGCAAGTGCAAAGGCCCTGCAGTTCATCTAGACCTGGCCCAGGCCAGTTTAACCGAAACAGAGTGCTAAGAGCCAAAGGTCAGATTAAATGTCTGTGGTGGAAGATAGGTTAGTACTGCCGAGTGGGTCTATGAACACACTGAAATAGTTTTGCCTTTAAGTGAGATGCTACAACGGACATCTGCGGAAAGGACCGTGACTTCTGAGTTTAGGACAGGAGCCTAGTAGACTCCTCGAGGATGCTGGATGGTAGCAGGTTGTAAACCGGACAGGCACTTGGGAAGGCTTCTAAGGAAGATAATTGTGAAAAATGGAAAAGGCTGGAGAGATTTTGAAAATAGGAACCAACAGGACTGGATTTGGGGGGTGGGGGTGGGGAGGGACAGAATCTCCGAGTGGCCTGGAAATTGCTTTTCAAACCAGGCTGGTCTTGAACTCACAAGACACCTGCCTGTCTCTGCTTCCCCCAGAGCTGAGCTTAAAGGCGTGTCCCAAAGCCTGGCCACGGAGTTTTTGAACAATTAAATGCGGGATGCTGTAGAAGACTCAAGATCTTGGCTCACTCATGACCACGGCTACTCCCTAGGTGGCACGTCTACATCTAGGTGCTGTTATCTTTTCCTATTTTAAGACAGGAGTGGGGCCGGGCGGTGGTGGCGCACGCCTTTAATCCCAGCACTTGGGAGGCAGAGGCAGGCGGATCTCTGAGTTCGAGAGTTTAAGGCTAGCCTGGTCTACAGAGTGAGTTCCAGGACAGCCAGAAACACAGAGAAACCCTGTCTCAAAAAACCAAACCAAACCAAACCAAACCAAAAAAAAAAAAAAAAAAAAAGACAGGAGTGCGCTATATAGACCAAGCAGGACTCGAGATCTTTGCAATCCCCGTGCCTCTGTCTCTCACGTGCTGGGATTATATATGTGCTCCATCACGTCAGGAATTCATTTTTTTAAGGCCGAACAAGAAGACATACTCTGTTTCTAAGGTCTCCACGCCTCCCCTTTTCCTCACTTGAAATTCCAAACCATCTCTTTCATTAAAGGGTTAAGGAGAGGTAGCAGCTGACCTACATCCTGCTTTCGCACTGATGACCTTCAAAACCCACCTTGTTTACCTTCCTCCACCTACCGGCGTTACCACCTATTGGTCTACCAATTATTTCAAAGACCCACCTCCCCTTCCCTTCCTGAAAACCTACACCACTACTATGGTGATTTTCCACTGCGCAAGTGCGCCTACACTCCTTTCATTGGCTACTCTGAGCACTGCTCCTTCCCCTTCCTTCTCATGGTCTCCTCTCATTGGCTAGTTTCCCCAAGTTTAATTTTTTTTTGTAGTTCTGCCTATCTATTGGTTCCTTCAAACTTCACTTCTTGTATGCTCCCTGCCTACCACATCCGCCCATTTGTCACTCACCAGATTACATCTGATTGGAGAAGGAGGTGGGCGCACCCTGTTGGCCATAGCCTTGCTGCCCATAGTCGCCCTGAGGCCCGTAGCCACCGCCTCCGCTGGCTGGCTGCCCGTAATCGGGTTGATAACCACCCTGAGGCCCGTAGGAGTCCTGGGGCCCATAGCCTCCGGGGCCCTGCCCGTAGCCCGCATCGCCGTAGGCATCGCCAGGTGCTGGTTGCTTTTCCGGGGCGCCTGGAGGTGCGCGCATGAATGGGGCGGCCCAGCCTGTCTCTTTGAACACGAACCATAGATTGCCAACCCAGAGCACCAGGTTCAGGAAGCCAAACACCTGCAGGGAGACATGACCAAAGCTGATGTCACTTATCCATTGCCTTGGCAGCCCGAGAGACATTGAGGCTGAGTGAACAGGAATGGGCATTTTTAGGGCATAAATTTGTGGGCCTCTGTGACAGTGTATAGAAAAACTTGGGAGTAGGGCAGTTTGTTAGGATTTAGATTCCCATGGATGTTAAACTTCTATCATTGTTTACATGTACAAATATTTATTGAGCCTGTAATCCTACAATTTAAGTTAAGGCTAGCTTTTTTTTTTTTTTTTTTTTTTTGAGACAGGGTTTCTCTGTTCAGCTCTGCCTGGCCGTTCTGAAACTTACTCTGTAGACCAGGCTGGCCTGGAAGTCATAGAGGTCGCTTGTCTCTGCCTCCACTGCCCAGAAATTCAAGTCTAACTTTAACTAACTTTAAGTTCACAGTTTGAGGCTAGCCTGGTGCTACATGAAAGTCAGCCTCAAACAACTCATTTTTCAGGCTGGGTGTGGTGGTACAGTCTTTAGCCCAGTACTCAGGAGGCATAGGCAAGCAGAGCTCTGTGAGTTTGAGGCCAGCCTGGTCTGCATAGTGAGTTCCAGTACAGCCAGGGCAAACCAAAACCAAAACCAACCAAACAAAAAACCTAAATAAAACAAACCAAACCAAAAAAAAAAAAACCAAATTTAAAAATATATTTGAGTCTATACTTGCTAGGTATACATGTACAGAATAAAGTAAATTTAAATTTGTAAAATATAAAAATGTATGCTTTAAAGAAATGGACATCACTAATTGATGCATATATAAACATATGTATATACAACTTAGCACACAGATGCATATGTATAAAACTTAGTCATGTACACATATACAATTTTTTTGGTTGTTTTTTTGAGACAGGGTCTTTTTACGAGGTCCTGGCTGTCCTGGAACTCCTTATGTAGATGAGGCTGGCCTCAAATTCACAGAAATCTACATGCCTCTGCCTCTCAAGTGTTTTTTGTGGCTGTCGAGACAAGGTTCTACGATGTAGCTTGGCAGCCCTGGAACTCACTGTGTAGACCAGGCTGGCCTCTGCCTTCCAAGTGATAGGATTAAAGGGTTCTAGGAATTGAACTCCCATTCACAGGAAAAGCAATACTAACCCCTCTTCTTTTCTTTTTCTTTCTTTCTTTTTTTTTGTTTTTTGTTTTTTGTTTTTTTTTTTCCGAGACAGAGTTTCTCTGTGTAGCCCTGGCTGTCCTGAAACTCACTCTGTAGACCAGGCTGGCCTCGAACTCAGAAATCCACCTGCCTCTGCCTCCCAAGTGCTGGGATTAAAGGCGTGCGCCACCACTGCCCGGCTGCTTCTTTTTAAATTGATATTTATTTGTTTTGTTTGTTTTTGAGACAGGGTCTTGCCATTTATCCAAGGATGACTTGGAGTTTACTATGTAGAGCACTCTGGCTTTAGATTAGCCCTGGGGATAGAGTAATGGCTCAGAGGTTAGGGTCTAGGTTTGATGTCCAGCATCCACATGGTGGCTCACAAACACCTGTAACTCCAGTTTCAGGATATCTGACACCCTTTCTTAACCTCCACAGACACCAAGAATGCAAGTGACACATCTAAGCAAAATACACACATAAAATAAAAATGAATAAATATTTTAAAAAGTAGTAGTTTTTTTAAGTGCTAGGTTTACAGGCATATATTAACATCCTTGGCTCTATATGGTTTTTGTTTTTTTGTTTTTTGGTTTTTTTTACATAGGGTCTCACTCTGCAGCCCTGGTTGGCCTGGAATTCTCTTTGAATACCACGCTGGCCTCAAACTCTCAGAGATCCACCTGCCTTTGCTCCCAAATGCTGGGGTTAAAGGCGTGTGCTACCATGTGCCCAGCTAAGTACATGCTATTTAAAAAAAAACAATTTAAAACTTATAAATAAATATGGAGCTTATATGAAATATTTAAAAACAAAATTCTTTATGGCGTTTACATATGTTACACCCTCTTCTGAGCACCTTTATTAGTTTCCTTAAAGTTCCAGATTTGAGCTGGTCAGTGGTGGTCTACAGAGCAAGTTCCAGAACAGCTAGAGCTACACAGGGAAACCCTGTGTCAGAAAACAAACAAACAAAAATAATAAAATGAAAAAAATAAAAATTAAAAATAAAAAAGTCCATGTTTCAACAAAAAGTAAGACCTACATTTTATTCTATTTGTTTTGACACAGTCTTGAAATGTTGCCCAGGCTGGCCCAGAACTCCTGGTCTTATGTGATTGATCTTCCGCCTTCACTTGCTGAGTAGCAGAGAGTATAGACCTGTACCACTACTTCCAGTTCATATCCCCATTCTATTTATTTTTTTTAGCATATTTAGTTTATTTTTCTATTTTCAAGACAAGGCCTCTGTAGCCTCAGATAGCCAGAGTGGCCTCAATCTCTTAGCAGTCTTCCTGCCTCAGCCTCCCAAGTGCTAGAACTACAGGCCTGTGCCACCACACTTGGGCTGATACCTCCATTTGATTTTGTGTTTAAGAAGATCTTTAGATTTTGTTTTATGTGTGTAAACATTTTGCCCACATGCATGCATGTGTGTCACCTGCATGCCCATAAATTCCTTGGAAGTAGAATTATAGATGTTATGAACAGGGGTCCTCTGCATGAACAGCAAGGGCTGTCCCTTCTTAGTCCCCACCCCAAACAAGGTTTCTTTCTGTAGCCCTGGCTGTCCTGGAACTCAGATTGGATTGCCTCTGCCTCCAGAGTGCTGGGACTAGAAGTGTGTACCGTTACCACCTGGCTGAGTAGCAAACGCTCCTAGCTGTTGAGCCACCTCTCCAGCCCTTGTTATGTCTATTTTAAAACCAAGTTCAGACAGGCTAAATTATCCAGGATTACACAATCAGCAAGTGGCAGGGGAAAAAAAAAGAGTTCAAATCTTAGCATCTGTAACGTCAATATAGGATGTAATCTTGTGTTGTGTTTTTTCCCCCCCAAAGTATTTTGTGTGTTCTGAATTCAGTGTATACTCATGATTGGAGCAGGATCTATCATTAGCTTTTAGTTTACATGCTCAAAATGATCCCGGAGAAGCTTGTTACTAGTTGTAGGTCACAGGCTTGCCAAGTGTCAGGATCTATGTTCAAACTGTTTCTAGTCACTAGGGGGCGTCCAAGTAAGAAAACATTTCAAAATCCTGTTCTTTTGCACTTAAGGAAATAAGTCTTAAAAGGGTACTGAATTTCAGGAACTTTGGCGTGACTGGGCTGGTCCCAGTTGTCCCCACCTAATCTGAAAGACCTCATGTTTCCCTACTGGGGATGTATAGTATGTGCTATCCCAGTGGTTATAATTGTTCAACCTACTTTTGTTGGTGTGCCTCCTCCTGGGACCCCCCCATGGATCTCCTGACTCTCCTCCCATTCTCTGTCTCCACCACTTCCTGTGCCAGGCTGTGTCTCCCAGCTTTTCTCTTCCAGCCCAGCCTAGCCAGCTTCCCAGGGCTTACCACTGAGGTGTTGAGTCCTGAAGTCACAGGGTCCCTCAGTTCCTTGCATGTGTTCCCAGTCTGGCGGCACATAGGCATCTCCTTGATAATGTTCTCTGGGTCCGTGGCCATCTTCACATCCGACAGGCCTTTGGCCCAGGCAGATGAGCTAACTAGCCACATGAAAGCAAACACTGCTGTGGCCAGAAAGTCCTAGGCAGGGGTGAGGAAGATGTCACTGTGAAAGAACTGCTTCGTGCTGAGCCCTGAGCCCCTTCAGATCCCAAGCCTCTGTGGGAGGGGTCGTCTGGAAGAGGCTTGCCTCCTTTCTGCCTTTGCAGCTCTGAAGCTCACCATTTTTGCACCTGAAGGTCTCAGCTTGAGCGTCTGTGCGTGTCTATGCTATAGAGGGAGTATGCTAGTGATGAGTAGGTGCCGATGTTGAGGGAGGAACTAAGTCCGTGGGATGTTTCCGAATCTGTGAGAAGTGTGTCTTACCACTTTTATTTGCATGTGGGAATATGTGTCATTTGATGTCTGGGATGAGGGTGTGAGAAACTCTCTGTGTAGGACTCAGTGTCTGTGTGGCAGGGTGACATGCGTGACTGTCACAGTGAACCTCAGTACTCCTTCTTTTGATTTAGTCTGTGTGGATGTGTGGGATGTGTATGGTTAGGTATGTGGGCCAGTCTGGCGTTCTGTGTGGGTTGTGAGTATGCCCCCATGATTCTATGCTGTCCGGTGTGGATGGAGTCTCCGAGTCAGCAGCAGCAGTGTTGGGCTGCTTGGGTGTGGGCCTATCTGGGAGTCTGTTTGGCCTGTGAGCCAAATGAGCTGGGCCCCTGCAGCCTCATGTCCTTGGCCACTGCACAGCAGTCAGCTGTGGGGACTCACCATCATAGGTCCTTTGTTGTTCTCTCGGTACTTGTTCTGCAGGAAGATATAGGTGGCCAGGGCCCCCATGGAGTAGAGGAAGGCAAACACAGCCACGGTGACAAAGAATTCAGCCGAGGAGGAGTAGTCACCAACCAGGAAGATCTTGGTGGTGCCCCCTTTGACGCAGGAGGGTGCATCAAAGTACACTTGGTGCAGCCTGCAGAGAGAGGTGTTCAGGTGTGGTCCAGAATCCCTTTCTCACCTTCCTTGCCAAGGGTATCTCAGACTGTTTTGAGGTCCCAGGGAGAGGAGGAAACGACCATTCACAGAGCACTTGCAATGTACCATTGATTGCCAAAAGCATCCTGGTAAGATCTGTGGAATCCCTCCCTTACTGTGTGATACCCCTCCCTCACTGCACCCCAGGTATTCCTGCCTCTGAGTTCATCATAGACTGTGACAGGTATCTCTCTACCTTAGGGCCTTTGCACTGGATGCTCTCTTTAAGAGGAATGTTCTTCCCTTATTGTTTCTCAGCCTTTTGGCTAAGATCAAGTGTAGTGATGCTCTTCCTTAAGATAGCTTCCATGCTGTATTCTTTCAGCCCCCTCAGTCTTTGCTTAACTATTAGCTTCTCATTAAAGACTTCCTGCATTTCGCTTTAAAGCAAACATTTTTTTTGTGCTGCTGATTAAAACTTGGACCTTATTCATGTGTGTGTGAACGTGCATGTATGTGCAAGTTGCACATACATTGGTGTATAGGCAGTTGCACCAACCTGTGACAGCCAGAGTTTAACCTTGTGTCTTGTTCTTCAGGTACCACCCCGCCCCCTTTTGAAACAGGGTCTCTCTTTGACTTAGAACTTGCCAATTACCCTGAGCTGGCTGGCATGGATTCTAGCCTGAGCCACCATGTTGGGCTTTGTTTAAGTGGGTTCTGGGCTCCAAGTTCAAGTTCTCACACCTGTAAGGCAAATACTTTTTACTGACAGAGCTATCTCCCTAGCCCTAGGTTTTGTTTATTCATTTTGCTTTTTTTTTCTCTACCTATGAGGGGGTAGGCTCTATTCCTCTCTTTTCATTTACTGACAGATCCTAAGGATCTGGAACCATGATGATGCCTATTAGCTTCTCAAGCAGTGGTTTTTCGTGGGGGAGTGAAATGCACAGATATGGGAACAGGTTCAGAGAAGTGCATTTGTTTGTGTGAAGTCATGCAGCTAGTAGAGAAAGGACAAAACTTTTGTATGAATCCTGTCCCCTCCTAAATCATGTTGACTGTTTTCTATGTCCCACTTTAGGTACCTGAGAGAGAAAACAAATGCATGCATGGCAGAGAAGCCAAACAGCTATGAAATAGGAAAAGACAGAAGGGTAGAAGGGATCTCGGAACAGGATGTGTGAGGGACAGTCTGGGAAGGTGCTCTAAGATCATGGCCTTCCTTTTCTGTGCTGTGATTGCGGGGGGGGCTCATGTGTGGACGAAATGGAACTGGCCTGGGGTCCATATCTCTGGCCTCAGCTTGGAGATAGGATCCTATGACTGAGCAATTAGAATTGATGTCCTTGTATAGCAGTGGTCCTGAGCATGGAAGGTTCTAGGGGGAGTTCATGGAGGGCTTTTGTGACCTTGTAAATTCTCAAAAGGCTGGCTTTCATGCTGCTGATTACCCTTCACTCCCCACTATGTGTGTGTGTGTGTGTCCTCCTCCTCCGAGGTACTGAGGGTAGAATCCAGGGCATACTAGACAAGTGATTTGCCACTGAGCAATCCTCAGCTTCGAAACTCTTTTCTCCCTGGCTTGTGTGAACCTGGCTACTCCTGGCTGTGTTCCTCTATCATTTCCTGTTTCCATCACTGGTCAGAGTCTGAACTGGCTTCCCTCTCCCTACTGTGTGACATTTTGGGCTTCTATTTATCCTTGGTGTTCCCTAACTCCCAGCTTCCAACTTTTCCCTTAAATCTGAATTCTTATACTTAAGCTTTTGCCAAGCATTTCTTGTGCCCCAGACCCTGCATTGAGTGCTTTACAAGTATCAACGGAGTGACAGTGTTTTATCACCTGCAGGGCACCAGTCTTTTCTCGGTTTACCAATGAGGATGTGAAGACCCTAACTGTTATATGATTTAGTTCAGTAGTCAAGGAAAGTTAAGTGAAACCATGAGTCTGTATCCCAGTCTGTCTCCCTGTCAGTAAGAGATAGTAGCTTTTGCAGCTTGTTCTTACTCATGTATACGTAGTACCAAGCATAGTGCCTGGTACATGGTGGGGACTTAGTAAAAATCAGGATTTACTTGATTTCCCACATCTATATAGTACCCTCATTGTTTTCTAGCAAAATTCCTGCACGAAGATATGCTTCTAGTATTTCTCTGCATCTTCAGTTATCCTTTTTGTTTGCTCTGATGTAGACCTATGAGGATAGGAACTTGGTCTATTTGAGAAGTAAATGATGTTACCTAATATTATTTTTAAGCATGTTTTTTTTAAAAATTGCATTTTATGTATTTAGTGTGTGCATACCTGTGTGTATGTAGGTGCATGTATGTCGCAGCTCATGTGTGGAGGTCAGAGAACAATTTTCAGGGAAGTCTGCTCTTTGTATCATGTGTGCATAGGGATCAAACCCAGGTTGTCAGGCTCAGTGGCAAGTGCCTTTATCTGCTGAGCACCCCTTTAGTTTGAGATAGGATCTCACTTTGTATCCAAGGGTGGCCTGGAACTCATCACAATTCTTCTGGCATAGCCTCCTAAGTGCTGCGATTACAAGCATTTGCCACCGTGCCCAGTAACTAATATTAATTGCACATTCACTGCTTTAAGGTGTACATTCATGTGATGTTTTCTTGTGCATGCCACCCCCCTCGAAACCCAGGCCCTTGCTGTGCAAGTTCTCTACCGCTGCCCTGCCATTTACTTATGAGTCTTACTTATCTCTTGTCCTCTATTACTCCCCTTTGCCAGAATTTAGCCAGAGAAAATGACACCCTGTGTGCAGCTTGCACATCAATTGTCATAGAAAGCTAGAGTAGTGCCAGCTACACAGCAAGCGTTCGGTGCATGGGTAGTGATCCCAGTGGCTGTGGCCTTAAAGGTACGAGCTGTGCAAAGGACTCTGGGAAGGACTGCCCAGACCCACCCTGCCCCTGCCTCTCCCAGGTCTCAGGATATCAGGGCAGGGGCACACCTGAAGGGGTACTCAAATTCAACTTCGATGTTGAGGGCACTCTCCGTCTTGTTGGCACACTCCACGCTCAGCCGAAGCTCTCCGTTGTAGCTGCCGCATGTAGCAAAGGCGAAGATGGCAAAGACCTTGGGTAGCAGGGAGATGGATGGCTGTAGTGAGCCTGTATGCATGTGGGAGGGAGTGCCCTCCTCTGGACAGATTGGGGGGGGAGCACAGACAGTAGCAGATGGAGCGGTCCCCACCCCCAACCCCCTAATCAGGGCTCATCAGGTCCTAGCACAAGCTGATTACAGGGGTGTGGCTGTTTCTCTTTCCCTGTGTCTCTCTGTTTTTATGTCTAGGTGCTCTGGCTTCTCCTTCCTTCCCCTCCTCCTCCCCTCTCCTCCTCTTTCCTCTCTCCTCTATTCGTTTTCTCTCCTCCCCGTCCCGTTTCTCTCATGCTCACTGTCTCTCTGTATCTCTCTGTGTGTTTGTGTGTTTTTATGCATGTTCTCCCCCTCCCACACACACTTTCCCCCATTAATCCTCTCTCTCTCTCTCTCTCTCTCTCTCTCTCTCTCTCTCCCTCTCTCTCTCTCTGTCTCTCCTCTCTCTCTCTCTCTCTCTCTCTCTCTCTCTCTCTCTCTCTCTCTCTCTCTCTGTGTGTGTGTGTCTCATTTCTGCACGCCTGTTTCTTGCTCTGCTTGTCTGTCTGTTCTGCTCTGTCTCTCACAAGGTCTCTCTGGCTCTCTGACTCCCTTGTGCCTTATGTCTGTTGCCTTCTCTTTCGGCTTTTGAGACCCTCTTTAAATCAGTGTGCGGTTCTTCCTCTCCCCTCCACGTTTTCCTGTTCATGAGCAGCTCCCTGGCCCTCCTCTTTTTTGCTCAGCACTGCCATTACTGCCATTCCCTGCCTCTGTTTCCTTCACTGTCTCTGGATTTTTCTGGTTTTGAATCTCTTTCAGCAGTCGGCTTCAGGCTCCACCTCCCATCCCTTCCTCCTTTAGTTCAAGAGGAAGTAGGACGTCACAATCTGTCACTTCACAACAGGGGTACCCTTGGCCTTATGTGACGTCATAACCTTCTGTTCCCTGTCCTTAGATCCCTGGGACCTTCCTCTGGAGCCCAATTCCCTCATCTCCTTCCACTCCCATCATTCCACCCCGCCAGTTCAGGAGGACGCCTCCTGTCTCACCCCTCTGCTTTTCTGGATCCCATCATCACCATCTTCCCCTTGTGCTTCCCCCACCTATAACCCGGACCACACTCACCCACTGCAGCACCTTCACGAAGCCAAGGGGCTCCTTGACCACCCGGAACTGACCCCCAGCCACCAGCTGAGGAGAAAAACAGTGGGGAGGGGGAAGGGGTGTGGGGAGTAGGGATGGAGGTGAGGGGCCAGGCTGCCAGGCAGTGATCCCTGGGGATAGGGCATGTGACCCTCCGGGAGTGGGTGACATATGGAGAGGGAGCAAGGAGGAGAAAAACGACACTTTGGGGAAGGAGTAAACATCAGGGTCTCAGCAAACCCCCTAGGGTTCAGGAGTGGTGAAGTGTGAGGTGATGAGTCACATGGCAGAGGAGGTTGGGTGTAGAAAATAGATGGGGGTCCAGACTAGTTAGTGAAGGAAGGTTTGGACTGCTTAAAGGTGAGTCAGATAGGAGAAAAGGTTGAGTGGAAGAAGATGGGGTTCACTAGAGTGGGGGAGGGGCACCCAGTGCTGAAGGTGAGTCACAACAGCAGAGGGGAGAGGTCTGCAGTGGTAAAGGTGAGTCAGATGATGGTGGTGGCGTCTGAGGAGATGGGGATGGGGAGGGGTCTCTATCAGTTAGGGAAGAAGCCGATTTTGAGGTGTGACGAAGAAGAGGGAGATGGCGGAGGTGATCTGTTAAGGTGGGAGATAGCTGGAGCATGGATTTACTGGACATGCGCTGGGAACGAGGAGGCTGGGGGGTTTTGGAGAAGCAAAATTGGATCGTCCCCTTCTAGATCTGCTCCGGGGGTGAAAGGGTGGTCATCTACCGGGGTGCATTCTTTTTGGGAGGGGCGGGTGCCAACCCTCCCCCACCCCGCCCCCACACCTTCTGTCGCTCTATTTTCTAGCTCATCTGCAGCCCCCCAAATCTTTTTTTTTCATTTTCCCCTCCCCTCCTCTATACCTTTGCCCTCTTCATTTCCCCTTCTCCCCTCCAGGTCGACAGTTCTTTTGGGGCATCTGGAGGCCCCTTCTGCGGCAGTGAGGACAGTCCTCGCTGCGGCAAAGAGCGCACTCCTTTTCTCCACCTCCCTCCTTCCCCTTGCCTGCTGCAGATCCCTGGCCCCAGCCCCAGCCCCAGCCCCAGCGATCGTATCTCTGCTACCCTCGCCACCACCTCTCAGGGTTCTAGGGCCAAAGCCACCCAGGTTTCTGCAAGCGCCGGGCTCTGTCCACGGTGCTGGAGCACGTACCTGATTCACCACGTCCATGTCTGCCAGCAGCAGCATCAGCAATGCGGGGGGCGGAAGGTGCCTGGTAGCAAGGGCGGGCGCGGGGAGCGGCGGGGGCGGTGCGCAATCGTCGGAACAGCCCAGTCGGCGGCAACCCCGCCCCTCGCACCCTGTCTATCTTTTGCTCGAGCGCCTGCGCACCATGGCTCCTCCCTTTACCCCTCGCCCGTCTTAGCTCGCCTGCGGCCATTCCATCCCGGAGGCTAGAGACTGTGGGGTTTCAGAGCTAAGGGTCTTTTCAGAAATCAGGTAGCTCTGAGGGTAGGAGGACCGCTCAGTTTTATTGGCTGACATTTTGTCAAGCCGAGTGCTGTTTGTTAAGTGTGTTCGCTCATTTAATCCCTATGTAGCAGTGACTATTAGTCTTGTTTTTACAGATGAGGAAAATGAGTCTCTGGAGAGATTAAGTGACTTGCACAAGGTCACACAGCTAGGTAATGGCAGTGTTCAAAGTCTTTGCACTTTAAACGTCTCCACAGCTTAAAGACAGTTCAAGGTCTAGAGGATTCCTTTTGGAAAACCTGCATTTTAAGCACATCCAAACTCTAACCATCTCTCTCTTTCTTTTTTTTTTTTTTGTCTTCTTCTTGGTCAAATTATTGCCGACTATATATTTTCCCTTCTGCTTATTCCTTGGCCCTCTTTTTAAAATACATGTATTTATTGTGTGATAGCCCCCTTTCTTTTAACAATACATTTATTTAGCATAGAGAGAGGAAGGGAGGGAAGAGGGGGGCAATACAGTACAGGTGTGGGGATGAGAGGACAACTTGCCAGAGTAGGTTCTCTCTTCTCACTGTGTGGGTCCTGCCATCTCTTAACGGACTACCTTCTTTCATAATACTAAAACTAGGCCCATCAATCTCAGCGATGATTGTGATGCTACAAAATCCAAGGGGTAAAATATAAGTTGAGGTTAAGAACACCATTTTATATCCCTCTGTTGCTTGAATTTGGAAACATTTGAACGGATACCATGTATGTATGTATGTATGTATGTATGTATGTATGTTTGAGATAGGATTTCATATAGGCCAAGGCTGGCCACGACCTTCACAGGCAGCTGAGGATGACCTTATCCTCAGCTTATCCTTTTTCCTCCACTGCCCAGATGCTGGAATGTTATCTGCATCATGTTTGCTCTGGCATATTAAAAAAAAAAAACTGAGTTTGTCTCTGTAGCCCTGGATATCCTGGAATTTGCTCTGTAGACCAGGCTGGACTCATAGAGATTTGCCTGCCTCTGTCTCCCAAGTGCTGGGACTAAAGGCATGCGCCACCACTGTCCAGCTAGCTCTGGCTTTTATACTTTTCTTTACATTTAATTATTTACTGTGTGTATGTGTGGCTGCACAAGTAGAAGTCAGAAGATAGCTTTTGGGAGCCAGTTCATTCCATCATGTTAGTCCTGTAGAGCCAATCAGGTCTTCAGGCTTGACAGTCACTCTTACCTTCTGAGCTATCTCCCTACCCCCTATATTTCTTTTCTTTTTTTGAGACAGGGTTTTTCTGTGTAGCCCTGGATATCCTGGAGTTTACTCTGTATAGACCAGGCTGGCCTTGGGCTTATAGAGATCTGCCTGCTTTTGCCTCCAGAGTGCTAGGATTAAAGGCATGTGCCACCATGCCTGGCTCCTATATTTATTTTAAAAACACAAGTATATAATAGATACTTCCCAGTTGTTTGAGTTTTGATTCTGGGTTGTTTGAATCTCATTTCTAATATTTACTCCTGTTTGATCTTGGACATGTAAAATGCTTTAAAATATTATGTGTATGATTATACTTATTAAAAAAAGATAATTTCTACGTGATGAGATAATTTCCACATGATGGTGGCACATGCCTTTGATCCCAGCACTTGGGAGGTAGAGACAGGTGGATCTCTGTGAGTTTGAGGCCAGCCTTGTCTACAGTGTGAGTTCCAGGACAGCCAGGGCTACACAGAGAAACCCTGTCTTGAAAAAAAAAAGAAAGAAAAAAAAATAAAAAAAAAAAAAAAAAGAAAAAAAAAGAAAAAAAAAGAAAAAGAAAAGATAACCAACTATAGTGCACTTAGCACAGGGTTCATTTTACTATTTTGGAAGCCACTGGCTTCTCACCATTTCTTCCTTTACCTTCCCTGGCTAAGGTAACCATCATTTCTGCTAATTTTAGCATCTCCTGTCTCTTCCCATCCATTCTGTTTTCAGCATCTCACCAGAGCCTCTATTTAAAATGCACAGTTAACTGTGTCACTACCTTACTCAATGCCTTCCTATGGTTCCCCGTACTTATAGAGCCTGGCATTCAGGACGGCATGGTAGGGCCCCCAAACTTAGTTTTCACTTGTCTCTATGCTTCTCCCCTAGCTTGCTCTTTCACCAGACACTAGCCCAGCTACTCCAAGCCTTTGTTTCAAGGCCCCGTGTAACTGAGTGTTTCGTGTTTCAGTCTTTCATCGTGGCTTCCCTCAAATTTCCTGGCTTAGTTGACTCAAAAGATATAAATAAGAACTGCCCGATTCAAGAGCGAGGAGGGATCTACTTCATACGCTCCCCAGTGGTGGTCCCATTTGACATCGTTTGCTGTGATACCTTCAATTCCTGTAGAATGGAACAGGCTCCCACTTTGGATAAATGTTGTCATATCTCCAAGTCACCTTAGTTTGCTCCGAGGGAAACCAGCAAGATACCTGGCCCACACTAAGTGTCTGATACACTTTCCTTGAATGAATGAGACCCCAAAGGGAGAGCAAGAAGCAAAAAGGAGAGCTCAGGTATCTTTGTGGTCTTTGTGGGAAGAGAATGACTCTCAGGTGTTTCAGGAGGACAGAGTGGGGGTGAGGGACTCAGGACAGGTTCCATGGAGCTAGAAGTACCACTGTTTGCTGTCATCTAAAAGTTCTACCAATGGATTTAGACTTTTCTTGTCTTTCTCAGGCAGAGGTGGGAAATGGGAGACACCTATGATACTAATTTAACATCCCTGAAGTTCTTGACGCTGTGCAGGCGCAGCGTCTGCTTAAGCCTCCAGGTCAGCTCCAACCTCTAGGCACTTGCCCTGTCAAGACTGTTTTATAGCCTGTCCTTCTTTATACTGACCCAACTGACTCCTTGTGACGTCTCTTCCTTCCCTTACTATCCAGACAGTATCTCTTCTCTTTCCTTCCTCTCATCTGCCCAGTGCCCTCCTTCTCCCCCCACCTCCACTCTGTCTCCAGCTTTTTTTGGCTGCTGTCTCTTTCTCCTCCACCTCCTCCCTCCTTCCTTGACGCTGAATAATCAGGCCTAGCTGTCCTGGTTTCTGGAAATACTCATGTGTGGGCAGTACTTCAGGGATGCAATAAGGGATGGATAGAAGCTGTTGGGCTGCCCCAGACAGCCAGTGCAAAGATACTAAAATTCAGCAGTGTGTGGTCCATGCTTGCCTCCCTCTGGGGGAAGGAAGGGCAAGAATTTATTGAGCAGTAGATGAGGGGTAAGAATTTAGAGGGCATGGACACAGGCCATCTCATCTCCCAGGTCCTCTTCGTCAAAGCGGGAGCGAATAGACTCCTCGTCACTGTAAAGGGAGGTGGTTCTCTGTGCCAGCAGATCACTGGCAGCGCTGTCCATCTCATCCAGGGTCAGGTGACATGCATCTGCAATCTCCTGCTTGGCCAAGGCCACAAATCGTGGGTCTTGGGCAAAGAGACCTAGGCCTTCGGAGATGAGCACCTGGTTGGGGGGTCCAAGTAGGATTAGTGTTGATCAGTGGCACAGTGTGTACAGTGCAGGTCACAGTGAATAAACGATGCACATGCAGCTCGCAGGGGGACAGGGTCAAGTACAGTATGCCGAGAAGAGGAATTTCCACATGCTTAACATAGAGTCTGGCCACTCTTGGTCCACATTTCCCAGCTCCCACCTCTGCTTCCTTCTATCCCAGCCCCTTTTCCCACATCCATCTGGACTCACAGCCTCCACCAAACTGTCAGCACTGCCCCTCTTGCGGTGGCTGGGATCTGTGTGAGCTCCAGGCACTTGCAGACAGGTGAAGGTACGCAGTGGGCCACCGAGTTTGCCAAGGTATCCTTCACCCACTGTAGAATCCTCCACCAACAATAGGGGGGCATATAGCAGTCGACCCTTCTGAGGAGGGGCTGCCCAGGAACCCTAGGTCGAATGAACAAACACCAGATGGGCAAGGATTGGTGAGAATGAGGGTCTTCCATTCCCTCTCGTGAGTTCTCCTCTAACAGACACAGCTGGAGTCACAGGGATGGGTGTAAATCAGAGGACAAATAAACGACTTCTTTATTTGTGGGGATCAAAGCCAGAGCCATAAACATGCTAAGCTACATCCCCAGCTCCACACTTGAGTTTATGTCAGAGTATAGAAAGCGTTGGTTTGCATGCATCATGTGTGATTTATTTATGTATTTATTTATTTAAGACAGGGCCTTGCTCTATTATCAAGGCCTATAATTTACTATACAGCCCAAGTTGGCCTCAATTTTTCAGCAGTCCTCTTGTACTAGCCTCACAAGGGCTGGGGTTATAGACACCAACCACCCCATCTAGATGTTTCGGTTCTTTTGAAACAAAGTCTCATGTAGCCCAAGCTAGCCTCAACTCCATATGTAGCTGAGAATAACGCTGAACTCTTGATCCTCCTATGCCTACTTCCCAAGTGATAGGATTACAGGTGTGTGCCATCAAATCTGACTCAAAACCCTGGATTTAAATGTCAATCGTGGGGGGCTGGAAAGGGGAAAATGAGCAGTCAAGAGCACTTTTTGCACAATCATGGGGACTAGAGTTCAAATCCAAGCACCCCTGACCCACGTAGTATTCCAGGCCTCCCACACATGCCTGTGTAACCCTAACACTAGGAGAAGCAGAGACAGGAGGATCGCTGGAGATTGTTGGCTTTCTGCCTAGCCAAGAAAATGTGAGCCATTATTTCAAAGTAATAGGTGGAGAGGGATAGAGGAGGGCACTGACACCCTCTTCTGGACTCTGCACACCCCCATGGGGAAGTGTATCCACATACACAACATGCATACAGACACACAAAGACACATATACACATACTAAAATTGATAAATGAATAAATGCTGAATATTGTAAAAGTGTCAGTTGTGCTGTGTACTAGCTACGTGACCACGAGTGGATAGACTCTTAGCCTCAGTGACCTCTCGTAAAGTGGGGACAGCAAACCCATTTCACAAGTACAGTGGAGATTATGTATGTTCCTTCAAGTGCCCCATTCTTCTGAAGGCTCTGAAATGTAGTATGTTTGTAAAGTTCAGCCTAAGATGCTATTTCCTCAAAGGCCACAGCATCCCTTTTCCTCACCTGAGCTCTGCCTGGTACTAAGGTCCGTCCACGATGATAGGTGCCTGGGATAGGTAAATCTTCACAACTGCCCTGGCGTTGCAGACACTGGATGGTGAAGGAGGGCTTCCGACCTAGTGGGCAAAGGACAATGGCAATCCCTGTCCTGTTCTGTTCTGTTAGCCCTTAGGGTTCCATAGGGTCTATTTTTCTGCTTGCCTGCAGGCGTAGGGGGCAGCAAACGTCGGCGAGGTACATGGTGCCCATTTACATGCTGGGACCAGTGAGGTGGTAAAAGGACTGGGTTCGAGGGAGTCCCTGACCGCTCATCCTGGTCGGGGGTCCTGTGGAGAAGGCAGAGCTGGTGGTGAACTCAGGTCTGGGATTCAGAGTTGGGGGTACCAACACTCCTGCCCTCCCCTGCATGGCCCATGTGGTGTGACCAGTGTACCAGGCAGGGACTTCCTGTTCCTCATTCTGATTGTCCTGCCCTTGAATTTCCTTAAGTTGAGGACTTCCTTCTTCTGGGATAGTAAACATGAAAACCCCAGAGCTTCTCCTGGAGAAATAATATATATAGTTAGACTAGGTCCTAACTTCCCGATATCTGATCCTGGACTCCGTGTTCCTCTCACCCCATGCATGCCCCATCCCCTGTACAAACACTAGGATTTACATTTACTTGTAGACAGGATCTTACTATGTAGTCCTAGCTGACCTGGAACTCACTACATAGACCAGGCTGGCCTTGAACTCACAGACAACTGTTTGCTCTGCCTCTCGAGTGCTGTGATTAAAGGCATATGTCACCATCCTTGATTTGCATTAATCTTTTGCACAGTGTTTCTCAAATTTTCTTGTTATTCCATTTTTCATGTTTCTCTTTTTACCCTTTATTCCTATTTGAGCCCTCAATTTGTCTTGGTCTTAAAAAGAAAAAAAAAACCACCAGGGTCTCAAACTCACTATATAGCCAAGGATGGCCTTGCACTCTGGATTCCTCCCCACCCCGTCTATCTCTCCAGTGCGGGCTTTACTCCTGTGGCCCACACACCACGTGTGATGCTCATTTGAGCCCTTGAAACACATCTTTCCTTCCCAAATTTCTTCTTGAAGGCCACTAGCTCTTCTCCTATGTCATTCAATACAGTGTCTAATCTTTCTCCATTCTCACTACCTTCCTCAGATGCTCGACCATACCTGTGGGGTTGGGATCCAGCCTGTAGCACACTGGGCTGCCTGGAGTCGGGAGCCACTCCATCATCATCACTAGGCCCAGTTGAGAGAGAATCTGGGAGTTTCTCCTTAACAGGTAGAGACACCGAAATCCTAGAGCTCCATTGAGATTGGGGCTGGGAGTCTATGGAGTCCTGAGGAGAGTCATTTGAGTTTAGTGTTTCATCAATGTAATGGCTAAGTTACTTTATCAGTGTTTCACTCACTGGTCCATGGGGAGCATCACTCCCTACGGGCTGAATCTGGGTCTTGTTTCCCAACAGCCAGTGATAGGTATTGAATAGTTTTCCTCTGTAGAGGAGGCTTCTCCCAGACACAGTATGGAATTTACTTAATGGTCTGAGGGAGCGTTTTTTTTTTTTTTTCAGTCAAGAGCTTTGGAGGGGTGTAAAAACTTGTCCTCACCTTGTATGTTTCTGGGTTGTCCTCAGCTTCCTCCTCCTCAGCCTCCTGACCCACTGCCTCTTCCTCTTCTTCTTCCTCAGTGTCATAGGTAAGGGCCTGTCGGATCTCAGGACCCAAATTCTGTAGGCTCCTTAGACCAGCCTGTGGGGATGGATAGAAAAAGAAGGAAATTGGTAGCTCCTGCTCTAAAGTGCCCCTCTATTAGCTTGCTTCCCATGCAAAAGTGTGTGTGCCAGGGCTCTGTTTCATGAGTTTCAGGAGATCATGAGGGAGGTCATCCTCTATACACATGGCCACCCAGGGCCCTGTCCTTCAGACCTGGAGGGCAGAGGATGTACTTGTTGGGGGCTCTGTTCCTAGTAGCCCCTTTTCTTTCCTTCTCCGGAATTTTCGAAAATAATCTTGGATCAGAAATGTGGCATAAAATTTTCCCACAGTGACCTCCTCCTCTGGGGATAAGAAAGATGGCAAAGTTACACAAGGGTCCTCTACACCTACATACCAGCAATACTCTACCTACCAACAATAATCTGGGCAGACAGTTAAGGAGCTGGGGGTGGGCAGCTTACCATCTGGAGGGGGGATGACCTCATCCAACAATTTCTGCTTTATCCTCTTCCAGATCTTTTTGATGACCATCCGAAGCTCCTGGTTGGCTTGATCCAGGTTCCCTGCAGGGCAGGAGAGTATGGGGCAGGGGAGATAGAGATGCAGAAGTGGCTCCTCATTGCTGGTGGGGGGGGGCAGGGCTTTGCTTTGAAGGCTTCACCTGAAACTTTACTTCACTCCTATCAGATAAGGTATGGAGGAAGCCCTGGAGAAGCCAGTCAGCCATTTTGAGGTTCAGACTTAGGAGATGCATGTCTGTCATTCTTTGCATTTGCTCTCTCAACCCTCCCCAGGGATCACTTCACTCCTGGCCCTCCCTTGCCCCCACACCTTCTGTCTTGATCTTCAGGGATGTCCGCACTAGGGCAAAAAGTGTAGCGTTGAATGTCACTGTTCCATCTGAGTTGAGGGGCACATTCATTGCCACAAGTCTCTATAAACACCAGAGACAGAAAACTAACACTGGGAAAATGTTAGGTGTACTCTGAATGCCCAGGGCAGATACCTTTGTGGATGTAGTCAAATACCCATCCCTACCAAAGGCAAGTCCCTTTCCTTTCCCATAGAGTATACAGCCTTCTTGGAGATCAGCAGGTGAGTGGGGTGGGCAGGGAAACAGACCTTGCAGGCCACTCGGTGTGGGCACAGCTTTCCGAATCCCAGTGGGGGCTGGATGCGTCTCAGCAGTGCAACCACGTCCAGGTGCTTGATGCGGCCCCTGGGGCAGTCAGAGAGGTTCCACTGGATCAATAGTCCTCCTTTAGGCCTTTCTTAAGCTCCATCCCCAGCAAATCATTACCTCCTATACCAACATGTTAAGGCTTTGAGGGAAGAGCACAGATGGGGCGGGCAGAGGATGGGATTGTAGAAATCTCTTTATTGATGGGTGAATCGGAAGTTCTGGAACTAGGGGGACATGGAGGGCAGTACATATCCCTAGAGTTCTAGGTAAGATATTAAAGGGTATACTTGGCTCCGGGGTCATATTCAGACCAGATCCTCTTGAATTCATCAAGGTGGTGGGGTCCCAGGATAGACCAATCTCTGGTTAGGTAATCAAAGTTATCCATGATTACAGCCACAAAGAGATTTATAATCTGTGGGTCAATGGGCAAGCAGAGTTAAGTAAAGAAGCAGAGTTGGATTTGGGGGGTGGATAGGGGCTGGGACGATCTTATGGTCATTGGGTCACAAGCTCCTTGGTTGATCTTATTGTTGGGTCAGTGTTTTCAAGAGCTGGGCTGCCCAATCCATTTGGATGTCTCTGAACCCTTCTGGGCCAGCCCCCATGGCAATGATAGTGACTGTGGGAAAATAGTTCTTACCAGGAAGGCACAGAGCATGAAGAAGCTGATGAAGTAGACAATGGCAAAATTGCTACCGCAGGTAAATTCCTCGCCTGGGCCATAATCAGACTCAGGATCACATCGATTTCCTGGAAGGCTGGCTAGCATTATCTCTTGCCATGCCTCACCAGTGGCACATCTGGGGAGGGACACAGAGGGGCAGTATTCTGAAGGAGAGGCTATAAAGTCATGTCAACTACAGGTGTGGGGGTCCAGGGAAGGGAGAAAATGACCTACTTATCAGAGGTTACATTTTGCATTTATTCCCCCCACCCCTTTCTCTCTCTCTCTCTCTCTCTCTCTCTCTCTCTCTCTCTCTCTCTCTCACACACACACACACACACACACACACACACACACACACACACACACAGAGAGAGAGAGAGAGAGAGAGAGAGAAAGAGAGAGAGAGAGAAGACAGAGACAGAGAGAGACAAAGACAGACAGGCACACACACACACACACACACACACACACACACACACGGGGGAGGGCAATCAATCTGTGGAAGTCTTTTTTGTTTGTTTGTTTCATCATGTGGTTTCTGGAAATTGAGCTCAGATTACCAGGCTTGGCAGCACCTGCCTTTACTTGCTGAGCCATCACACCAGCTTCCATTTGAACACTGTCACAACTAGCATGGCCATGATGATGGCAGTTACAGAATGTCTCTTACAGATTAGGGCACTGTGGCCTAAAAGGGGGGCACATCTTACAGCCAGAAAAAGAATGGCTTAGACTAGAATATTTTGAAAGACTCCCTCAGACCACAGCCAGAAAAGGCCTTCACTTATGTGGAACTCAGGCTGCCCTGATATTTCCATAGCCTAGGCATCCTGGGGCCCATAGTATACCCTAGGAATTCAGAGGGGCAAGGTAGCAGGAAAGTGGGAGTTTATCACCTGAACAGAAGCAGCACAGCCTGCGGAAAAGTCTGGAAATTGTTGTTTCGATTTATCTGCGTTCCGTCCTGAAGAGCCACCTTGCCAAACATCTATAGACATACAGAGGCTGTGTGCTGGGAGTGAACATGTGTTCTCACATGTTCCCATTCACTTCATGTTTCCTAATACCTAAGGGATCCTTATAACCTTGAAAGCAATTACTAACGAGCCCATTTTACTCATGCGCACTTACCCAGGGTCATCTAGTTTGTCTATCTTTCTGTCCCTCCATACCCACTCTGGGGCTACTGCTACCAAGCCTCTCAGACAGAAGGATTATTCTCTAGGGTCTCCACTTACCTGCATGCCAATGACTGCATAGATGAAGAATATCATTGCTATGAGAAGTGCCACATAAGGCAAGGCCTGGAAGAATAGGAAGGGGACAGATATTTCAGGTGCAGCCAGAGAACTATAAATCCCAGAATGCACTCCTCTCCCCTAGCATGGGTCTTCTGGGAGACCTAGTCTATGCTCAAAGTTTCCTGAATTACATGTGTCTTCTAAATGTGGACACAATATTAAATAGAATAGGGTAAAGTCAGTGAAGCTAGGGACATGTTTCGAATTAAGAGTGCAGAGAAAGAGAGAAAGTTGGAAACATTAGGTGGAAAATGGTATGGAAGACTGGAAACTGTAGTTCTGAGTGGGGAATTACCTGGAAAGATTTGATGAACGTCCAGAGAAGTGTGCGAATCCCCTCACCCTTACTGAGAAGCTTGACCAGCCTCATGACTCGGAAGAGGCGAAAGAACGTGATAGATATGCGGGAGCTGTCCTCTGAGCTCTGGAGTTAGGGATGGAGTGGGGCTGCTCAGTTTGTACCAGCTCTAGCAGCTTCCTGTCCTCATGCCTTAGCCCTCCCAGTTCCCAAATCTCTCAGAAGTCAGGCCCAAGAGTGGCCAGGGGTCATTTCTAAGGACTCTTGGGCTGGGAAGGATGGTTGAAAAAAAAATTCCTGTTAGGGGTGAGAAGCTACCTCGCCAAGATGGCCTCCATTCTGGTGGGGCATATGGGCAAAACAAAGGTGATAAAGGAGGTGATGTAATCATATGCCCACATGGATAAGGGGAAATGAAGGTGTATACTCAGGGGATTGTGGGAAGGTTAAATGGTAGCAGATCAAGATGGTTGTAGACAAAGTTTTAATGGGGGTAGAAATGAAGGGGGCAGGTAAGGGAAATGGTGGAGCAAGACATTGAAGGAAACAGTTGAGCAAAGCGTCATGGAAATGAGAAGCAATGGGTGATCATTGGAGAAGCCAGTGATGCAGAAATGCAATTGGCAGCATTGTCCGTCAAGGGTTTTACCGTGTAGTACCCATCGGATGAAATGATGAAGCCAATGATGCAATCAGTTGTGGTAACAGAGCCGGGAAAGAGCCAGTATAGGAGGTGGAGTTGGTGAACAATATGGAGCCAACGAAGTAGTCAGAGAGATGATGGAGCCAAACAGGTGTCAATGGAGTTGATGGAGCCATTGGAATGGGGTAGAGACAATGAAAAAGATAACAGAAATAATAAGGGAGGGATTTGGGGAGGTAGCAGAGCCATTGGGTAGGCTACAAAATGAAATAGGGGGGCTGGTTAGCTGGTTAGAGGGAGGAATATGTTGGCAGAACCCAGAAAGGACTCCAAAAAAAAAAAAAACCAACCAACCAAACAAACAAACCAAAAAGATCTAGAATAAGGAGTGCTCAGTCTCCAGGACTGGGGAGAATGCAAGCGGGAGCTGCCTACCCAAATGAAAGAAGGCTCTAGGGAGAGGATAGAGGGGTTAGCACAAAGCCCAGTTCTCACATTGACTTCTGTGACGGCAATGTCGACTACGCTGCCCACCACAATAAGAGCATCGAATGTATTCCAGGCATCGGCAAAGTAATGCTGTAGACAGGAGGAAAGCACTGTGCTATGTTCTGTGAGCCAGCAGACCAGTGTAGGGGACCAGTAATAGATACATGGTATTGAGGAGGCAGGGCCTGGGGGCCCTCTTATTATTTAGCCTTATGACTACTTGTTTGCTACCCTCCAGTCCCCTGCCAGGCTATGGAATGTGTTTCCTCCCCCAAGGAGTTTCTTGGTAGGGTGTGGGTCTAGGGCATACCTTGGGTTTAAAGGCGATGATTTTGAGCACCATCTCAATGGTGAAGAGGCCAGTGAAGACCATGTTGAGGATGTCCATGGCATAGTTAAAGGGAGCAGTCTGCTCATAGTGCTATGGAAAAAACCAGATGAGGACAGAGCCTAAGGTAAAAGACACAAGCGCATAATCCCTGGCCTGAGCTGAGGAGTCTGGGGATCGGAAACGCTGTGGCTGACAAAACTGGTTCTTGATTCTCAGAGTGCCTTGCATTAGGGCAAGGATCACTCTGGGAGTGAAGCAGTAACATAAATCTCCTGCTGGTTGACAGCTTCTGTGAAGACAATTATTTCATTAAAATATGAAAGAATTGCTGCTTGATGCAACTCATTTTTTTTTCCTGCTTGGGTGTGGTATTGATGTTTGGACTAGTTGTTTTATGACCGTGATGCACCAATCAACTTACAATGGAATGGTGTAGCAGGAAGATCAACAGAGCCTGGCTCACTGACCAACAATGAGAAGGCTACCTACATTAGTGGTCTTCAACATTTGAAGCAAATAATAAGCAAACTCTGGGATGCATGACATTTTTCATCTTAGAATCCAAGTCTGGAGTGCTTTTTTTTTTTTTTTTTTTACAACCCACGACAACTTGTGACAGTTGTGGACCATTGCTTTCACATTTCATCATCTTTAAAAGCAGAATGCAGGCTTTGGCCTTAGATTTGAGGAAATGTTCCAAAAAAATGTGGTAACTTAAGACTCTATCAGTTAGGCAGATGTCAGGAGGCAGGGTATGGGGTTGTTACTTGCAGCCTAACTTATTCCTAATCGCCCTCAAAGAGATTGTGAGAAGAGAACAAATGTCTGACAATGATCCAGATGGGGGGGGGTGGGGTTCAGACCTGCATGGCTAGGGCAACCGTGTTGAGAAGGATGAGCAGAAACATGAGGTATTCAAAGGCAGCAGAGTTCACAGTGGCCCACACGCGGTACTGATGTGGATTCTTGGGGATGTATCGGCGGAGCGGCTGAGCTTTGAGGGCATAGTCCACACACTGGCGCTGCATAGCGATATAGAGCGTGGGTGATCAGGGGAGGTTCCCAAGGCAAGGGGAGACAGTTTGGTGGCCACGGGTCAGAAGTGAGAGGTCACCTGGTTCTTATCCAGTTCACAGTTTTGGTATTCCTGTTCTCCCTGGGCACGGAATGTGATGATGACAAAGCCCACAAAGATGTTCATCATGAAGAAGGCAATGATGATGATGTAGACGATGAAGAAGATGGAGATCTCCACATGGTAATTGTAGATAGGGCCCTCATCTTCTGCATGTGCATCTATGGCTTTGTATAGTAGCCTGTGGGAGACAGTGGGAGGTAGAAGTGAGGACATGTTTAAGGAGGGAATCCCAGCCCCCTCCGACTTCCTCCACGGCTACTTATCTTTACCCCCAAATCTCCAAAACCCCCTAAATTTGCAACCTAACCACTTGGGACTTCTATACATCCACAAAGAGACCCACACAAGGCTTTTTAAAGGGGCTTATGTCTTTTGTTTGTTTGTTTTCTTTTTTTTTTTGAAACAAGGTCTCACCATATACACTTAGTAGTCCTGGAACTCATCTATGTAGGCCAGGATCCAAACCTTTTATACCAGAAACCTCCAGAGACTCCTATGCAGCCCTCAAAATAAACCCATCCAGACCTTCAATGACCTTTTAAAATCCTCTATGTTCCTGCAGACCTTTAATCCCCTTATATAAGGCCCTGGAGCACCTCCCCAATGTGGTTCTCCAGAACTCCCCACAAACTCCTAAACATGTTCGAACCCCATCCTACAATCTTGAATGCTCTCCTCAAATCCCCACAGTAAATATCTAGCTAGTATACCCAAAAGCTTTTCTAGCTCTTTATTAAACTTCTGAATACCATCTCTTCAGTGAATCCATTTTGAATCCCCCACTCTCTACTTAACCCCTTACAATGCTTACCTAGTCTTTTCTAGATTTTCACCTATTCCCTCAGAGACCTTTCCCCACTTTCTAGAGACCTTCCCCCAAAGTCTCAATGAATCCCCAGCAAGGTTCTGGGAAATCCCTGTCCAGGCTTCTAACACCCTCACCAGTCTCTAGAAAGCTATATCCAACTGAATACAGTGGCACAAACCTGAATCTCAGTACTCAAGAGGATAGAGAAGGAGGATCATCAGGCTGAGATCAAAGTGGGCTACATACAAGACCCTGACTCAAGAAAATAGGTGGTAGGGATGTAGCTTATTAGAATATCATTGCCTAGCGTATACAAAACCTGGGTTCAATTTTCAGATATTGGAAAGAGGAAAAAGGCAAGAAAGAAAACCCTATCCAGTCTTAAAACTTTCATTATGTCCCTAAGACACACTCCCATCAATTCCCAGGTGATCCCAGGAATGATCTAGGACCATCTGCCCAGTTTTCTGTCATGCCCAAGGCCCTGCCCCTCACGCAGGCCAGCCTTCAAAGGTAGAGACAGTGAACAGGGCCATCATGGCTGAAAGGACGTTGTCAAAGTTGAAATCACTGTTGACCCAGAGCCGCTCCCGGACCAAAGGTCGTGACACATCTCCATCAGGGTAGATGAGGAAGGAGCCCCTGTGGATGTTGTAGACAGGTTAGATGGGGGTGGGGTGGGGTGGAGGAATGAGGAGTGGTGGCAAAGGGTCTAGGGTCTTTATTATGGATGTGGCAGGGCACAGTGGTATACCTAGACAGCTGGGCCTCACATCCTGCCCTTTGATTCCCTGGCTGGGTTATTGTAAACATTCAATATCTGTCTAGTTGACTTTTGTCTTCACTCTCTATTTTAAAAAATGAGGATACTACAAGAATACATTTCCCATTTGTCACAGGGATGGAGTAAATCAATAAATGACAGTTAATCATGGTAGTACACATGTTTATAACCTCTTTACTTGTGAGGTACAGGCAGGAAGAATTTAGCAAATATGAGGGCGGCTTGGTCTATGTGATTTCCAGGTCAGCCAGAACTACATACTGAGACCATTGTCTCACAACAAGCAGACAGACCGGCAGGCAGACAGATAGACAAAAACCAAATCAAGTCAGATATAGTGGCACATGCTTATAATCCCAGCAACTCAGGCGGCAGAAGACAGAAAACTTGAGTTTAGAAGTTTAGAGCTATCTTGAGAGTTTTAAGGCTGGCTTGAGGCATATCGAGACCAAGGTTCAAAAAACAAACAAGGGCCAGCAAAATGGCTCGATGGATAAAGGTCCTTGCTTCCAATCTGATGATGTGAGCCCAATCCTCAGAACTCACATGGTGGAAGGAACGAACCAATTCCCTCAAGTTCTTCTCTGATCTCCACACATGCGCAGTGACATGCATACTTTCCATATTAATAAATACATGAATGCAAAAAAGGAAAAAAAAGAAAGAAGAACAACCAACAAACCAACAAAGAAAATTAATCTCTGAGACACAGTTGGTATATCACCGTCACCATTGTCATTGAACATTTTTGCCATCCAGGGGAAAGTAGTTCTCTAAGTGGCCAAAGTTTTCCTAGCAGTGACTCTATGCCAGGCACTGTGCTAGCTCACCATGCAGGCACTTTGCTGTGTATACTTATTCCATGCACCACCTCTCTACTTCTCTTAACAGTCCTGTGAAATGGGCACACTCTTTATCCCTAGTTTTCAGGTGAGCAAACCAGGCAAAGTGAATCAATGCCTCCAATCCCATGAAGTGGGTTTGAGTCAGGGATTCCTGGCTTTGCTTGAAACCACCTCTATCTACAAACATCTCTAGATGGAAGCTGGCATTCAGAGCAGGAAATTGCAAGAGGTTCTGAGGAGGAATGTAGGTAACACTGAAAAAATGCAGAAAAAGATTATGGGGGGACTTTGACGGCTTGCCGAGAAACAAGAGCCTCTACAATTAATAGGGGAGTTCTGGAGTGTATCTTGGGGGCATTTAGGGAAGTTTAGAGGTCTTGGGGACTTTCAGGAAACCAGACATATTTAGAGTTCTTGGTAAGAAGCTGTAAGCTGCTTCAGGGACCTTAGAGAGGTCTGGATTTCTCTATGCAATTTGGGAGGGGTTCTTGATTCAGTAGAGGGCGAGGCTTCAAATACTCACTTGCATTCTTTAAGGGTGTGTTTGGCCTCATCAGTGCAACTGTAGAATTTTCCCTATAGGGAGGAAATGTGTCAAGCAGGTTCATCTTTCCACCCCACACCCCCACACTCTGGCCCCTGCCTGGACCTGTCTGGCTCCCTGGACCTCCCTCTGGATCTCCCTCACCTTGAAGAGCTGAACACCAATGCAGGCGAACATGAACTGTAAGAGGGTGGTGACAATCATGATGTTTCCAATGGTCCGGATGGCCACAAACACACACTGCACCACATGCTGCAAAACACCCACACACATGACCAATGGACATCACAGGCCATACATAGCATGTAGCGGGAACTTGGGTGATGAATACAGTTTAAGGACTTGGGCCAGGGGTATGTGGTTGCAAGTTAGAGATGTGTGATCAGGAATAAATGGTCAAAAGGTACTGTGGTGGACTAGCATCCCCTATAGCTATTATTACCATAGCATGGATGATATCAACAAGGAATAAGGGGTTTCTAGGCAAGGATATGTAGTCACATGCCAAGGACATGAATTAGAAGAATGTAGCCATTGGTATAGTCACTTGTAAGGAACATGGGTCAGATCACATGACCAGTAGGCAAGACTATGTGGTCACATGTTGGGTTGAGGTTGCATGCAGTCAGTCATGTCTTTGTGCAACAGTCAGTTGGATCAGATATCCTGACCCAGGGCCTGGGTCCTGTGGGTTTGGGTGAGCCGGGTTTACCTTGAGTCCCTTGGCTCTGTTGATAGCTCGGAGAGGCCGCAGGACTCGGAGAACTCGGAGAATCTTCACAACTGAGATGGCACTGGAGCTGGGGAGTGGGAAGGTTTCAGGCCCTAATTAGGGCTTGGTCCTGGTTCTGGGAAGAGTGGGGCGGGCAGGGGAAGGTGTCACTCACTGGATGCCGAAGGAGATGAGGGACACACTGACCACAAGCAGATCCAACAGATTGAACCAGCTACGGCAGAAAGAGCCTCGGTGCAGGAAGGCCCCAAACACTGTCATCTGGGGATCAGATTATATTGGATTAGACCTCAGACCTGAGGATATAGCTGGTGGGGAAGAATGGAGGAAGAGCACAGAGAGGTGGTGAGGGTGGGCTGAGAATGGATTGGGGCAACGGAGGGTATGGCTGAGGGCCCAGTAATCACCTTTAGTAGAATCTCCACAGTGAAAATGGAGGTGAAGGCATAATCGAAATATCCCAGAATCTGGAGACGTAAGAAAGATGAGGAACACTGTCATAACTAAAGGGGATTGGTAGGCATTCGTCTCTCTCTTTTTATCTGTCTATCTATCTATCTATCTATCTATCTATCTATCTATCTATCTATCTATCATCTGAGACAAGGCATCACTCTGCAGCCCAGGCTGGCCTCAGAGTTGCAGTAATCTTCCTGCTTCAGCCTCCCAAGGACTAGAAATCCAGGCAAGTACGACCATGCCAGCTTGCTTGTGCATCTCCCAGTGTAAGCCTTGCTCCCCACTCTGGCTTTAGGAAAGACTTGTGTATATATATGCCAAAGGTTTGCCCATCCAAGATAAGGGCTCAGATTTAGACTCCTGTCTGCCCAGCTACATAAGTGCCCTTGGCCTGTTTGACCTCCACGAGTACGTTTCCCGTACCCCTAGTCAAATCCTGATCCCCTGCCCCACACTTCTCGGAGTATGGAAATGGCTGCTGGCACTGTATCTGGTATCGTTCTTGATCCTCTTTCCCAGCCCAGTGAGGCATCTTCTGGTTTCTCTCTATTCTGGCTCTAGATTTGTGCCCAGTTGAATGCCCTCTGTGAGTTCCTCCCAGCCCTCAGCCATGGGCTCACATGGTTGCGGAATGAGTGGGCTCGGATGGGGTCCTCAGCAGCCAGGGACACACTACTGAGGATGATGAAGACCAGGATGAGACTGGTGAAGATATGGTGATGTATGAGAGTGTGGCAGGCCTTCCGAAGTCTAGGGAGTGGAGAAAAGACAGTGATTAGAAACCAGGGTCGGTGTTTCCCAGGAGATCCACAGGGATACATCTGCGCCCCATTGCCTCCTGGGTAGTTCTGGGGCTCCTCACCTGGCCAGCCCCTGTTGCCCTGCCCTATTGCCATTCCTAGAACTCACGGATTGGTTTGACTGAGGCAGAAGAAGGCACTGCCTTCAGGGATGGGTACCACCTTCTCCTTGGGTACAACTTCCTGCAAGAGTTCCACGTGTCCTGCACCATTTTCTTCCTCCTCCTCCTCCTCTTCTTCTTCCTCCTCCTCCTCCTCCATGCCTGGAGCTGAGAAAAGAGCAATGAGAAAACTCAATGGAAAGCTCCTGGAACTGTGATTGACATAGGACGAATTTCTCTCATTTCCTGCCCAGAATCTCAGCTCCTCAGCGAAGGGATCTTACATCTCTTTTGTTTAATATGCTACACCCAGCTCTTAGAACAGTGCCAGGACACAGTGAGTGCCTGGTGAACGTGCTTAGCGAGTGTTATATGCACACACACAATTTGATAACAAAGGCTCCGAGAAGGCCCACAGTACAATCAAATGTCCATTTCTCTTGTCTAACCTTGGTGTCCCAAATGTTGCTGGCTACAAACCAAGCCCATCCATTTGTTTCAGAATACTTATTTTTGCAGTGCTCAAGATTGTACTTAGGGTCTTCCCCATGCTGAGTCATAGTCCCAGTCCTTATTTATTTATTTATTTATTTATTTATTTATTTATTCATTTTGAGATAGTGTCTAGTGTCTCTAATAAACTCCAGGCTGACCTGGAACTCACTATTTACCACAAGGTGTCCTGAAATCCGCTACCTTTCCCCAGTGTTAAGACTACAGGCAGGCTCCACTGTGTCTATTGCCTACGGGATGACCTTGGAAGAGTCTGCTGGCTAGAGAGGATTCCGTTAGGGTCAAGAGTTCTCTGTCTGTGTTCTCTTTCCAATACTCTTTGTCACTTCCATTTGACATGCCTACTTGCCTGCCCCTTCACTTTTTGCGCCCTCTGCATCTTGATTCTCTCCACCAGGCACCTGGAGAGAGGAAGACAGGAGTCATCGATTGGGGGAAAGACACCAGGAAACAGACACAATGGAGGCATAGAAGAGACAGGATAACGTGGAAATAGATTGTCAGAGGATAGCGTTAAAGCTGTGCACACCTTGATAGCTATGGGGGACAAGGGCGGGACAAACCCCCCCCGCTTTGTTTTTCTTTAAGATTTATTTTTTTATTATTTTAAATCATGTGGGTATGCATGTGTGAATGCAGGTGACCTTGGAGACCAGAGGGAGTTGGATCTCCCAAACCTGGAGTTACAGGTAGTTGTGATCTGCTTGACATGGGTCTGGGAGCCAAATTCAGGTCCTTTAGGAGATCAGCAAGTACTCTTACCTCTTCAGCTCCCCCACCCTTTATAAAAGAGTCTCGGTCTGTAGTCCAGGCTGCCTGGAACTCACTATGTAGAGCAGGCTAATTTGAAACTCAGAGACTGCCCTGCGTCTGTTTTCCAAGTGCTAGGATCAAAGGCGTGCAACCCGCACACGCAGGCTTCTAGCTCACCAGTCCTTTGTTCTCCTGCGGAGGGTTTCCTTCGGTGCTCTTCTCTCTGTTCAAGGAAACGAGGGCTGATTGCTGCAGGTAGTAACAATTGGAGAAGGCGGGGCTGAGCACTGCTGTCAGGACAGACCTTTCTTGGGACTTCCTGCTTCTGTTCTGCCTATAGTCTATCCTCGAGGCATCCAGAAGGAGCCCATGGAACCCTAACACTTCCATGCCTATCATTACCAAAAACAAAAGCCAAAATCTCGTCTTGACCCAGAATATCCCCAGTCTGGTCCTTTTATTCCTCCCAACACGTAACCCTATTTCCTACCATTTTCCTCCCAGCCACGTCCCTGTCTCACTGGTGGTTTGTGGTTGCTTGTTATGGTTCTGGGGATGGAAACCAGAACTTCAAACAAGTACATTTTCTTTCTCTAAGTTAGGTCTCAGGCCCGGATGTTTTGTTGTAGATTGGTTAACACCACCACCACTTCAAAGGAGCAATCTTATTGACCCTCATCTCCTAGCCAGGCTCAATATGGAGCCCATGTTGGCCTTGAAGTCCTTATCCCTCTGCCTCGGCCTTCCAAGTGTTGGGAATATAGGTTTGGGCCTCCAGACTTGCTTTCATTTTTCACTATTGCTTTGTTCTGCTTTCTGTTCCTTCGCTACTTATTATTAACACAGTCTTTTTTCTTTTTTTTGACAAAGTCTGTGACAGGACTGGAACTCACTATGTAGAACAGGAGGGCCTCTAACTCAAAGAGATAAACCTGTGTCTGTGAGCTGCCATTAAAGGGAGGTGCTACAGCGCCTGGCTAACTAACATAGTCTTGAAGTTACATATCAATGATCTTGAATTTTGCTTGCATTCCTCAACTACAAACAGCAAGGACTCTGTCTGCTGTCAAACTTGCATGCCATGTCTGGCTGCTGACAGCATATCAACCCATGCTTTCTCCCTAGCAGTTGCAGCAGGGCCTAGCATAAAGTGTGTGCTCAATGAACGTGTATCGAATGAATGAATGAATTACTGAGGACTGTATCTGGATCTGGGGCTTTCCAGCACACACACACATCTCAGAGATCTTAGGGAAAGGAAGTCTTGGAGATGAAGCCAGAGCTCACCTGCCCTTGTCTTTGGCAGTGCCTGCATCCCCGCTCGCTAGGTTATCCACAGCAATGGCAAGAAACACGTTCAGTAGGATGTCTGGGGTAAGCTCAGGTTGCAAAGATGAAGAAGCAGCCTGCCTATGTGTTGCCCAGGCCCACACCTTCACCCTGTCACCGCATCACCATGCTCTATTCACTCCCCAAAAGCTCTGAGGATACAATTGCCGCAGATGAAGAGGATGATGAAATAAACACACACCAGCATCCCTGGGAAGAAGGGACCACCGTAGGCCATGATACCATCATACATGACCACATTCCAATCCTCACCAGTCAGGATCTGGGGGTAGGAAGTCATCAAAAAGTTCTTGGGACTCCCTATAACTCCAGGCCCTACCAACATGTGTACACATCTCAGGGTGTCCGGGCCATACCTGAAAGACAGTGAGGAGGGCTTGGGGGAAAGTATCAAAGGTGCTTCTCTTGGTGTGGGTCTGGTCAAAATTGAACTTGCCCCCAAACAGCTGCATGCCAAGCAGGGAGAAGATGATGATAAAGAGAAAGAGGAGAAGCAGCAAGGAGGCGATAGACTTCATGGAATTGAGCAAGGACGCCACTAGATTGCTCAGAGATGCCCAGTGCCTGCAACAGAAATAGAAAGTGCAGGGTTCGTCAGGAGTCAGGAACCAGGCAGGCCTCCCGTTTGGGATACATTGGAGCAGAAGGGGTTAAAATAGGCTGTGGTGTCAAGGTTGGAAGTGATTTTTGGAACCAAAGTGTGATAGGAGTATGAAAAAGGAGGATCGCTAAGTTTGGAGTTGGCATCCAGGGTGTGGTGGGAGGGGAAATTAGCCAGGAGGCGTCTACAGAATTGGGTTTCCTGTTGGGACTGGGATGAATTGGGCATGGAGCCATAGTGATTTGGGGTTGGAGGAGTTGGGAGACGGTTATGGTTGAAGGTTTGGTATAGGAAAGGGGGTACAGATGAGCTTGAGGTTAGGGAGAACAGAATGGGCTTTTGCAGTTAAAGAAAGGTGACTGGCCGGGAGGAGGGAAGTATCAGAAAATTAGGAATAGCATTATGGTTGGTGCTCAGTGATGGTGCTAGGGCTGGGAATTAGGTCTGAGGTGGGAGATCGGGACTGGGGTTAGAGGGGTTCTGTGGCTAGGATGTGAGATAAGCATGGAGATGGACTTGGGGGTAAAGTCAGGTTAGGAACTGGGATGGAGATGGAGGAGGCACCACTCCTGGTTGAGGGTAGGAATCTGCTTGCTTTGGAGCTGGGACGTAGAGGTAGAGTTGGGGCTGCATTTTAGGTCCCACGCATACACACACACCTGGTGACCTTGAAGATCCTGAGGAGTCGCACACATCGCAGCACTGAGATGCCGAGAGGCTGCATGGCCCCCACCTCCACTAAAGTGGTTTCTAGGATGCCCCCACAGACCACGAAGCAGTCAAAGCGGTTGAAAAAGGAAGCCACGTAGACAGAGGGGCCCAGGCCGTATAGTTTGAGAAGCATCTCCACCGTGAAGAGGCAGAGCAGAACTTTGTTGGCATACTCTGTTGAGGGGGGCGGGGTATGTGTAACATGGTAACATGTTTAGGAAGCCAGGTGCTTCGGTGGGATCTTGGGGGTAGCAGGGAGCAGGCCAGGTATAGGGTAGAGTTTGGCTGGGATTAGGGACTGAAGTGAGTTTGTAGATCAAAGCAAGTGAGGTTTGGAGCTGGGGCAGAGAGTAGAGTTGAGGCGGGGGCTAGAGTCACCCTTTGTGAGTCCAAGACAACTCCACACTCAATTGTACAGTTAGCATCTAGGATTTATTCTTTTTATTTTTTTTCTATTTATGTCTTGCGTTTTTGGTTATGGGGATGGAACCCAGGGCCTCACACATGTACTCTTCCACTGAGATACAGCCCCATCTCTAAGCCTAGGGTTTCTTTGGGACTGAACTGGTTTGGAGTGGAGTTAGGAGCAGGACCAATAATAAATTTGGGTTTAAGATGATAAGGAATCATAACAGTTGATACTTGATGTAGGCCAAACAATATTCTACCTGCTCTGGCCCTCAGGAACTGAATCCTGGGGTTAGTTGCTTGACAGCAATACCATAACGATCAGGACCCTCCACCTGAGCACTGAGGTACTAAAGTTTTAGTGGAATGAAGTTTCAATTTGGACATGTGCAATACCAAGACTAGAGCTTGATACACATAGCAGGCAGCACATAAGTGTAGTTTGCAGGGTGGGATAGGACAAGTTAAGGTTTCTGCACTCATCTGGATTGGAAGGTGGTATCTGGGGTCAAAGACTCCCTAGAGAGCCTGCCTTTGAACTTCTGGAGTACAGGGAGCAAGGGATGAAGAAGAGGGCTGGCAGGCAGAGGCTCACCTTGGGTCTGGGTGAGCCACACAGGCTGCCCGTGGTGCTCTGAAGCGATGGTCAGTGTGTTGAGGAAGACGAGCAGAAGTACAGCCCAGTAGCAGGCGTTGGATTTGACTGCCCGGCGGCAGCGTGCACGGAGACCCCGGTTGACTCGGCGGAAGTGGCGGCTGGGCAGAGGAGAGCCCATCACATCGTTGAGATTGGTCTATGTCAGCCCGGTGTGCAGGTCGGGGAGCCCAGAAGTCACATGGGCCATGGAGGTGGACTGGTCTCCAATTCATGGGGCCAAAAGGTTGCACAACCTTTCACAACTTACCAGACTTTGGTTTTCATGATCTTGTTTCTAGAAATGATTGGAAGGGTGGGGGCTGTCATAAGGAGCTGAGAGGGAATCAGCAGCTCTGACTGGAGGTCAGATGTTTGAAGCTAGCATAAGAATGGGGGTCTGGATTATGTAGGGATTAAAGGCTGTGATTCCTCACAGGCAGTATGTACAGCTGGCCATGGTCCCCTCCTCTTCATCTTCGTCTCCGGGGGTGTCTGTCATGGAGCCAGTGTCGCTGGCTGGGAGGCTGGCTGCAGGCAAAGTGAGGACAGAGGTCAGGATCCAAAGACTCTAGGTCCCACTTTTGGTTTTTCTCTCTGTCCACTCACCCTAGCTCTGCCCCGCCCCTTGCTGGCCTAGTCCTCACCATGGCTGCTGGTGGAGTGTGTCGAGCGGGTAGAATGGCTGAACCAGCGCAACCGTCCGCGCCTCCTATTGGTCAGCTCTGACAGTTGTGGCCCTGTTGGGGGGATAGTTCCAACTGAGAAAGATGGCCTGGGGGCAGACTTAGGGTCGAGTCTAAGGGACAAAGAGCTAGCTGGAGTCTTTGGATCTGAGATTCTGTGTCCTGAGCCAGATTTGGGGCAAAGCCTAGGGTGGCTGCAGACTTGGTCTGGGTCTCAGGAGGGCAATCACATCTGGGGTAGGAATGAAGCTGGGTCAGAATTGAGTTGCCTACGATGGCCAGCCCGTCCCTCTTCAGCAAGAGAAGCCAAGTTGCCATCTACTGAGGGATCATGAAGGTCTAACTCCTCAGCCTGTGTGATCCAGTCCAGGTAGCCCCGAAGGTCCTCTTCCAGCTGTTGCTTCTCCCGAAGCTTCTGAAAGTCACCTCGGGCCTTTGCCTTTTCTCTTTCCTTGGAGAACTCCCTGGAGGAAGAGGGGAGCAGACTACATAAGGAAGCCACCCCCAGTGACCTTGCCTTTACTACCCCAGCTACAATAGCTTTCTTTTTTTTTTCTTTTTTTTACTTAAGCAGTCTTTAATGAAAGCCGTGCATGAGATGTCTCTACTCCTGCATCTTCTCAATCGTTTCTTCTTTGTATTTGCCCTTCTCCTTTCCTACTTGCCGGGACTTGGCTTTCCTCTCCAGGATCTTCTTGCGGTCCTTGTCCAGCTTTAGCCTGGTGATAACTACCTTGCTGGGGTGGATGCCCACATGCACAGTTGTGCCGTTAGCCTTCTCTCGCTGGACTCGCTCAGTGTAGATGATGTATTTCTTCCTGTACACTTGGACCACTTTGCCAATCTGCTGGCCTTTGTAGTGTCCTCGAACAACCTGAACTTCATCATCCTTTCGAATGGGCATAGACCGAACATTATACTTCTGTCTCAGTTCTTTGGAAAGAGGGGAAGACATGATCTTCCTCCGAATGTGAGAAGGTGCATTGAAATGCCGTTTGCGGTTCTTGCTTCGGTCAGAAGTCACGAAGGGACTGAATTTCATTTTGGCAGCTGCAATCCACCGATGGCCGCAAAAGGAAAAAGAGCTACAATAGCTTTCTAATTGTTCTTTGGATATGCCAAGGGCATTGTAGCTCACGATGACAGAATATCATCACCACTTTCTCAAAAGGTCTTTCCTGATTTTAAAAAGAATTACATCTATCTACCTATCTATCTATCTATCCATCCATTTATATGTGTGGCAAGTGGGTGTCATGGCCTGTGGACCAGAGGACAGTCCAAGGGAGATAGTTCTTTCCTGCTACCGTGTAGGTCTTGGGTATTAAAATTAGATCACTACAGTTGGCAATAAGCATCTTTACCCACAAATCCATGCTTCTGGGTTCTGATATCTATATCTATATCTATCTATCTATCTATCTATCTATCTATCTATCTATATCTTGTATTTGGAGAGGGGGAGGGGTGTACTCTGGGCTGACCTTGAACTTTCCAGGCAGCTCAGGCTGATCTTGGACTTGTTACGTAGTCAAAGTTCTCCTGCTTCTGCCTTCTAAGTACTGGGATGACAGGTGTACATTCTAGGCCTGGCTTGATTATATCATTTTGAGAGAGTGTCTCATTACTAGCTCGGAGCCTCACCAAATCTGCAATCTTTCCTGCCTCTGGATGTTGGCTACAGATATGCAACGCTACACTTAGCTCTGATGTTTCCAGTTATTTCTTTTAAAAAAAACCAAGTATTTATTATTTCTGTGTACGTGTGTGAGCCTGCCTGAGCATGTACATCACTTGCTTTCAGGAGCCGTCAGAGGCCAGAAGACGGAATCAGTTCCTTCAACAGTGAAGTTACAGTGACCTGTCATGTGGGTGCTGGGAACTGAACCTGAATCTTCTACAAGCACTCTTTTTGTTTTTATTTTCTGAGACAGGGTTTCTCTGTGTAGGGTTGGCTGTCCAGGACCGCACTCTGTAGACCAGGTTGGCTTCAAACTCAGGAAATCCCCTTGCCTCTGCCTCTTGAGTGCAGGGATTAAAGGCGTGAACCACCACGCCCAGCTTCGGAAAGAATTCTTTACTCAGCCACTTCCTCATCCCCAGATACGGATATTTGTAATTGCAACATCTCCACGTTCGTCTTTATTTTTCTTTTCTCTGCATATTGTGTGCGTGTGTTTGCACATGTATGCATGCACACACACACACACACACACACACACACACACGTGTGTGTGTGTGATGTGCACACATTTACTTATCATGTGTTATTATTATTTGTATCTTCCTTTAAAAAAATTGAGGCAGGTTCTCACTAAGTTGTTCAGGCTGGCCTTAAACTTGAGATACTTCTGTCTTAGCCTCCCAGATACCAGGGAGTACAGGATTGTTCTGCCAAGCCCAGCTCAGATGGGGTTTATGGAAGATACCTGGGAATTTGGCAACAGAAAACGGTGGCGAGATGGGGAGGATTGTAAGGGAGAATATCCAGGCTTCTTACCCGCTTAGAACTCCAAGCACAAGGTTGAGGACAAAGAAGGACCCGAAGATGACGAGGCTCACAAAGTACACCCAAGGTAGCTCATATCCCATGGCATCCTGCATCTGGAGAGAGAACATATTCCATAGCACGCAGACAGGACAATCTGAGCTAGGGAAGAAGGGCAGGTGCAGCCTCCAAGCTGTGTGAAGGCTTGTTCACCTCACCCAGTAGAGGACGTCTGTCCAGCCTTCCATGGTAATACACTGGAACACAGTTAGCATGGCAAAGAAAAAATTATCGAAGTTCGTAATGCCACCGTTGGGTCCTGGCCAGCGCCCGCGGCACTCAGTTTGGTTCATTGTGCATGAACGCCCAGAGCCAGAAGATGCACAAGGCGAGGGATCCTCCTCTGCCTCCATATCTGCAGGAAAATTACAGCCTGGGGCTATGAAGCAAGTCACACACTAGTTCCTGCTTCTCGGAAGCCCTATTCTCATAGTTAGTTTGTTTCAATGCCCTAGATATTTTTAAGGCAAAACGAACCCTGGGCTCCTCTGCTAGGGTAAAACTCCTGGAAATATCGATCGATTTGAACCACTGGGAAGCTGAGTCCTTCCAACAGGAGTCTGGGAAGAGTGAATGTGCATGAACCTGGGGACAGAGTCTGGTGAATAAGAGAGTCTTTTGAAAAGAGGGTAGAGAAAAGGCTTGGGCACAGGTCTACGTAAATGTCTATGGGCGAGATGTGGAGTTTGCAGTCTTAAATGCAGCAGTCTGAGCCTGTGGGTGGAGTCTTGTGATACCTGCACAGTAATTACTGAGGGAGGGGTTGTATTCTGGGATTTTAGGGCGGAGTCTTGAATACAGGGATGGGGTTTGGCTATACAAGGTTAGACTCAGAGTCTAGCAATCGAGTCCTGAGAAAACTGAGTGGGCTTTCTAGAAGCAAGAGGGGACCTAGAAGTGAGGGTAGGGGGCGTGTCCTGTCCTGTGAAAGGGTGCTGCTGGCTGACCAGATTCCAGGAAGTAGCACGTCTTGTGCATTCGTCCGAGGAACAGCTCGAGTCCGATGATGGCGTAAATGATAATGACGAAAAGCACCAACAGGGCAATGTGCAGCAGCGGCACAAGTGCCTTCATGATGGAATTGAGCACTATGTGCAGGCCTGTGGCGGGGAGGGGCAGGCTCAGCGCGTTCCCCATCAACCTGGCGCCCCTCCTCCAACTTGGTGGCGGGGTATACTTACTCGGGACCCCAGACACTAGCCTTAGTGGTCGTAGCACCCTAAATGCCCGCAGTGCCTTTACATCGAAGCCTCCCGGTTTTCCTCCAGTATGCGGGGCATCTCTTGGCCTCCCAGGTCCTTGTTCCAGCAGCACGCTGAACAACCTGATGGGGGAGTATAGGACGGAGAGTGGAGAGTCAGGGCTTTGGTTCCCGCCCTTTTCCCCCTCCCCCTTTCTCTTCAGGAAAGCACACCCCTCTATAACTGGAAACGCAAATGGTTTTAAATATGTTAATATTCCAGATTTTAGCTTCTGAATAGGGGCTGTCTGAAGCAGTCGCTTCCTTGAGCCCCAGAATTCATTGGATTGCGAACTAGGGAGGGGTGCCTTCCCCTTGCAGACGCGCACCCGACCACGACGATGATGAAGTCGAGTAGGTTCCAACCGTTGCGAATGTAGGCGCTGGGATGGAGCACCAGCCCGTAGGCCACGATCTTGAGTACTGTCTCCACGGTGAAAATCACCAGGAACACGTATTCTACCTGTTCCTGAGGGCGGAGCAGAGGGCGGGGCGTGAAGGCCGGGACTTATTTCGGGGCAGGGTCAGACCCTGTGGGTGAGTTGTAGGCACAGGTTAGGGTTACTTTTGCCAGGACCAAGACTGGAGTAGGGTAGGCCCCGGAGGGGTGGGGTCTGGCTGGGCGGCTTAAGCGATAGGTCTAAAGGTAACTGCAGTCTGGTTGGGGACGGGGTAGACCTCACCAAGTTGTGGTTGGCTGTGTTGGAGTCGTCCTCAGGGAAGGGGATATATACCCCCAATGCCACACAGTTGGCAAAGATTGTCAGGAGGATGAGAATATCAAAAGGCCTCAGGTGAACACGCAGTTAAGGACCCAGGAAGAGTGACATTGAGAACTCCACATTCCCTTAGTGCCCTCTCCATCCAGAGCTAATTCTAGACTTCAAGGTTTGGACATTCCCAGCACTGCCCTGACCAAGACTTTGGCCCCTCCCTATTATTATTATTATTATTATTATTATTATTATTATTATTATTATCGTGAGACGAGTCTCAGGCTGGTCTCGAACCTCAAGCTTGTGCTATGTAGTGGAGGATGACCTTCAACTTCTGGTCCTTCTGCTTCCACCTTCTGAGAGAAAGACTCACAGGTGTGTGCCTCCATATCCTGGTTTTGAGGTCCTGGGGATTGAACCCCAGGGCTTTGTTCATGCTAGATAAACACTCTATTGAATGAGCTACAGTCCCAACTTGACTTTTTTTTTTTTTGTGGAGACACGATCATGCTATGTAGCCCAGGCTGAATTTTTAGTTCTCCTGCCTCAGCTTTCTGAGTTATAGGCATATACAAGCATGGTCAGTTTAGTGCTAGACTCTTGATCCTGGTGACCTATATTTCTCTGGACTCCCTCTCTATTCTAGATCTCTCTCTCTCTCTCTCTCTCTCTCTCTCTCTCTCTCTTTCTCTTAATTTGCAATGTTTTGGATTGAACTCAGGGTATCTAATACACTAAATAAATGCTCTAACACTGAGTTACACTCCCACCACAGAAATCTTCCCCTCCCCCAACCCCAATATTTTATTGTTGGTCTCTAGTAATCTCAGGCTTCCTCCGTTCCAGGCCTGACTTAATTCTAGACTCTAGACTCCTCTGTGCCCTGGTGATGCATCCTTACCCCTGAGCCTCACAGGATACTTCCACTCTACGATGCTGATGCAGGACCGTCGAATGGGATTGGTTAGGGTGAGACAGAAGAGCGCTCGAGGTGATCTCTGTGCACTGGCCACTGCCACAGTCTTGTGTTTGTTGTGCTGGGTCCTTCGTCTTGGGGTCTCCAGGCCTGATGCCCCACTGGTATCAGTTCCCACAGTTGGAGGCCCAGGACAGAGCCCCCATTCAGGCCCAGGGCCAGTTCCATTGGCTGGACTGGGCTCCGGGGTGGTGTCTGTGTGGAGAAACAGGAGTCAGGAAAGGGGCAGCATAGGGCAACCATAGCAATTTCTTATCCAATCCCATCCCTCTATTTGATTGGAGAAGAACATGCACCGCTATGGGGAGGTGGGGGATGCTTGGGTTATGGGTTGAGGGCTGACAATCAATGTTGGAATGAAGTTTAGGGTGGAGGGATAGGGATTTTTGCTAAGGAAAGCGGTCGAGGACTTGAGTACATGATCACCATGCTGTGCATTTCAACTTCAGGTCAAATTTGAGTCGTGAGTTTTGCATCTGAGTGGGTCTAGCTTCAATTGATATAGGCAAGAATGGAGTTTGGTTGAAATTTTATTTAGGGCTAAAGCTGGGTATTTGAATGACTTGGGCTTGGAATTAGGATCAAAGTGAGGGATACATTTTGAGTAGAATTTGCATTTTGCATTGGGATTTTCAACCTGTAGTTTCAAGACTCGTGTGGCTTTGTTTCAGGTTCTGAGAGGGGTAATAGACTGGCCTGGTTAAGATCCCCAGCTTTGAAGTAAATAAGATGTCTGGATTAAAATCCTGACTACTATTTAGAAGTTGTGTATTGCCTTGAGTAAATTATGGGATTACACCTGAGCCTCAGTTTTCTTATCTGTATAATGGGAAGGATAATAACAGTTGCCTGCATTATAAGGATGTTGTGAGGAGGAAATTGAGCTCAGTATTCATCCAAATGTCTAGAATGTGATTATCATTACTATTTTGAAAATGAGGAAATTGAAATGAAAGGGTTAATAATTTGCTCAAGTGGCTGAATCAGGAGTCAAACCAAGGCATTCTGAGTCCAGACCCTTTGTAGCTTACAACAGCATTAGCTATGTTCTTGCTCTGCATTCAGTTTGTATTTGTAAAAGTGTCTGCTCAACCTGGAGAATTGGTTCCGTTATTAAGAACTCAGAGTGCTCTTCCAAAGAACATGGGTTTAATTCCCAGCACCCACACGGCAGCTCAAAGTCTCCTGAAACTCAAGTTCTAGGAGATCTGATTACTTCTGCTGTCATTTCGCACACACGACACTCATACATAAACTCAGGCACATACACATACTTATTAGATAAATTAGTTAACAATTTGACAAGGGGTCTGTGCTGTTTCTGGACAGCCAGGGAAATCACTTCCTAGCAGTGCTGGCATCTACATGTTAGATGACCTTCAATTTCATGAGAAGGTCTGTAGCTTTCGTGAGGTCTGGATTCTAACGTCCCATGCGGTGGAGGTAGGGGATTGTCTTCTGGTTAGCAGGGTTTAGATTAAGGTTTAGTGTGGGGCTGGATTTGGGGTTAGATGTGGAGTGAGTGCCTAGGGTCAGGATTTAGTCTGGGTTTCATTTGGGAACTAAGGCTACGCGTAAGGTTAGAGGCTGTTGAGGATAACACATAGGCTAGGTTGTGGTGAGATCAGGTGGCAAAGAAGCTCTTTTAAGGAGAGGCTAGGACAGGAAGAGGGGGATGATACTCTAGTTCCCCAGAGACTTCTCCAGGAGTAGGATCCAGGTGGGTAGTGGGTAGGTGAGAGGGTGAGGGTGGACCAGGGTGACTCCAAGGGTCTTCAGGGGTGGATGGCTGCTCTCACCTTTCCCGACTTCAGATTCCGACATCCTCCTCTGGAGATATAAGGACCATCTGCACACAGTCCCCCCCTCTTCTCTCCCAGCCTTAGAAAGATTAAGGTCACGGGGCGGGGAAAAATAGTGTCAGTTGGGAGATTGAACAGGGGGAGGAAATGGGATATTTGTAGACCTGAGATTGGCAAGGGAAAAGACACTGGTTTAAGTGTTTAGCAAATAGATACCTGCACTAAGCAGGCAGAAACCAAAATAAGAAAAAAATGATATAATTTTCCAATAGCATATAACCTTTGAGCTACATAGGGAAAACCTAATATGTATATTATCTCTATGAAAAAAGAGTCAGATAGTAAATATCAAAGGGATATAAAATGGAGAAATACATAACATTTAGTGATGCTGTAAATTTCCCTCAAAGTGATCTGCTTGGCATTTTGCATTAGCTATATCAAACAAAATCTCAGTATATTTTTCTTTGGAATTGACAATCTTTGAGATACAAATGACCAAAAAAAAAAAAAAAAGTCAAAACCTTTTTGAAAAAGAACAAGATGGGAGACTTGCCATATCTGATATCAAGGCTCATTGTAAATCTACAGTAATTAAAAGCAGAATACAGCCAGGGGTGGTGTACAAGCCTTTAATCCTGACACTTAGGAGAAAGAGAAATATTATTATTACAATTTTGAGGCCAAACTGGGTTACATTGCAAGACTTTGTTGTCTCAAAACCAAACCAAACCAAACCAAACCAAACCAAACCAAACCAAACCAAACCAAACCAAACCAAGAAGACAGGACAGCACAACAATGAGGAGAGAGAGAGAGAGAGAGAGAGAGAGAGAGAGAGAGAGAGAGAGAGAGATTAGTTCAGAAACTGAACCAAGTAGGTGATGTGCGTGTGATTTATTACAAATGTTAGCATTACTGGATAGTAGAGACAAAATAGGCTGTTCAATAAGTAATGGTTTCATAAATATTTTCTGTCAATATTCATTGGGTCACACACATGTACAGCGTATTAAAAGGGTCCATTTATTGATTGCACGAATGTAAGTATAACTGATGGCTCTTTCTCTCCCTACCTCACTTCCTTCTTTCTTTCTTTGGAGGTTATCTCCCTCAGTAGCCCAACCCATGTCTGAGACAGGTGCCGAGATTACAGATGTTTGCCACTACACTAGGTTTAGTAATTCTTTGCTTTTTTCATCTATTGTGTGTGCATGCTAGTGGTACTGCTGCACATGTGTGGATGTCAGAGGACAATTTGTAGGAGTCCATTCTGTTTTTCTGTCATGGGATCAAACTCAGTTTGTCGTGGTTGGTGGTAAGTGGCTTTACACGGATAACTAGGTTTGTTTATTTAAAATCTATTATCTGTTCGTTTGTGTGTGCTCGAATGCATACATGTATCACAGTGCACACGTGGTATTCAGACTCTTATCAAGTCATTTCCTGCCTTCTACCATATGGCTCTCAGGGATAGAACTCAGTAGTAGCAATTATGTCTTAACCCTAAGAAATAGGTATCAAAATTCTCACTTTACAGATGAGGATAGCAAGACACAAGGGAACAGTCATTTTGTACACTTATAGAATTTTATAACTTGGAAGATGAAAGTGTCCTTAAATGAAGATTGTCTCTGTCCTGTCTCTCAACTCCCCAGCCCAGTTCCTTTTTTTCTCTTGGAGGAGAACTTGGATCTACAAGTGAAAGAACTACAACTTCCAGCAGTCATTACGTAATTCACACCCCGCCTTCAGGCGCTGCCTACGCAGCGCTCACACCCAGAACTACACTTCCCAATGTTCCTCGCGCAGCACGTGATGCTCTGTCCTCGGCGCGCGGAGAGCAGTTACTACAACGCTGTTCCACTTTCTTTGATCTGGTCCTAGACCCAGCCCCAGAGTTAGAATTAACTCCACCATGGAGGAGGCTGACCGAATCCTCATCCATTCCTTGCGCCAGGCGGGCACGTAAGTACGCAACCCCCAGTCGCCTCCAATTGCTCACATCCGGGACTCCAAAACCTAGGACCCCATTACCCGGGAACCTTAAAATCAAGACCTTGACACCCAAAGGCCCAAACTTAGAGGATCCGAAGCCCCCCGCCAACGCTCTAACATCACAGGTCTCCTAAATACTTTGATCTGGACATTTGGTAAATCTAGGGGACTCAGACACCTTACAAGCCTGGAACCCCAGGAACTGAGACCTGGATATGCCGGGACCCTGATCTCTAGAGGCTCTAAGACACCTGCACTCTGAGATCCAAGAAACTGATAACACAGGAGTCTGGTACTCAGAGTCTCCAGAATTCCTGAGACTGGATACTTGATCTTTGAACAATAACTGGAAACTCCCAGGGGTTATCAAAACACCAGGGAGTCACCCTAAATTCTGACAGTAGCAGCACTTGGTAACAGACACACACAAGGAATCCTCTATTTGAGGGCCCTAAAAGTCCTGGATGCCAAAATTTAGGATGCCGGATTTTTTGTTTCTATTCAGTGACCCTGACATTTGAGACGTCTGAAAACTCCAGCCTCTTTCTGTGTAGTTTCTCCAAACCCTAGTAGATCTAGGAGGCCTTGCCATGCAAAGGACACAATGTCTTGGTGCCCTGAAATATGGAGACTGTGCCACTTGGACCATTTTTGCCTTTGCAGATCCCAGAGGTTTGAAAATTTGAAGTGCAGGGCATTTTTGAGACTTTTCTGAACTCAGGTCACCTCTTCACTGAGGTCTTAGGACTAAGTAAAAGCCATAGTCACTAACATCCTGGGTCTGTTGAAGCCTAGGTTGTTCCCTACCCCGACCCGGATTCTAGAGCATTCCTTCTCTAGAAGGCTGTACTGTTTCCTAACTACTGCCCCTCAAGCCTGGTGCTTTCCTCTTTAGGGCAGTTCCTCCAGAAGTGCAGACTCTGCGAGCTTTCACCACTGAGCTGTTCGTAGAGGCTGTGGTCCGATGCCTTCGAGTGATCAATCCTGATGTGGGCTCTGGCCTTAGTCACTTGCTACCACCTGCCATGTCTGCCCGATTCCGCCTGGCCATGAGTCTGGCTCAGGCCTGCATGGTGAGTGCTCTTCTCCCAGTGTGCACACTGTCTTCCTTCCTTTTTCACAAAGTCACCAAGTTCTTCGACACTTGCCTTCTTCTCTGTTCCTCTGTATAGCTCAGCGTTCATTCATGGTTAAAGCTGCTGCCTCTGTAGCCAAATTGTGGGACTAGTTCAGACCCTACCTAGTTCTCCTCTCGCTTGCTGTGTGACCCTGACTGTTCCATGCCTGCTTCCTTTCTGGGGCCATGTTCTGGAAGACAGACTTCTAAGAGGGAAGTTATGTTTTCTACTGGGCATGAAGTGGGAAGCACCAAGGTGGTGGGGTGAGGCTTTCTCTGATATTCCCCTTCTTAGTGCTGTCTGCCTTTGGATGTTGTGGCTCATGTTAATTTCAGTGTGGGGCAGAGGACTTGGTGGTTAAGGGATACATGTAATTCTCTAGCTCAGTAGCCATGGTTTGCCAGAACAACCAGAAAGGGTCTCCAGTTCATCATTGTGTGCGCTGGTGTCTTCCTCTGTATATACCTTGCTTCTGGTATCTATTTCTGTACCTAAGCCACCTCTCTATTTTTGGCAACTCTCACTATATACGGGTGTCTTAGTCTGTGCTCTATTACTGTGAAGAGATACTATGACCATGGCAACTCTTATAAGAGAAAGCAATTAATTGGGGCTGACTTAGAGTTTTAGAAGTTTAGATCATTATCATGGCAGGGAGCATGGCAGCACACAGGCAGGTATGGTAGCTGAGAGGTCTACATCTAGATCCCAAGGCGGCAGGAAGAGAGACTCTGGTCTTGGCTGGCATGGGCTTCTGAACCCTCAAAGGCCACTCCCCAGTGACACATTTTCTCTAACAAGACTACATCTTCTAATCCTTTCAAATAGTACCATTCCCAGGTGACCAAGCGCACAAATCTATGAACCTATGAAGCTATTCTTTTTCAAACCGCCACACCAGCCCACTCCTGGAATGAATTTTCATATCAATCACAAGTCTTCGATCGCAGATATCAGATAAAAAAACATTTCCAAATAATGTAGCGTAGAAGCCAGTTGTTTTTATACTTGTGTGACCATGATCCTCGGATACAACTTCTGTTGTGACAGAATACAGAAATACTTATCCTAGTGATTTCTTTTGAGTCGTTACTCTGTGCCAGGCACTGTGGTGACATGCTGATAACTCAATCTTTGTGACAGTAGTCTGAGATGAGTACTTTTAGTATTTTTTTTTTAAAAAAAATGATTGAAAACATTTTATTTATTTAGATTTATTTTTAAAAATTTTCTGTGTATGAGTGCTTTTGCCTGCGTGTATGTGTAGGCACCATTTGTGTGTCTGATAACGATGGCTGTCAGAAAAGGGTATCACTCCCCTGAAACTGAAGTTATAGATGGTTGTGAGCCACCATGTGGATGCTGGGAACAGAACCCAGGTCCTTTGGAAGAACAGCCAGTGCTCTTGACCATAGAGCCATCTCTTCTAGCTCCTGGAATACTTTTCTTTTTACATGACAGAAGTGAAGTACAGAGAAGTATTGGCCTGAGTCACATAGTTGGTAACAGGCAGAGCTTGGGTTCTTGAGTCCAGGAAGTTTGCTTTCAGGGTCTGTACATCTTTGAACCTGTCTTGAACTTGTGACAATCCTTTCTTTCTGACTGTGTGTTTGCTGGGTTTTTTCGGTCTGTTGTTGATGATGATGGTGATGATGATGGTGATGATGATTGTGTTAGTGCTAGGGATGGAACACAGGGCCTTGCTCATGTCCAGCAAGCCCTCTGGGTCACATCCCCGTTCTGTTTATTTTGAGGCACTGCTTATATAATAGCTTGGCTTTCCTCTCAAAGTCTCTGGATATTGTCTTCCTATTGGATATTGTCAATGGCCCTTTGACTTTGTTAATTATATTTGTGTCTTTCCACATGGGTTTCTGTGTTCTCTTGTGGCCTCTGGATTTTGAGTCATAGTTCATTAGCAATGCTAAGCTTTTTTGGTTTTGTTGTTGTTTCTGTTTTCCGAGGCAGGGTTTTTCTGTGTAGCCCTGGCTGTCTTGGAACTTGCTCTGTATATACTACGCTGGCCTTGAACTCACAGATCGACCTCCTCTGCCTCCTAAGTGCTGGGATCAAAGGTCACGCACCACCACCATCAGGTAGTAGCCTCTGAGCTTTAATGTCTGTCTTTTTTTTTGGATCTTGTAATACTGTCTATGATGTCTTTGTGGCTGTCGCTGGGGCCTGGATGCCTTGAGGATGCAGGAGGAACGTGGGAGGGTGATGGCTGATGAAGGAGTCAGAGCCAGTGTGGTCGTCACAGGGCCTTCAGGGCAGGAGGTGCCCTCCCTGCTTGGCAAATGGGGGTCTGTGTTTTTATCCTCAGCATCATTATCTGCTCCTACTTGCTAACCCCTAGGACCTGGGCTATCCCTTGGAACTTGGCTATCAGAACTTCCTCTATCCCAGTGAGCCTGACCTCCGAGACCTGCTTCTCTTCTTGGCTGAACGGCTACCCACCGATGCCTCTGAGGATGCAGACCAGCCTGCAGGTATGGGATCCTGTAGGACTTGGGAAATGGACTGTGTTCCTAGGGTGATAGGGGCCTGAGAGAAGTGTCAGGAAGGGTAGGGGGCAGGGCATATCTTCCGGGGAATTGGGTGGATCAGAGGTCAGAGAACAGATGGACCCAAGGCAAGCAGCATGAGGCTAGGGACAATGTTCCCAGCTTACTCCTTGTCCCTTGCACCCTGGCTCATTGCAGTCTTCTCACATGGCTGTTCTTGGTGGGTCTCCAAATGTGCCAGGTGAGATCTAGCTTCAGGGTATTTTGGTCCCTGGATTATTTCTCCCTTAGCTCTCTTCATAGTCAGCTCCCTACCAGGTAAGTCCAAAGCATGGGGTACATGCTGCTGAAAGTGGCTCTAAACACCACCCAGCCCGGAACTATAAACTTGCTTAAAATGTTAGATTTTTTTGGTGTGACTTGGTTACACTGTTCTTGAGCATGAACTGCGTAGATGATAACATCATGCCAACATGTCAAAACGTTAACTATATCCTCAACTTTCTGTGGCTTCTGCTCTGTTATCTCAACAAGGCCTTTCTCTGGCTGTTCATTGAAACATTCCAGCCTCTCCTACCCCCCTACCCCTGCCTTTACCATCCTTCTCTCTCCTGCTTAGAATACATGGTGCTAATGGTCCTATTCTTGAAGTTTCTTTTCTGTTATCTTGCTGACCCATGGAGATGGAGACCTTCTCACTTTTTTTTTTTCCTGAGGTGGTCTTTAACCTGGTAACTGGTACCTCCCACGTAGTTAAGGCTCAGTAAGTGGTGAGTGACTGAGAATGTTAGTTGGCTCCATCTGCATCTGGAGGTGAGGGATCAGGTGCTATGGCTGGCTTCTCAGATGTGTAGCATGTTACTCCTTCCCTACCCACCCCCCTCACCCCCTCATAGGTGACTCGGCTATTTTCCTTCGGGCCATTGGGAGCCAAATCCGGGACCAGCTGGCCCTGCCCTGGGTCCCACCTCTCCTTCGAACTCCCAAGGTGCAGCGCCTCCAGGTGGGGATCCCCACCTCCGTTCCCCACCTTGCCTTCTTTGTCGTCATCTATTTGCTCAGGTTGTTGACCCCTTTTACTGGTACTTCATTCTGGAGGCACTGACTCTGCTCTCCCCACAGGGCTCAGCCCTCCAGCAGCCCTTCCACTCCAGCAGGTTGCTTCTGCCTGACATGAATTCCAGAGGAGGTGAGGCTGCAGTTATGTAGATCTAAGCGAGGAGGGGAGAGGCTTGTGTGAGCATTGGTGTGTGAGGGGAAATGGCTGACGCTGTCTCTGCCTTCAGAGCCACGGGAGTTCCAGGCCAGTCCCCTGCTGCTACCAGCTCCCACACAGGTGCCCCAGCTTCTGGGGAGGGCAGCCTCTCTCCTTGAACATCATGCCATCCAGCTCTGTCAGCATGTGAACAGGGATTGCCCAGGAGAAGAAGACCGGGTGCGCTGGGCATCCCGAGTCCCATCCCAGGTACCGTCTGTGCTCAGCTCTCCCAGAGAGGCTTCTGCTTCTGGTGGCTCCTGTTTGTATCTCCTCTGTCTGTCATCCCGCCCCCCATTCTGTCCCTCTCTTCATTGCTTCTCCTTTGTGTAAACCTGCCTGAAAGAATGGATAAATAAGAAAGGGCAGAAGCTGCAGCAGGTCCTTCCTGCCTGCTCTTCTGTTCTGAAAAATGGGGATGCGGAGTAGTGACCTTGCATGAGTCTTAGCCGGGACTGTCGGGAGTATTCCCTGTGGGGGCAGGGCCTGAGCCTTTCAGTTTGTCCGTCTCTGCATTTGTCAGTGATCCTCCTGTTGTCTGGCTCTAGGTATCTACACCATGTCCTCCTGTTACTGTCTTGTCCTGGAGTTTCCCTGCCCCTCGTTATCAAGCTTTCTGTCTCCCTGTTTGCATCTTTCTCGGTTTCACTTTTGCCTACTTCTTCCTTTTCTTTCTCTGCCTCTGTCCATGTCTTTCTCTGTCCTCTCTTCCGCCATATCTACTCTGCTGATCTCTTCTTTCCAGCTTCCTCCTGTCCACTTCTGGTTTTGTGTCTTTCTCTCTGTCCCTGCCACCCTGGTTGCCATTTGCTTACTGTTTCTCTCTCCCCGCCCACTCTTTTTTTTTGGGGGAGGGGAGGGGGAGATTTGAGAGTCTCACTACATAGCCCAAGCTGGCATCAAAATTTATAATCCCCTTGCCTCCTGAATGCTGAGACTAAAAGCTTGTGCCCCCACACCCAGATCCTGTCTCTTCTTTACGCTTACAGGAATTTTGATGTGTAAATATAGAAGGATCACTCTAGTGATGCTGATCTTCTAGTCTTTCTTTTATTCTCTTTTAACTTTCTCCCTGGGGTTTTAGAGCAAATCTCAAAGCTTGGACTATAGTTTCATGGTCGAACTTGGTTCCGTGTTCAGGATCAAATCCTAGCAAACCCAAACTGTCACATGATTTCAGCTCTGAGTACTCAGACGTGGCATTACTCACAGGAACATTTTTTTTTGTTGTTGTTGTTGTTAATGGAACCACTGTACTGTTTTTATAGTGAATGAAATGAATGATTTCTTAGCACCATTTAACACTGAGGCAGTCTCTACTGTTAACTCTTTTTTATTTATCGTCCTGTCCCCAACTCTAGACCTTTTTTTGCCTGGCACCTTTTTTTGGTGTTTCTACACCATCCACCGTTCTTTCTGTCTGTTTCTGATTTGAAAGTTTCAGGCTCACTTTTCTCTCTAGTCACTTTCTTCCCCAGGGTCAGGGGTGACTGGGTAGAGAAGTGTAGCTGTGGAGAAAGGCACCTCTCTGTCTTTGGGGACCTGCGTTGGTGGGAAGTCACGCCCCTAGGGACCAGCAGGTATGCCTTCCTATTGCCCTCTGTTCTCTCCAGGAGGATCCCCGGGCTCCACAGCAGAGACTACACAAGCAGCTGCTTGAACATCTGCGTCAAAGCTGGGGCCCACTTGGAGCCCCAACGCAAGTCCGAGACCTAGGAGAGATGCTACAGGCCTGGGGTCCTAGGGCTATGACTGGCGTGCCCAAAGGCTCCCGCTTCACCCATTCAGAGAAGTTTACCTTCCATCTGGTGGGTAGGCTAGAGTGGACAGGGCGTGTGTGGATTGCTTACTTGAGGATTGCTTTCTGTATGAACCCCATTGTTATCGACACGATCTGGTGCCTACTGAGTAGGCCCTCTTCAACTGGGACAGGGTGTCCAGAGGGCTCCCCTAGCTTCTTGAGACTTTAGTGGAGAAAGGGCAGATAGGTAGGGCTCATGTAAGAGTGGGTAGGGCTCCCAGCACAAAGCCCATCTTTCCTTGGGCTTTCCTCTGGGAAATTTGTTTCCTTTGGGAACATCTTTTCTCCTCAGGTACTCCTCTTTCTTGTGGACATTTTGGGCAGGGTGGTTATGGGGTCAGAGTAATTATAGGGTCAGGGTGGATATAGGGTCTGGATGGTCAGGTGGTTATAGGGTCATGGTGGTTGTAGGGGTAGGGTGGTCAGGGTGGTTATAGGATCATGAGGTGGTTATAGGATCATGAGGTAGTTATAGGGTCATGGTGGTTGTAGGGTCAGGGTGGTCAGGGTTAGCACCAGGGAGGTTTCCTTGTGGTCAGGCACTCTAATCTACAGTTACAGATGGTGCTTTATTCTCCTGTAGTAACAGTCTGAAAACTGTCAGTGGTTGAGTGGATATGGGTCTAGTCCTTGAGGGTGCTTTGGGGTTTTGAGGCTGGCCTGTGAAGGAATAAGACTTTCTGTGATAGCCAGGTTGCTTCTTCTACCCATAGGAGCCCCAGGTCCAGGCAGCTCAGATGGCAGATGTACCAGCTACCTCTCAAAGGCCTGAACAGGTAAGGAGAACAAGACAAACAGACACATACGTACATACACACACACACACACACACACACACACACACGCACACACAGAGTCTTCAGAGACACACATACACACACAGAGTCAGCTGGGCTATTGCCTGTCTTCTGGACTTGGTAGCTTCACCTAGACTGGCCTGTGCTTCTCAGGACACACGGGCAGCTCAAGAGCAGGAGTTAGCGTCCCTTCAGGAACAGCTGGCGAGTGTGAACCACAACATTGAAGAGGTTGAAGCTGACATGAAGACCCTAGGAATCAACCTTGTGCAGGTGAGGGGCTGGGAGAGGGACTTGGGCTGGGTCAGGTTGGAACTGGGGCCTTGAGAGGTGATCTGGCATCTAGAGGTCTGTAGATACCATAGTTGTTTATGGAGCATCCTGGAGACCTCTGGTATTCTTGAAGGCTCAGGAGAACTTGTGAGGCAAAGAAACATATTGGAGTGATGGCTTGCTAGACCTATAGATCTGTTAGAGGTGCATTTGGCATTAGTCAGGCTTTGTAGGGGGACATAGAAGCTATGGGCATCAGGGGGGCAAGGTGGGTGTGTAGGGACAGGGCCTTGCAGGGCTTCTCAGGGCTTCTGGGTCAGTACAGAGCTGGAGGTCCAGAGGCCTGTAGTGGGTAGAGGCCTTGGAGTTCTCTGTGAGGTCTTGAGCTGAGCCAGGGCCATAATGGGCTCACTGGGGTTGTAGGCTGTGTGTATGACTGGGAGCTTGGCTGTGAATGTACCAGGTGGAAACCGAGTGTCGACAAAGTGAACTCAGTGTGGCCGAGCAGGAGCAGGCCCTGCGTCTGAAGAGCAGGACGGTGGAATTGCTGCCCAATGGGGCTGCCAACCTCGCCAAGCTGCAGGTGGGCTGGGATTGGGGTTGGGCGGAGAGGGGTGGGTGGATGGATCCAGCCTGTCCTGACATAACCCTCTGACTCATCCTGCCAGCTTGTGGTGGAGAGTAGTGCCCAGAGGCTCATCCATCTAGCAAGTCAATGGGAGAAACACCGGGTCCCGCTTCTTGCTGAGTACCGCCACCTCAGAAAACTCCAGGAATGTAGGGAGGTAAGTGGCAACAGTCCTGGGCCATGACTGTAGGTGTACTGCCTTGATAGAGGTCTGTTTCTGAGCTCTGCTCACTGCCCTTGGCCTATGGGTTCCCGGTAGCTGGAATCAACTCGACGGCTGGCAGAGATCCAGGAGCTGCACCAGAATGTTCGAGCAGCTGCAGAGGATGCTCGCAGGAAGGAGGAGGTCTATAAGCAGCTGGTAAGGCCCACTCCAGGGCCCTAGGTTGTAAGGGTGGGTGTGGTGTAGGGCTTGGACTCATGTCTGCCATGTTCCTGCCTAGGTGTCAGAGCTGGAGACTCTGCCAAAAGATGTGTCCCGGCTGGCCTATACCCAGCGTATCCTGGAGATTGTGGGCAACATCCGGAAGCAGAAGGAAGAGATCACTAAAGTATGTCACTGTGGCTCTGGTGGATGGCTCATGTGGGCAGACAGGCATAGTGTAGTCACACAGGGACCTTATGCCTACTACTAGGCAGAGCTGTTCAAGGCACACTCCAACACATAATAGTCACCCCAACACAGTGACATAGGCCCTGGCTTGATGTAAGTATAGGGACATGAGTGTTATCACTGGTCAGCCACGTTGCCCAAGATGTGGACTGATAGTTACTCTGGTTTCTGCCAGATCTTGTCAGACACAAAAGAACTTCAGAAGGAAATCAACTCCCTCTCTGGGAAGCTGGACCGGACATTCGCAGTGACTGATGAGCTCGTATTCAAGGTATGGAGTAGGCTGGCCTCGGGGAGGGTGGACGTGGGGCTGGGCTGTTGCCTGCCCGTCTGCCCATGGGCCAGCTTGCCCCTCTGTGGGTCCTTTAGGTACACTGTTGCTTGGGCCTAGCTTTGCTCTGCGGAGGGTGAAGGCAAAGCAGTAGTAAAGGGTGGTCTTATAGGGGCATAGAGCATTGGAAAAGGGGACAATGGCTTTCTGATATATCTGAGGTCCCCTTTGTCTTATCAGGATGCTAAGAAGGATGATGCTGTTCGGAAAGCCTACAAATACCTAGCTGCCCTGCATGAGGTGAGGGGAGGCATGTGCGGGGGGGGGGGGGGCGCTGGCTGAAGAGGGCCAGCAGAGGTGCAAGCCTTGTATTCTTGCTATTTCTAGAATTGCAGCCAGCTCATCCAGACCATTGAGGACACAGGCACTATCATGAGAGAAGTTCGAGATCTTGAGGAGCAGGTGAGACCTGGGAATGGGAAGGGGAATGGAGACAGGCCAGGAGATAGTTTCCTTGTTCTGTGTCGTCTTTGAAACCAGACAACAAACAGCTTGAGGCTCAGCCTTAGTGCTTGCTGGGCCTGGGACCTGAAGCTAGTCAGTTATCTACTCTGAGCCCTGGCTTTTAGCTTGAAGCTCCTTATGCCTCCCAGAGCCCGCGGCAGAAGCTGTTGCTTTAGGTGGAGGGAAGGATGCACACAGAAGCCCAGCGGTGGGAAAGAACAGGCCACTGTTACGAGGATGGGAGGCGCAGGGAGGAACAGGGAGGAGCGCAGTAGAGGGGCAGCCTGCAGGGGCTAAAGATGTGTGCATCTTGTTTTCTTAGATTGAGACAGAGATGGGCAAGAAGACTTTGAGCAACCTGGAGAAGATCTGTGAGGACTACCGAGCCCTTCGCCAGGAGAATGCTGGCCTCTTGAGCCGGGTCCGAGAGGCCTAGAGCCCTGATGGATGTCTCCTAACCACAGGCAGGAATTTGGGGGTGCTGGACACAGTGCTGAAGCACTTGCACTAGCACTCTCTTCCATTTGGTATCCACTTTCTCCTGCTGGGACCTTAAACCCAGCCGTCTGCTTATCTGTTCCAAGATTTGATCAGGGTCATTGTTTAGCTCAACCACAGTTTATTGGATGGGCACTGGGGACAGGGGCCTTGGATCCCAAATAAAAGAGAAGTTCTTCTGTGAGCCACGCTTAGGCATGGATTGGGGCTTGGGGGTAGGGGACTGGGGTCAGTGGCAAGTGAGACATGGGGTACATTTTGGAGAGTCGGTGTGTATTCATGGAACTCAGAAGATACAGTGGAAGGGGTTTCATGTGTGTACATGTCTACATGTGAGATCTGACAAGCTGTGTCTGACTTGATATTTTGGAGGCATTGCTTGAGGCTGCGTGTGATCAGTTATGCCTGTGTGCTTTTCTGGGATGTAATTCTGAAGGTTCCGGTGCTGCCGCTGTGCAAGGGTCTGCACATAGACCTATGGTATGTGTGATAGTGCCCACGGTTCCAGATGCTGAGGGTGAGTGCTCTGGGATGAGTCAGTAGGACTGCAATCATGTGCGACTGCATGACTGTAACTTTGAGAGCCCACGGATGTACCAAGACAGACTCTTCGTGTTTTAGAGTTTGGGTTGAGTCCAAGGGAGAGTATTATAACTGTGTCATCTTTCTGCTTGGTAGTCACCAAGGCAGACTGTATGTATAGCTGGTTGTGAAGGCTGTTTGGCTGGAAAGCTCATTTTGGGGATAGGTTGGGGCTAGGGGCTGGGATTGGCACCCCTCTCAGCCTTAAGGCAGATGATACGATGGGGGGGGGGCAGATAGTTAGGGAGCAGAGGCCCTGAGAGGCAGAAACATCATCGCTTGGTCTCCAGAGGTATGTCCACGACTTGCCTCCTTGCCTCCACAGCCTCAGTCTCATGTTTTGGCCCCCATCCATCTTTTCTTGGTTTTGAGGTCAAGGGCAGGGGTTGGAGCACTTGCTGGGGCGTTGGCTCCTCTTCTTGCGAAACTCAAATTCGTCTACGGTCCACACGGCTCCCTTCTCGCTTTCCACTCGCACAAAGCACTTGTGCAGGCTCAGGTTGTGGCGGATGGCATTCTGTAGAAGAAGGAACAGGACCCCAGACAGGGATGGGGTGGACAGTCATCCACTGAGCTGATCAGACCTCAGTCTGAGACCAACCTGCTCCTTCCCCAACATGTGTAGCCCCAGGTTAACCACCCTTGGAGCCATCCCAGCCACCAGTGTGTCCAGAGGTACTCACCTTCCAGGTGGCAGGGTGGTTTCTGAAGTAGGCGAACATACGAGTGAACCAATGGTAGATTTCATTGAGTGTCCTCTGCCTCTCTGGAGCTTCCAGGATGGCCTGGAAGTTGGAGTCAGGTGGCATGAGGGGCACGTTCCTCGGGTTGTGGGTGAGGAGCAGCCTACTCTAGGCCCTCTGAGCTGTGGTAGCTTTGTAATTGTGGGTCAAGGGGATGGGGAGAGAATAGGGTGAGGTATGGGGTCAAGGATGGTGCTAGAGATGGGGTGGACAAAGGACTGAGTAGTTTTTAGTGTTACAGTTTGCTTTGCACTGACCTGGCTTGTAGTAATTTGGGGTTAAGGGATAGATCTGAGGTGAAGCTATCAAGAACGATCACATCTTGGGGCTCCTCACAGAGGTTTGTTAATGAGTGAATTCCACTCTTGCTGCAGTGTAGGAGGCAAGCAGCCCCTCCCAGCTTCCCCCACCACTGCCACCCCCAGCTGCTGGGCCTAGGCTGCCCTGCTTACCCATCGGATAAGGGTGGCATAGGTGAAAGGGGGCCGCATATTATGGTACTTGAAGTAGTCCATGTTGTGGAAGAACTCTGCAGAAGGTTGGCATGGATCAGACCCCATGGCCTCCTCACACCCTACCTCACCTTTGTCTTCACGGTGAATCCAAGGCCTGAAATCCTCTCATTAGCACCAAGGGTGGAGGAGGTCTATGCTTACATACAGGTACTGTTTACGGAGTACCTGTCATAAGCTGTCTCTTCTTTGCAGCATGCCCGCTAAAATAGCTCTCCTCACTTTAAGAAGGAGTCAAGTGATTTGCACATCTAAAGGCATGTATGCAGCTCAAGTGGCATAGCCAGCCTGACACCAAAGAACTGTAGTTCCTGGGAAATCCACAACCCAGGCCGGTGGGACAGGATTGGTGAGCTTGGACGAATCCACCCGATTTCCTTGAGGTGGGGCGGAAGAGAGGGTTCTTTGGAATCACTTAGCCAGGCCCTTCTCTCATGATGACCAAATGAAGTAGCAGGTGTCAAGTAGGTGAGGCCTGGCTCCATTCCCAAAAGACATGGGGCTTGAGCTATCATTTGTAATCTTTGGGGGCTTCTAGGTCTAATAAACTCAGGTGCAGTTTCCTTGCTTTGTTTGTGGGGGTGAGAGGAATGGGGGAGCTTCTTTGTACCCCCTGGTACCAGTTGGTATTAGAAGCTTGGGGTCATCAGATGGGGTAGTGACTACACTGACCTGGAAAGGTGCTGTTTCCATGGCTTCCCCAGAGGTGTCTCCGCACTGCAAACAGGCTGTCTGAAGCCTCCCGGGGACCAGACCAGGGTGGGAGAGCACTGCCTGGGGTGCTAGTGGCTACGATGCAGCAAGAGCTCTTGTCCACTGAGGCCTGAGGGGTTGGGAAGGGCGTGGTGATGGAGACATTTAAGCTGCTCATTTCATTTATCCTTTCAAACATTAGCTTGTAATTCTGTTATGAATTCAATTTGTTTTTAGACAATTTTGTACATGTATGTAATACACCACTTTTACCCTAGTTCCTCTCCCATCGCTTACCTTCTTCCTCTCTCTCCCTCTCCCTCCCCCCCCCATTCATGTCTATTCATTTTGGTTTTAAAATAATAATAATAGCTGGGCAGTGGTGGCGGACACCTTTAATCCCAGCACTTGGTTGGCAGAGGCAGGTGGATTTCTGAGTTCGAGGCCAGCCTGGTCTACAGAGTGAGTTCCTACACAGAGAAAGCCTGTCTCAAAAAACCCAATAATAATAATAATAATAATAATAATAATAATAATAATAATAGTTATTATTATTGACAGGGTCTTACTACATAGCCCTGACTGGGCTGCACCTCTCTGAGACTTACCTGCCTCAGTTTCCTGAGTGTCTCTCCATGTTTGCCTATTCATTTTCTTTTTGTCTTACTTCATTTTTGTTTCTGAGACACTCTCACTATGTATCTCTAGCTGGTCTACCTTCTATCCTTACCGTGTCTAGAGTGCTAGGATTATAAGTGTGTGCCACCTCATCTGGCTTACATGTGTGTGTGTGTGTGTGTGTGTGTGTGTGTGTGTGTGTATAAATTTTTTTCCTAGAATGGGTTTCTCTGTGTAGCCCTGGCTGTCCTGGAACTCACTCTGTAGATCAGGCTGGCCTCGAACTCACAGAGATCCACCTGCCTCTGCCTCCCAAGTGCTGGGATTAAAGACAATATGCCACTATACCAAGCTTTCCATTTTACTTAAAAAAAAAATGATGGCTTGGTTGGTTGGCTTCTTATTTAGGTGGGCTCCGACTCTGTAGTAAAGGCTAGTCTGAATTTTACTGTGTTGCACAAGATGGCCTCAAACTTGGGCAACTCTCGCTTGCTGTATAAATCTCCCAAGGGCTGAGATTACTGCCAAATCAGCTTGCAGTTTATTTTAGGTGTATGGGAGTTTTGTCTGCATTCGTGTCTGGGCACCATGCATGCCTGGTGCCTGTAGAAAGCAGAGAGTGCATTGGCCATACTGGAACTGGAGTTAGACATAGTTGTGAGCTGCTCTGTGGGTGCTGAGAACCAAACTCTGGTCCCTGAGCTATCTCTCCAGTCCCCCAACCCCATTTTATTTTAAAATTTGCATTTACTTACTTGGTTATATTTATATCTGATTTGTGTGTGTGTGTGATGTGTGTATACATGCAGGATGCTGGGATTAAAGGCCTGTGCTATCACGCACAGCATTTTGGGTAATTCTGTCTCCACCTAAGTGCACTGGAGTTATAGACTTGCAGTACTGCATCTGGTGTGGGTGCTGTCATCTAAACTCAGGTCCTTTTTTTGTCAGAGGTATTCAAGACAGTGTTTCTCTGTGTAGCTCTGGCTGTCCTGGAACTAGCTCTGTAGAGCAGGTTGGCCTCCAACTCACAGACATCCACCTGCCTCTGCCTCTGCCTCTGCCTCTCTGCCTCTCTGCCTCTCTGCCTCTCTGCCTCTCTGCCCCTCTCTGCCTCTCTGCCCCTCTCTGCCTCTCTGCCTCTCTCTGCCTCTCTGCCTCTCTGCCTCTGCCCCTGCCTCTGCCCCTGCCTCTGCCTCTGCCTCCTGAGTGCTGGGATTAAAGGCGTGCGCCACCATCACCCAGCAAAATTCAGGTCCTTATACTTGTATGGTGATCACTTTTCCCACTGAAGTTTCTCCCCAACTCTTGTTTATTTATTTGTCTTTTAGAAGAGTCAGGGTCAGCCGGGCGGTGGTGGCGCACGCCTTTAATCCCAGCACTTGGGAGGCAGAGGCAGGCGGATTTCTGGGTTCGAGAGTTCGAGGCTAGCCTGGTCTACAGAGTTCCAGGACAGCCAGGGCTACACAGAGAAACCCTGTCTCGAAAAACCAAAAAAAAAAAAAAAAAAAAAAAAAAAAAAAGAAGAGTCAGGGTCTCTCTGTATTGTTCAGGCTGGTTTTGAGCTCAAGGGTTCAAGTGACCCTCCTTCAGCCTCTCCAATAGCCAGAAGCTCAGGTGCATAGCACTGTGTCCGGTAAGGTCAATGCTCTTGAGAAGGGGACCATCCTTTAGACATTGCAGGCTGTGGCGGAACTCCATAAAGCAGCATCTTAATTAGAGTACAGGCACGAGCATGCTATGAAGCCAGAGATGCTGGGGCTGGGGGTGAGCAGGGGCTGAATTCGGATCCCCTAGCATCCAACCGTGAATTTGGGAGCATCAACTAAATCTTTCTGACCTTAGTTGTCCTCATTTGTGCATTAGAATGATAGTGGTAGCTACCTCAGTTATAGTGTAAGTTCATATCAGCCTGAGACTGGGTATGTGAAATGCATGGTCACACAGGACCCCTACAGTGTTTGATATTCTGAGTTTATCTTGAAATTTGAATGTAAGGCCTTCTATTTTCTTTTCTTTCTTTTTTTTTTTTTTGCAATGGCCCCTGTGAGTTCTGCTGCTAGTGCATTGCGGTCACTGCCCTCTGTATGTGGCTATTTACTATTGCTTTGAAAAGGCAGAATCAGGATGTTTTGGAGGTCATAAGGTCAGAGGATTTGTAAGCAGAGTAGGCGTGTCTTCAGATCTGGCATATTAATGAGGTGGGAATGGTCTGGACAGGGCAGGGCTTGCATGGGAGGACACTTGGTCCTTAAGGGCTCCTCTCTTGCCCCTCAGCAGTTGACGTCTGCTTCCTCTGGACTTGGGGTACTCACCACAGATGGAGCCTTTGCCAATGCCATCTTCCCAGCCAGGTGGGCCTGCATAGCTCCCAGCTTCTCCTTTTCCAGCTCCAGCTGTGGGGATGTACACTAAAGTGAGGCCTCCTCCTGGTCTTTCTTAGCCACACTTTTGACTGTGCTAAGGCCTTCCCTCGAAAGGTCCTCCTTCACACCTTTCTTTCCCCTCAGCCACACCCCACAGGCATTACCTGCTGCTCCAGAGACTGTACCACTTCTCTCTGGAGGAGGCACTGGGCCTTGCCCTTCTCATCCAGGAGATGATCTGCTTGGCAGTGCCTGAGCAAGGAGAAGATTCCATGTAGCTGACTATGGTGGGTCAGGCCTCTTGGCTTAGTATACCACTTAGGGACAGCCTAGACCCTTTGGGAGATTTCCCTATGCTCAGTGTCCCCCTACCCCCACCCTCTGGAAAAAGTGTTAGGGATGACATTAGAAAGGAGGTAATAGAGAATGGCATTTCAGGTAGCACGCACAGCCTATGCAAAGGCCTGGCCATGCAGGACATGCATCATTGCCAAGAGTTAGGGATGATTAGCAAACTACAGATGGGGAGGGATGGCAGATAGAAAGCAGAGGGGAAAGAGCTCTGGTCATCTAGAGGAACAGACATTTGAGGATTAGTTAGGGGAAGCGGGTCAAAGCAGTTAGGCATGTGGGTTCTGGAACCTGGCTACCTGTATTCAGATTCAAGATCCATCACTCTGTGTGAGCTTGACTGACCTTAATTTTTTGTGGCCTTAGATCCTTTTGTGTGGAAAATGAAGGTAACTATCAGCATATAGCTTTCTTATCATGTCTCTTCATACATGGGAGGTAACCTGGGCCTAGAGACCAGTAACTTGCCGAGGATCACAGAGACAGGGAAGGATGGAGTGCCCACCTTTACAAGTCTTAACCACCCGCTGAGAGGATGGTGAGTTGAGGCATGCAGCCCAGACCTTTGCTCAGACCGCAGAACTCCGTGGGGAGGGTCAGGCTACTCACTTAAGAAACTCTTCTGGCTCCTCAAAGACCTTCTCACAGCCAGGCCACTTGCAGACTCCATTTGCTAGCAGCGGGTAGGATCCTTGTGGTGCAGTCAAAAGGTTGCTGGGGGTGGGAGAGTATGGGATGTCAGCAGAGGGGTAGCAGAAGGTGGGGGGGTTGCCAGCCCTGCCAAGTCACCTGTCTTTCCTGGGTGTACCCGAGCGTGGAAAGGTGCAAAGTAGAGCTGGCTCCCTGGCCACCCATTCCAGACTGGCCACATTGATCCCTGTGGGTAGAGACAGGGTACTTCTGGAGCTGTAGGCCAGACTCTATAGCTTGTCCCAGAAGGCCCCTCCCCTTCCTGAGCCTTGAAGACTCTGTCTCATAGGACTCTGCTGTTCCCCACAGTCTGATGTAGCAGCCTAAAGATGGCCCGTTGGTAAGTGATGGCATTTTGACTAGTGATAGCAATTTGTGATTTTTTTTTTTTTTTACATTCTATGTCTTCAAGGTTCTAAGGCTGACATTTTTTTGGAGGTTGGAGTTTCCATGACTCTTAAGACCCTTCTAGACCTCCATAGGGCTGTAATTCAGAAAAGTTTCCATTGTATATGTTTAAAGATTGGAGAACTTGGAGATACTATGACGGTATTACCAGGTGGCAGGCCAGGCCGGGCTTTGAGAGAAAAGACCCCAGTGGCAGCAGCAGGCGGTGGGAGGCTGATCATGGCTGGGTTGTCCAGTGGGCGCACTTGTAGCACAGGGGTCTGGGCATGGGCATCCACAGTGGAGACCTGATGAACACATATGGACTGAGGCTCAGCCGGGCTTGGGGGTCTGCTCCACAGCTGTTCTGCTTTTCCCTCCTCCCAGCCTGTTCCGATTCCATACCTGATGCATGAAGTGTGGTCTGTCCTGGAGAAGTGCCTGCAGGTGGGGTGAGGGACCTAGTCGGGCCCCAGAGGGTGCCACCATGACTAGGGGTACCGTAGGCAGCTGGAGGGAGAAGGGAGATACCATGAGATGCCATGTTCACAGTTCTGTGTCTCATTCATCAGCTTTTCACTAAAGTTTCACACGGTAGGAACTATGGACATATCCAGTTCACATATGTGGAATCTGAGGCTCATGGAGACTGACTTCATCAAGGTCAAACAGTTACAAGGGGTAGTGCTGGCCCTAACACTGTTACCTTACCTTCTTGGGCCCCAGCTTCTTGTCACAGTGGGATGAAGAAACATGGCTATGCCCCTGGGATCATAATAAGGTCTCCTATCAGGACAAGGATTAGGAGCCGTGGGGAAAGCCTCGAATCTCTGAAGCCTGGAGAGTGGGGATTTTCTCGGCCCTGCAGTATCTGCATAAGTCAGACTTGCCTGGGACCCATAAACCACTTCCTGTGCCCCAGCCAGCCCCCCCCTCCTGCCACATGCTACAGTAAAGGTCGACACCTATAGGCCCAAGTACCCCACCCTGCTTGCCCCATTCTGGGCCCCGGGCCTCACCTGCAGCTGTGATGGTGGCAGGGGGTTCAAGGAAGAAGAGGTGTGGGCCCCACTTCGCAGGTCCCGGCCTTGGAAGGGTCCCCCAGGACCCCTGGTCCCTAGGAGTTCTGAGCCCTTAGGTGTAGTCTTCCAGCTTGGCAAGACTCCCGGGGATGAGCCAAGGGCCACAGAAGGAGCCATAGGCTTGGCTGGCCTGGGGTTGGGCATTGGGTTCTTGTCAGAGGCAGGCTGCAGGGACAACAGTGGAGTGGAGTGACATGCATTCCAGGGGTGGTGTTAGACAGTCAACCACTTGAAGCATTACAGATAGCCTCTGGTCAGAGTAGGTGTTGCCTGGGATCTGTCCCAAAGGGCCCCATAACTATACCTCTGGTCTGTCTTACAAACATATACGCTACCCTGATAGCAGGGACATAGATGTATATATCCCACACATGACATATCCAGCACCTCCCTTGCTTACATACACAGCAAATGTGTGGCAGTGGGAGTTAGTTTGTGTGACGTCAGCCCTCCAGTGGCCCCTGCATTCTGCACAGGCCACACAGTCTTTGCTGATTCTGCTGGGGCTTGTCTTGGACTCTCTTCCCATCATTTTATTTCAGTGACTTGGGCATGGCCTCCAAAGTTTCAGCTGGATGCCACGAGTGGGAAGGCTCCAGGGAACTGTACTAGTAGGAAGTCTACCGCCATAGTGAGGCGAGTGGTGCTGCTGCTACCAACCTGGATAACGGCAGAGGAGCTGCTGAGACGCGGCTGTCTTCCAAGTCTCGTTTGAAGGCAGAGTCAGAAGTTGCCGGAAGCTTGGATGGAGGAGATGAGAGAAAGGGTCAAGATGACGTCTAGGTTTTTGGCATAAGCAGCTATGGTAGCGGGCATTACTGGAGATGGAGGGTAGAGGACAGGGGAGCAGACTTTGCAGTGATAGTCAGATGTGGCTTGATGCAAAGGTAAGCAGGAGATGCACGGTGGACTTGCAGGTAGATAGCTGAATTCAGCACTGCAGAGCTCAGGGCCACAGCATGGGTCTATCTTCTCTAAGCTTTTGTCTGGTATGGAGTTGGCATGACAGGTGCCAGAAAAAAAGAGGGACAGGGTTTCTTGATCCAGGGTCCTTGGGAGCTCCTCAAACTAGCCACAATTTCTGCCCTTCAAGCTTGTAATTCCTTTGCCACCTCTTCTTCCCTTAGCCATAATGCAGTCTTCTGATTTCCTTCTCAAAGCCCTACACGGTGACCCAGGTCCCTGTGCTGAGCCCCAGTACCTTACAGTCTCTTAAGAGAGTGGCTTTCGTTTTTCAGGATCCTATAGTTCCAGTCAGAGAGGGAACCAGATCTTGAACTGACTATAGAATTCTACCCTCATTTTAATTAAGAGGATAGCCAGGTTCAGAATTCTATAGTCTTCTCATAGCCTGGGCTCTCCTTTTCTTTTTAGATAGGGTCTCATGTAGCCTGGGCTAGCCTGGAACTCACGGTATACCCAGGCTGTCTCTGAACTCCTTGTTTCTGCCTTCTGAGTACTGGGATTACAAGCCACAATTTCAGGCTGATCCTGCCTCATCTTTCTCTAGGAAGTATATATATATATATCTACATTTCCCCTGCTCTGTGTATGTGTGCATTTGAATATGCCATTCTCTGTTCTACTATACTACATGAGTTGGGTATATAGCTTCTGAAAACAGCCTGGGGAAACATGGAAGAGTTTTGGAAGGCAATTGCATCTTCTTTGCTATCATGTCGGGCTCATCAGAGCTGAGGGAGATTCATATGAGAACCTAGGTAGTAAGACTAGTGTGTCATGGGTTAAAACAGCATGAAAAGAAGAGTCTGGATCTGTGGAGGCTGAGACTGGCTTCCTAGAACCGTGATGCGATGAGCTGAAAGACTGAAGGCAGACAGCCATGAGGTGATGCTTCTCCAAGAAAGAACAGCAAAGGAAAGCATCAGAAATGAAGAGGTCAGGACTTACAGGAGGAACCAACCCTGCTGACATCTTCATCTTGGTCTTATAGACTCCAGAATTATAACATGATAATTCTATGCTATGTAACTCACCCAGTTTGTGATACTTCATTACAGTAGCCCAGGCAAATGTGTATCAAGTTTGGTGAGTAGAATTTTCCACTATACTGGCTTAGCCCACATGGCTGGACCATGGTCACTTTTGAAGCGCTCTGTATATTTGTTCAGAACTTATAAGAAATCTCTTTCTTAAATACATCTGGTGTGACTGTGTGAAGCATCAGTACATTCTCAGAAAGGGGACCTGAATTGGATATGGTCTGTCTAGTGGTACTAGGGACCTGGAGGGCTGGGCTGGCCAGCCAGCTTCCTGCACTGTCTGTTGGGGCGTTCCTTTTTGACTATTTCTTAGAAGCTGTATGGAGGTTGTTTCTGGGACATAGAATATGTTTTCCTATCGGGGTCTACATCTGGGCCCTGTTGTCACAACCCCAACTTGGCCAGATTTTTCTGCCATTGACGTCATGGCGGCCGGATGCATTGGGCTTCATCGGCAACACGGAGGAAGAGAAGGGGGCAGATAACCCACCCCACAGGTTTCGTTCCGAGAAGTGGCTAGTCTATCCTGTAGCCGGATAGGCCCAGGTAGGGTGAGGTGGGTGCTAGCGGATGTGGTAGGTGACGTCCATGTGGCTACCATGCGAAACCCAAGTTCTATAGATTTTCTGTCTTGGATGTCAGAGGGGCCCAAGGTTGGATGCTTGGTGAGTATTAGGCAGGCCTCATAGATATTGAGACCCCTTTGAGTCTTCAAATGCTGTAGTAACAGAAACTCAGAACTGTAGGATATCATTTCTGTGGGGCCAACGGATTTCAGAATCTCAAGAACACAGACTCTGTAGGGTGCATGGATCTACCTTCTCACTATGTGGATCAATGTTCCAGAGCCCAAAGAAGTGGGTACCACCTAAGGCCAGGAAGCTTAAAAACTCCATAAGGCCTCTTGCTGGGTCTGGAATGCCTGCATGTTCTCCTCAGCCTCCCTCCTGCACTCCATTAAGGCAGAGGATTGGAAAACCCTCTACTGTCCTGATCTGGGGCCAGGCTTTGCCCTCCTGGGACAAAGGGGTCTTTGTGTCCATCTTTGAGCCCAGTTTGCCCTTCTAGACTGGGGAGGGAAGAAGGATGGAGGAAGGCCGGGGTCTTTTTGTCCTCTTTTCTAATTTGGGACAGTAACAGGAGCCATCTTGCAAAGTTAGTGCATACAAAATGGTGAGCAAATGTCAGTGACTGATAAATAAATGGCCACTTACATATGGCTCCAGACCCGCTCTCCTGGGACAACTTTCCCCAAATCATAAGATTCTTCCAGATATGGGGACAAGAGGAAGACATTTGACCTGGCCCTCGTGGAAAGAGCACACCACCAGGCTTTTAGGAAGGCCCCCATAATGGTGGTCCGAAGGAACCCAGAGGGCTCATACCTAACTGATATTTCTCCATCGTTACTAGTATTCTTTGGTCAGCTAGGGCTTCTGACTCATGGGGCCCAGAACCTCACACAGGCCAGAGCTTGTGCGGCTTGGCCCCATGCCATGATTATGGAGTGTCCTGTGTAAATCTGAATCCAACTCGTGAGAAGGTACAGAGGGAATGGCACCTCAGGTCTCCTGTTAACTGCCTCCTGGGTACTGAGAGGTAAACTGAGGCCTGCAATGGAGGATGGACAGAGCCAAGGTCCAACTGAGAATTCTGAGGTCTGATCTTGGGTTTAATCCTAACACAACATCTCTGTGAGGCCTTGGAGGGGCCTTCCTGCTCATCTGTGAGCCCAGTTTGCCCTTCTAGACTGGGGAGGGAAGAGAATGGCATGGAGGAAGGCTGGAATCTTTCTGTCCTGTGTCTGGGGCAAATCTTATGGATATCTTATGGATATATATGTATATATCCATATGTATGTATGTATGTATGTATGTATGTATGTAATATACTATATATACATACACACACATATGTGTGTGTGTGTGTGTGTGTGTGTGTGAATACAGGTATAGAAGAGATACAGATAGAGATGCAGAGAGAGACATGAGATGGAATAGGAATAAAGCACAGAGAGAGACAATGTGAGCAGTTTAGAGGAATAGTGATAGAGAAATAATGAACAAAAGAGTGAACGAGACATAGGACAGAGAGAGAGGGAGATGGAGAGGGAGAGAGAGAAGATTGATCCAAATAATCCCTGGCTTCTGACTGGAGGACTAATACTGCTAGGTGTCAGAGACACTCATGGTTGGTATTGAATTGATTTGCAAAGTAACATCAGAAGAATAGTGTGGGCTTTGTACAGGAATAAACACTGAGAAGATCAGAGTAGAAAGCCTTGGCAGAGACTTATGCACAGAGGGAATGGAATTTGTGATGAACACATTTCAACATGAGGAACAGTGCAGGACAGATTACCAAACGATTCTCAGACAGTTAGGGGAAAATAAAGTGACTGGGTAGAATGATAGCCCACTTTCCCACCAATACCTCTCTGCCCACTTGAAATGTCACTGTCATCAGATGCTCTAGAGTAATTTCCAGATCCATTAAAGAGATACATTTTAATGTCTATCATTGTTGTGTTCGGCTTTGTGCTAAGCATCTATCATGATTAATAGATATAATCCCCAGAAAGACCCTCTGAGGTAGGTACTGTTATAATCATCACAGTACATACGAGGAAATGGAGGTACAGAGAGGCTAAGTGCCTGGTTAAAATTCACACAGATGACTTGAAGTGAGGCTAGGTTGTTCCAGACAGTCTGGCTCCCGTACCCACACTTTTGACCTCTACAGTAAATGGAAAAAATGAAGCCATAGAGGAGACTGGAAGCCAACATGGGGTGAAAAGTTATCTCATTTTCAAGTGCAAAAGACTTAAAACACAAAACCATAGACAGAAACCACACCAGAAAAGAGTAATCTGAATACATAAAAGACACGTGCATTACAAAGCACAATAAATGGGAAAAAGCAAGTGATAGCCAGGTGTGGTGCCGTATGTCTCTTATCCTAGCCTTCGGGAGACAGAGGCAGATGGATGAACCTTTGTGAGTTTGAGGTCAGCCTGGTCTACACAGGGAGTTTTAGGCCAGCCAGGGCTATAGAGTGAGACCTTGTCTCAAAACACCCTCCCCCCAGCACACAAATAGAGCTGGAGAGATGTCTCCATGGGTAAGAGCACTGGCTGCTCTTCTAGAGGAGGTAGCTTCTCATTTTCAAGTGGCAAAAGACTTAAAACACAAAACCATGGAAAGAAGCCACACAAGCGCCAGCACCCACATAACCATCTGTAACTCCAGTCCCATGGGATCCCACACCATCTTCTGGCCTCTGTGGGCAGGCACACACATATGGTGCACATGTAGGGGAAACATGCATGCCCATAAACTAAGTAAATGAATACAATTAAAATACACATACACACAAATGATGAATTTCAGGGAAATGTGTGCCATATACACATAGCCAATAGAAAGTTATCTTTTCCAAATTAAAGCTATTGACAATTTTGAAAAAGCCTGAGCACTGTAGTAGGACAAAGAACCTGATCATGGAACTCGAGCCCACAGAGCACAAGTGGCCAGTGGTCATTAAAATGAGCCAAAATGTAAAATTTAACAGTGTCATTTTTCTTACGATGGGGAAGGATTACAAATGGTAACACACACCTAAAATCAGCATGAATAGAAACATCAGAAAAGAAGACAATGTTTTGGAAAAGCAGTTTGACGAGAGAACAAAACCCATTCAGAGGCACACCTCTTCTTCCCCAGCTGCTCTCCTTTTCAGGATCTAGGCAGTCAGGTGTGGATTTTTGGAATCAGAAGAAACCCAAATGTTCCACCATCAGCACTTAATTCAGGCAATCAAAATTCATGGCAGGCATAAAATATCACATGTTCATTTTTTTTAGTATGCTACAAAAATGGTATTGCTTGAATAAAGCAGAAACAAACCCAATATACAGCATGATTCTAATTCGTTTAAAAATACTAACAGCAGACAGTGAGAACTTACCATATACAAGGCATAGTGCAGAGACCAGCTCACTCTAGTCCTGAACTGCCTGCTCTCCTTGGACATGGATTCTGGTCACAGTTTTACAGTCCTTTGCTAAACTGTGATTGACCGAGAGTGTTCTCTTATGTGACACAAGCAGTTCAGTTAAATGCTAAGACTGACCAGACAGCTCACAATCGTCCTAAGACACACAGAACTGATGCCCATTCCTGGAAAATAGAGCTCTTAAGCCATTATTATTAAGTGCCAGTGGTGTACAAATCTCTGTGCTGGATACCGGGTAGAAAGGCAGCTGAAGGAAGGTGAGCCAAGAGTCAGAGAGGTGGAGGAAAGAAATAGAACGTGGGTGACCAGTCTGGAAGAGACAGACAGGAATATAGCCAGAGCCTGGGAAAGACAGACAGAGGCTGGGCACCAAAGGGAGAAAGACAGAGACAGGCAAAGAAGCAGAGTGAGGCAGGAGAAGAAATGGTGGACAGCAGAGGGAAAAGAAACAAGAGATGCAGTTCTAGTTTCTAGTTCTAGCTGGACAACATTTTGAGTTGTCCAAAGCTCCAGCATTCATGGAGACCAACAGTTGATAGACAACGTTAAAAAAATCCTGTCTATCTGTGTATCAAACAATCAATGTACTTCGTTTTGCCCCTGTCTAAGGACCCACTGCTCCACCTCTCTGGCATTCAGGATGAGTGTTATTATTTTTAAAAGTCCTTACCTGGAGTGGCCGGGCGTTTCCAGCTGTACTGGAGGGCTCCTGACACCCCCTACTTCCCCAACAGTTTGTCCAGCAGAGCTGTGTCTGGTGGGGGAGAGCAGGGACACTCACCTTGGTGAAGTGGACTGATAGAGAGGGATCAGCCTGGCTTGTGGGAAACTGCCACATTATCAAAAACAACTTTGCTTTTATACCGAGAAGAAAAACCACGGCGTGGAAGCCGCAGACCTCTCTCTTCTAATAATCCAATTTTTTTTTTTTTTTTGTGAGTGTGTGTGCTGATAATCGCAGGGTGGGGGGGTTCTTGTTTTTTTTTTTCTTCTTTGCTCTCTCGCTTTGTTTATTCTTTTCTTATGAGACTTAAACGGAAATTTTGAAATTTTGGGTTTTTTCTTTGCCCTTTACAAGTCATCTGAAAATATGATTTCTTCCCCTCACCACAGAGGTAAAAGGTATCAATGAGATAACAGGGCTCATGAGAAACCACAATTGCTTAAACAAAAGTGTGTAGAGTCAGAAAAAAAAAAAACTGAGGGAAAATAAGTCAAATCACAAAGGCATCCCGGGGCAGGTAGAGAAGGTAGAGACACCGTTCTGTGCGTGAGAGGTTTGGGGATCGCTGGGGTGAACAGAGGAAGGGATCTGAAGCCTGCCATGTGACTGGGAAGCAACAAAGGGTGAGATGGGATAGTGCTTGATCTTCAGAGGCCTCATTCCGCTCCAAGCCTCAGTGTTTCCTTAGGGAGCGTTAGTATGACCACCACCGTTTATGTTGCCGAGGCATGGGAGACCTGGACATTCCTGGAGCCTTTCTTCCCATAGAAGTCAAGAGGCATGGAAGGCAATTCATGGAGAAAAAAGTGGGTTGTACTCCCCCCACAAATTCACAGAATCAAAGAGTCTCAGAATTGCTGGCTCCCAGAATCTGTTGAGAGTCTTTGAGGGAGGAGGAAAGTATCTCCACATCATGTTTCTGCTTGAGCACCCTGATCCAGCAGCCACCCACCTGGGAACGGCCCTAACGGCTGCTAATGAAGCCACTATCACTAAGAAGGGCTAGGGAGGAAAGGCTGGCCCTGCAGCTCAGTGCCAGAGTGCTTGCTTAACATGCACAAGGCTCGGGGTTATTAAAAAAAATACACAAAGCAGCCCAGGGTCCCTGTCCTGTCAGGAACAATATAACCATATCCCGATGATTCTAAACTTTGCAACATTCTACTCTGAAAAGCCCCAGTTTCACACACCAGTAATCCCAGCACCCCAGAAACCGAGGCAGAAGAATCAAGAGTTTAAGGCTGCTTGGGGCTATATAGCCAGATTCTGTGTTAAAAAAAAAAACCCACAAACAACAGAAGGAAAGAAAAGCTCCAGTTTGCAAAGGTTTAGGATTCTAAACAGCCATCATAATTTTGGCAGCCAACATTTATCTAGAATTTTCTACATCTCAGACAGAGCCGAACACTTCTCTTAAACAGTTGTGTTCAGTTCTCACCCTTTGAGGTCCATCTCATCATGACTGTATTGCTATTAGACCGATGGGCAAAATGGAGGTGCAGCTTATTCATGATCACAAAGTTGAAAAATAGGGGTCCGTAGCACTGGGCTCTGAAGTGATCAGTTTTCCTGAAGCCAACAGTGTCAGGTTCTAATTTCTAGGATTCGGTGGCAGGGAAGTTTTAGGACTTGGAGACTCTTCTGAAGCTTGATGTTTGTGAGGTTTTAAGGTTTGTATTCAAGATTTGGCAGGTGCATTTCCTCGATTTGGCACCAACCTGCTCCCTGTAACCACTGCTTAACATAGAGCGGCCTCCACAGATTTTTCCTGACAAGGCAAGGCTAAGGCTTCCAGCCTTTGGTGTCCTGGCATCCTGCAGAGCTAAGAGTTCCAGGTATCCAGCTGCATGTCCACCGCAACCTCTTGACAAGACTGGCTTCAGGCCTGAGGAAGAGAAAGTAGAAATAAGTTTTTATTCACATGATGCTAACCTAGTGGACAATACCCACACTCCTTTGCTCTTTCCCTCATTTGCCACTTTTTTTTCCTTCTCCCTATCCTCTGAGCCTTCCCCCCAAAAGAGAGTGGCTTTCTTCATCTTAACTCACCTTTTTGGAAAAGAGAAGACTAGAACTGATGGCCTGGCTTTATAAAGACAAGAGGGGAAAACAAAGTGAAAAAAATGAATAGAAAAAAAAGACCTAAAAATACCAGCCAACAACAACAACAATAAAAAAAAAAAAACCTCAACCCTTCCTACTATTAGCTCAAAGCAAAACTTTCACTGGTTGGGGCTTCTAAGTTGGTGGGACACATCTAAGACCAAACATAGCCTGTGTGGTGGCTGGAAGCTGGGGGAGGTCCTGAGTTGAGAGGGAGGGAGGGACAGAGGTGGGATGAGGTTCTTTTACTTTGGAGGTCCGCATGGATCCTAGGAGCTTAACAGTTGTGGTTGTGTGTGGGAGGGGTAGGGGAGGAGTGAAGAGCGTACCTAACTGGGAGTCTTGGCCAGCTGACTGGAGCTATGCCCCAAAGTTACTGCTCCCTGCTCCCTGTATGCTTGGGCCCAACTAGTCCCTGTATCTTCTTTGTCTCTGAGACAGTTCTAGTCTCCTGCCCTGGCACCAGTCTCTTTTTAGAATAGGCACTCATCTTCTCAGGGTTCATGGTCTGGTCTGCATCCTTCTTTATATCCTTGTCACCATCTTCCTGCCACTCTGTGAGAAAGCTTGGTCAGAGAGGTGGCAGGAAAAGTGAATGAGGGGTAAGTGACACAGATTTCCAGGAGGCTACTTGAGTGGGGCTGTGGATGTGGGAGTGTTAAGGTTACCGGAGCATAAAGGCAGGGTCTTTGCAGCATGGTAGCTAGGGGTCTGCTTGTCAGAGGGTGCTCTCTCCTCTCCATCATCACTGTATTGGCTCACATAGGTTTCTGGGGAAGAGGACCAGGAGGGCTAGGAATTGATGATGAATGGGCAGGATTTAGCAGGTCAAGGGCAATGTCCCCAGGGAAAGGGATCTTTGACAAAGAGCAGGCATAGGCGAGGAAGAGAGCCATGGGGAGAAGATATGCAGAGCTGGGAGGAAAGGGTCAGTGTGAACGCCCTGAGCCGAGTGTGCTGGATCTTTACAGAGTTAACCAGGAGTCTGGTGTGGTTGGAGTGACATGAGTGGAAAGGAGAGGAACAGGAGGTAAGGTCAGAGAGGGACTAGTTGGCTTGTGCCTTTTATGACATGGTGAAGGTTTGGCTTTTCCTCTAAGTGTAGAGGAAGCCAGAGGAGTGTTGGGACCAGAGGAGAGGCATTACTGTTAGGACTTAAGAGGCTCTCTTAGATGGCTGAATATGGCACAGGGGATAGGAGACGACTGCAGTAGTCCAGGGGACTGGCACTGGGGACTGGCACTGGTGCTGAGCCTGTTGATGGAGTGGTAGTGAAAAGGTGGATTTGGGATTTTAAAAAATGATGCTAGAGACGGGGCCCATACACTTGCTAGGAAGTGGTTTTTACCACTGAGCTGCACCTAACCCTTTTTATTTTTTTAGATAAGGTCACATTTGCAGCCTAGGCTTTGAATTCAGTGATCCTCCTGCCTCAGCACCCTGAGTGCTGGAATTACAGGCATACATCACCATATCCTGCTTGGGAAGTGCTTTGGATAGATAACCTACAGGATTTGCTGAAGAATGAGACTCTGAGGCAAGACCAGGACACAGGTGATACCTAAAATGGCCAGATAGGATGGAGTCCTGAGATCACTTGCTGCCTTAAACTTTCAGATGAGAAAAAAAATTCTACCTTCATTATGTCATTATTCTTCTGCTACTTGTAGCTGGACATATTCCTTTCACGACCCTGGACACAGACAGGGGGAACAGAGAGACTATGAGGGCCAAGGGATGGCCTTCCTGTTAGGGGTGTTATGAGGGTTAGATAAAAGTACTCCCTGAAGCTGGCATATGGCAGACAGTCCTAATAAGTTACTAAATCGGAGTGGGGGATGTGTGAATGAACATTCTGGCAAAATCTAGTCCATTCCCATAGGAGCTGCGATCTCAGAGGGAGAATGAAAAGAATCCACTAGATAAAGGAAACAGATGGGACAGCATTCTGAACAGAGGAGATGGGGAAAGGGGGAAAGAAAGCCACTGTGGGGTGCAAAGTGTCAAAATGAACAAGAAGGGCAGGACTCTGATTTGAACTTACATTAGCTGATCAACTCGTGATGACATACTGTCAATGTATACTAAGTGTGAGTTAGAAAAAGCTAATTCTTCAAAAAAAAAAAGGCTCTATTTCCTATTTTGTGATCTATTCATGCATGGTGCCAAGTCCTGAAGAACATCAGCGCTCAACTGAGGACTCTAAGGAACAGTCAAGAACGTTCTTGGCTAGTTGCATTGGTCACAAAAAGGGTAGGAGGTGTGTGTGGTGGTGTGGGGCCGGCAGGACACACCCAGGAACGGATAGGACAACTGTGTTGCTTTGGTCTCACAATACAGTCTGGGCTTTTAGGGGCTCTAGGAATTCGTGGGGCCATGGGGAGTCGTGGAAGATTAGGGAAAGGTAAAGCCATACCCCAGAGGCCTGGTGTTATTGTCTGAATTCTGATTCTGTGCTCAATCACTCAATAGCTCAGGCTCAGTCTGTGCACCTTCTTCCACTGTAACCTATTTATTGCCTACTCACGCTTTCCTTCACAGCACCCACACTACCATCCTTGAGTGTGCTTTCCCATCTTGCCTCCAAAGTTTCTTTCCAGCTACATTTTTCTAGCTTCGGCTTTGGTTAATCCCATACTAGCACTGTCCTTTGAGATATCACAGCCTTCACCCCTGGCTCCCCATCTCTTTCTTGTCCCCACCTTCACTCCTCACATGCCCTAGTGCTCCCCCCACCCCCGCTACAGTCCCGCCTCTGTGTCTGCTCACACACTGTCTTCCAGCCTCTGTTCACTCTCTGTATTGGCTAGATCCACCCTGTTACCGCCTCTTGAAGCCATAGTGTGCGCTCACAAGACTCCCCATTGGCTCATTGCAACCATTATCGTCATTCTGTCTCTACATCATTCGCGTGCAGTTCTCCATTGGCTGTTCTTTTTATCTTTCTTATGTCTCACCGCCTACGCAACCTGCGGATCTCCCAGTTTTTGGACCTCCGGGTTCGCTCCCCGCTGCCCCCATCGCCTGTAGCCATTTCATCTTCCCGCTGTCCACCATGCCGCTCGTGCTCAGACTTTCCCGCTAACTGTCATACTTCTGGTAGCTTCATCTTCGGTCCCGCATTAACCCCACTCAGGCCTCTCCATTGATTCCGTTATCATCCCGCCTCCCATCCCGCCCACACTCGGGCGTCCTCATTGGTTGCTAGCTTCTTCTGCTTGTCAGTCACCACTACGTCACTCCCGCGGGGCTGTCCATTGGCTGCTGGCCGTACCTGTCTTTATCTTGCCGCCTACGCTCCACTGGAGCCCCACCCCCCGGTTCTGGCGTTCTCATTGGCTGCCCGCCTTTTCAGGCCCTGCCCCCGTAGGTCCCACCGCCGGTGCCGTCGGTGCCGCCGCCGCCGCCGCCGATATGGCGCGCACGGCCCCTGTGGAGCCACCGCTGCGGCATCCCGCGCCCCCATCGCCGGTTGCGGGAGAGCCCCGCGCCTCGGCTGAGGCAGCGGTGGCCCCGCGGAGGGTGCTGTTCGCTGACGAGGCCCTGGGGCTGCCTCTGGCGCAGCTTCGCCGCTACCGGCCGTGGGGCGGGCCCGGGGCGGGCAAGATGGCGGCGGCGACCGGGCAAGATGGCGGCGGTGGCGGGGCTGATGAGGACGACGATGGCGAGGATGGGGATGAAGGGGAGGAGGAAGAGGAGGCTTTTCCCGATCCCTCTCCGCTGTGCCCCGTTCCCGCTGGCGGGGGGTTTTACCTGGTGCCCACATTTTCGTTGCCGCCTGCGCCGGGCCGTCTGGAGCGGTTGGGGCGCGTGATGGTGGAGTTGGAGGCGCTACTGCCGCCTCCTGGAGCGGTTCCCGGGGGTTCCGGGGTGTGGGTGCCTGGGGGGCGCCCGCCAGTGGTGCGCGGGTTGGTGCGCGTGCTGAACCGCTCCTTCGAGAAGGCGGTGCACGTGCGGGCCTCACACGACGGCTGGGCTACCTTCTGCGACCACCCAGCCCGCTATGTCCCACGCAGCCCGCCTGGGGCAGGAGTGGGAGGAGTAGGAGCAGGAGATCCCCTCCTGGATCCGGGTCTAGGCCTGGGCCCTGGCCAGATGTCTGCCTCCTCACCCGACGACGGGGGCCGCACTGACCGCTTTGCCTTCCAGCTGCCCTTTGCTGAGGGCGCGGGCGATGGGGCGCGCCTCGACTTCGTGGTGCGCTATGAGACCCCCGAGGGCACTTTCTGGGCCAACAACCATGGCCGCAACTACACTGTCCTGCTCCGGATCGCACCCGCTCCCACACCCACTGATGCTGAAGGGCTGCCCCAGCAGCAGCAGCTGCAGCAGCTGGAGCCACAGCCTGAGTGCCAGGGTCCTGTGGAGGCTGAGGCCAGGCAGCTGAAGAGCTGCATGAAGCCGGTGAGGCGCAGGTAATGTCTGCCAGCGCCACCTCCACCAACACAGGGCTCGATGTAGAATGGAGGACAAGCCTCCCATCCCAGAAGTTCCCCCTCCCCCAGGCCTGCTCTCCAGGACAGGCAGGAGGGTGCATTCGGTCAAAGAGTAGTGGAGTCCAAACATGTGCTAGGCACTGTTTTAAATACTGGGGTTTCATTCATTTATTGAGTTCCACTATAAGGCCCTGAACAAGACAGACACCTTCTTCCCTGTCCCTAACCATCCCGCAAGGCTCCTCTGGGAAACAGAATGCAAAAGCAAACAAGCAGATAAGATAAATAGGGCTAAGGTTAGTGCTCAGAGGAAAATACTGTAAGGCTCTGGAGGGAGTGGCTGCTGCAGACGTGTTGAGGGTGAGCTCTCGTGAAGAGTCCCAGACGGTGATAACGAAGAGTTATGGACGAGCGAGTTGGTAGAATTTGGACCAGGTAGGACTCTTTCTGAGGAGGTGGCATTTAAACTTGAGTCCAGAGTGGTACGGAGCAGTGGTGTACATACGTGGAAGGAAGATGTAGGTAGCGGGAACAGCAGATTCCGAGGTCCTGAGGTGGTTATGAGTTTCGTATGAATGTCAGCCAGTGTGCTGGAGTGGAGAGAACGTGCGTTGTGATGGTGTTGACTAAGGGTCTCCCGGTGTGGGGAGTGGAATCTGATTCCTATCTGAGACAGCAGGAAGCCAGAGTTACAGAGTAGAGAAACTGGTTGAGGAAGTGGTGGTACTTGGCTTTTTAGTTTCAACCATTTCTGGCTTTGAAGTCTATGCACACTTTTTTACTGTTCCTCTGGTAGTGTGAGGCCTCCTGTGGAGTTTAGGGAGTGAGGCTATATTAAAACCTTAGCCTTGGCAGAGGCAGAAACTGATGAGAAGCGGCCTCGAAGCTTCTCCCCCCCCCCCCTCTCTCTCTCACACCTCTTATAAACGGACTGATATAATGCTTTTCTAGGTCTTTACCAGGGCTATAAGTTTGTCAAGGGCAACGGCCAGGCCCGATGCCCAGGATCAGTTAGCTTCCCTATGAAATGCATACATTTTCCTGCTCCTAGGAGAAATGGGAATGGGAGATTGCTCTTTTGGCCCTTGGAAGCTGCATGGTGGAGCAGGGTGCTGTGGGATTTGCTGGTTGTGGTAAGGGCTTAGGCTGTGAGTGGTTCTGAACGGAAAGGTTTAGCTCTTAGTAGATGGACCTTGAAGCATTAAGAACTTGGATTCCGCCATTAGATTACCTGGATTCAAACCCTAAGCCTGCCACTTTCTAGTGTGACCGTATCCAATTCTTAACTGTATCCAATTCTTAACTGCATCATGCAGTAAATAACCACCCCCATCAGTAAAACAGGTAATTACGGCTTGTACCGCACAGGATGAGTAGAAGCACTCAGGTTGAGCCTAGTTCAAAGTGGTGCCAAAGTGCTGTTAATCAGCATTAATGCTTAGATGCTCACGTGCAGTCCACGTAGTCCGTTCCCAAATGCAGCTTGGTTGTGTGGTCTTGTTGAAGTTTTCTCACTTGTCAGAGAGGAATGGCTTTCCCACTGTGTGGCTGAATTAGATGCAGCACCTGTAGGCAAGGTAACTGAGGCATAATTGTAGCTGTAAAAGGTCTGGTGGTCAGCATTTCCTGATCTCTGATAAGAGTGGTAGGGACGTTCTTCTCCTGAGGCCCGCTGAATGTGCTGTTGATTGTAGGTGCTATATTGAGTCCTAGTTAAAGGGAAATGGGGAGCTCGGAGAGGTGCTCCCACTTGCTCAGAGTCACTCAGCTAGTAAATAGCAAGGCCAGGGAGGAAATGTTAGGGACACTATTTTAAAAACAAATTCTGCATTTCACTGTTGGTGCTCTTAGCTCTTCCCTTTTCCCCCTTGTACCTGTTATGTGTGCTTCATGTTTTATTGAGATATACAGAAGCGGACTGTACTGACCCCAAGTGCATGGCTCAGAAGATTGACACATGTATGCACTGGTGTAACACCCAGTTCCAGTGCCCCCAGAATCGCCTGCATTTCAATCACTTCTCATCCCATTGGCAGCTGTGGGAGAGCCCTTTCTTTAAGATAGGACAGTTGGGTTCTAAAGTTTGGTCATTTTCAAGAATGCGAAAGGAAGGGAACAGACAAATCAAAACCTTGCCATGCCAAGGTGGGTGGAGAGGGTGTTTTTCTTTTAAAATACATGGGTGGTTTTAAGGAGAAATTGAAGTAGTTCATTTAGACAATTGTTTTGGTAGCTGGCCCCATGTTTGTGGTTCCCAACGTGACTTGAGATGTTATTTTAAGTGGGCAGATGGCTTTTTGATAGCTTCTTTATCTTTTGATCTCAGCTCTTGCAAAGGGGAGGCTGGTGTGCACTGCTAGATCAGCGATAAGGTTTTCTTTGTAGGTCGGTGGCTTTCCTAGCAAATACATTTCAACTTATTATTGTTTTAAGGCCTGTGTGCTGCTGCTGATTTGAAGTGCTGTTGAAGAACAGCTACCCCCTGTGATGTAGCCCTCTGGGGAAATGGTGGTGGACCTCAGGGGATACCCTTTTCTTATCTGTGGAAGGCCTGCTGTAGAGGGCTTCAGAAATGGTGGCCGCAGGCCCACTGTGCAGCTGGCCCTCGTCAGGTGGGGTCAGAAGGGATGATTGGCAGCCATGAGGATGTAGTCCAGAGGCTCAAATGGCTGCTTTCACTGGGTTGCAGGACCAGGTTTTCAGTACCCAATAGGTTTAGAGATAATCCAACAGGAGCATTTTTGGTAGGGCATGTTTTGTGCTGAGCACAGTGCTAGGAACAAGCAGAGAAGATACAGACTGGTTCCAAGACTACCAGGGGCTTGTGGTAGAGCCAGGTGGCAAGGCTTACGTGAAGCCTTACCAAGTGACACGTGGCCGAGCCCCTTTTCCTTGCTGGGCACTTTGCTGATTATTTTTGTATAGTCTCATTTGTTCTCAGCAGTGGTTTCTGTGAGCTAGATTACTTTAAGTCCCTCTCTTCTGGGTGAGCGCAGAAGCTTTGTGTCCTGGGTGCGTGGACTGATATGGGAAGGAGGAGTCCTTCTGCTGTGTCTTGGCTTTACACTCTGAGGAGGTATCCTATTCCTCTTAAAAGTAAAGATCAACAAAAATCCGGCTGGCCCTTAAACACCCTCACTGGTGCCTGCTTTGGCTTCTGCTAGCACCTAGTCTGGCTTTATGCATTTAGTCTGGCTTTATGCTCGCATCTAGTCTGGCTTTATGCATCTAGTCTGGCTTTATGCTAGCACCTAGTCTGGCGTTATGCATCTAGTCTGGCTTTATGCATCTAGTCTGGCTTTATGCTCGCATCTAGTCTGGCTTTATGCATCTAGTCTGACTTTATGCACCTAGTCTGGCTCATCTAGTCTGACTTTATGTTGGTTTCTGCTCCCGAGCTCTTGTCGCCACATCCCTTCTGTTACTCCTGCTTTGGGGTTGTTGCTCATACTGTTTGCTTCACCAAGAATGTGTTTCCTGTACCCCTCAGATTCTCATGGAGACTCCTCAGGGCTAAGAGGGAATCCTCAGGGAAGTTTGTACAGCCTAGTCTCTTTAAGTCCCCAGTTTTATTCCTAGCACTGATCAGCAAATCAAGTTGGAAAATGCCACATAGGCTAGCATGTGAGCCTTACCCCAAGTTAAGGGCCATCTTCATCCTGCCCCATTGTCCTGTGTGTCCTTTGATCCACCCTTGGCTCATCTTTTCATGGGAGCCTTTCAAGTATTCTTTACCTTTAGACTTTGCCTCTTGCTTCTTCAAACACAATAGACATCATAAGAAAGGAATGCCTACCCTTTGGAGCCCCCACATCTGAACATCAGCACCCCTCACATTGTAGGTGAGGAGGGGTCCCTTGTTCCCACTTTAGGCTAGTCCCTGTTCTTTGCTCTAGAGCTTCATTTTCTGCCATCTGCTCCAGAGTCTGAGACTCTACGCCCCATTTGTTAGGCTTTTTTCCTGTTCCTCTCACCTGCTCCTTTCTGTTGACCTAGCCTCAGGCCAGGGCTTCTGTCTGTAATTGCTGAGCCACCTTGCTGTTTGCTTCTGGTTAGTCCCCTCACCTGAAGAGTCAACAGCGTTTGCTTTGTCTGCAGTTTTGTTAAGTCTCTGGCTTTGGCCAAACAGACATTCGAGGCTTTCTTCTTGAAATGGCTAACTGCTCCTACTCAGGTCTCCTCTCGCTTTGGGACCACATTCTACTTGCATTCTTCAAACTCTCTGGCCCTTTCTCCGTGTTCTTTCAGCCTCAGTTACTAAACTCGGTATCTCTGCTTGACTGAGTCCTTAGTTTTCTCAAACTTGACTGTCTCCCACACAGTGTTCCCAACCACCCTCATATTCCATAACCATGCATGTCCCACACTTGTTTTCTAAGCATCCTTAAGCCCTTGCTGATTCTAGTCTGTGCCAGGGCCTAGTGTTCTAGCATGTTCCTTCCTTTTTTAAAGGCACACTGGCTTTCGCCTGTAGTAAGACCTTTATTAGGGGGTTATTGGGTGACTGCAATGTTAGACTGTAAGCTCCGTGAGGGGTAGGGACATGCTCTGCATTGGTGACCACTGTAATTTCAAAGGCCTGCCTTAGTGCATGGCACTTAGTAGGTGCTCAATAAATATTTGTTGAAATAACGAGTTTGAGTATTTTTTCAAATGTCTCCACATCAAATTCTAAATTTCATTGTTGGGTTTGCTCACCAGTGTGTCTCCTGTCACTATCCCTGATGCACAGGTTTTAGGTATACCTGTAACTGAATGGGTGACTAAGTTGGTGACCTCATAGAAACGAGAACAATAGACTTGAAATGGGGTGGGTTGGGGATATCTAAATGGTTTGGAGAGAGGATTTCATGAGAACGTGTCCCTTTGTTCTACAGAGAACTGCTAGGCCATCATGGTTAAGGTTGTGGGCTGGAAGCTGCATACCTAAGTGGCAGAGCAGGGATCTGAGCCTGTGTAGTTCTGCTAGCGCTCCAGTTCAGAACGGCAGCACTAGACTGCCAGATGGGTCCTACCACTGGGAATGGCCGGACAAATTGCTTCCTTTTTCAGAGCCCCAGTGTCATTCCAAAAGAATTCATTTTAAGCACTTTCTTGGTGCTTCGCATGTTTCCTCAGTCCATTTAAAATTCACTGAAGTATTACTATCATTTCTTCCTTATAAATAAGACCAGGGCCCAAGAGGTGAGGTAATTTGTCCCAGGTCACACAGCTGGTATGTGGGAGAGCTGAGACTATTAAACATTGCATTTTTTAGCCATTTATTGAGATGCAAAATCAGTTTGATAGCTTCCAACAAACATTGAAAACTGGTATAGGAAGTAGCACAGCACATCTTGACGTGCAGTAGAGGTAAGTATTCCTTTGAAGAGCAAGTGTTTCAGTTCTCTTTGTGTCTGTGTCTATATTGACTCATGTGAATGTGCTGGCTTATGAAGGAAAATGGTTTTCTCCTCCTGCCTGTGGCCATAGAATTGTCACTGAGATGAAGCTTGAGGCATGGCAAGCTGCTGCACAGAGCACAAGTCCTAGAGTTGAGGCTGACACTGGGAGAAGGCAGGACAGAGCCCTATATACCTTGATTTCACAGCCTCCTCACCCCACGCCCCTAAAGCACATGACTTAAGGTGACCAGAATTCCAAGTATCTTGAAGCAACTTTGGGAAGCCACGCCTCTCTCCTCCCCCCTCCCCGGACAGCATCATCAGATTATTTCCATGGGAGCTGGGCTGTGCCTGTTTCCCTCTGGGGTTCAGCACATGACCCACTTTGGGCAAGCACATTTCTTTGAAACTTGGCATGCTGGGAGTGCTCACGTAGGACCCAGATGATGATGGCGGTGGTGGTATTACTGACTCTCTACTTTGCATTTCTCTTGGGCACTTATTAGCCCTTGTTTGTTCATTCATTCTTTAGCCCTGTTAACTTTCTGTTCTATCTCTGCTGGCCTGGGCTGGGGCCGTTGCCACCCCTTTCTGAAGTTTCATCCCCTGGTCTCCAGGTACTGTCTGAAGTCAAGTAGCTGTTGAGTTTCTTTATGACAGGAAGAATTTTTGCACCCAGTAGAGTGGTCCCTTCTAGGTAAGATGGGCTGGACTCATATTCACAAGTACTCAAACAAGGCATGCCAACACATTCCCAGCACTGTGTGTCCTGGCCCCACTGTGTGTTCATTGGCCCCGAGAGATGCCGCATGGCGTTTGTGGGACAGGTGCCAAAAGAGCAGGTTTTATTCTTGAAAATGAACAGGCACACCATATGTACAGTTTTGTTCTTAATTTCCTTCCATTTTTCTAAGAACTGTTACTGATCGGTGAGTCTGGACACTTAACACTCTCTTTCCTTATGCTGATTGCAGTCGCAGCTCCTTCCAAAATTTACCGTGAAAGAGTTCAAAGGTTTCTCTGTCTCTCTGTCTGTCTGTCTCTCTCACACACATACCCCCCTCTGCCTACTGTTTGAAACACTGTCTTCAAAGTGGGGACATTTTGGGATGTTATCAGTATGCAGTGTAGTTAGCGGGGATAGAGACAGTTCCTTAAATCATACTTTCTACATTTGGAAGAGGGAAAGGTTCCTGTTTTGAAGGATACATGTAAAATTTTTAAATGACTTTGATGTAGTAACAAAACGGCTCACAGTGGAAGAGATGAGCGACAGTCTCCCCTGCCCCTCCCCCCCTGCTTTTCTTTCCAACTCTTAGAGCTTGGGAAAACAAGTTGCTTCTGCTGACTGTGGATCTTGAGTTGGGCTGCTCTTTGGATGGCTTCAGCTGTGGGAGGGGTGTGGCAACTGAAGACCAGTTTTGGAATGTATTTCTCTTCATCTGATTAGAAGTCTCTTTTCCTGCTTGGGGCTGCTGCCTGAGTTCTCTTCTCTCGCATCTATGACTTACCAGAAGCTTGGTTGTTGTGCATGTCAGGGTTGAGCCAGATTACAAGCAAGCTTGGGTAGGCCTGTCTCTGGTAGGAAGGGCTAGCCTTCTGTCCAGTTGGGAGTGTTCTTGAAAGCTAAAGATTTTTTTTTTTTTACTCTTTTAGTTTTACTTTAGAAGATCCCAATAAAGTAGGTTTTTTTTTTTTGTCTTGTTTTTCAAGACAGTTTCACTGTGTAACCTTGGCTGTCCCTGGAACGCTTTCTGTAGATCAGGCTGGCCCCGACTTCACAGAGATCTGACTGCCTCTGCCTTTCATGTGCTGGGATTAAAAGTGTGTGTCACCACTGCCCAGTTTTAATAAGACGGTTAAAAAATAACCAAAACAAAAGATGTTATCTCCGCTAGGTGAAAGTCATAACGAGCTGTAGATTCAAAGGTCTGGATTTTTAGACCCACTGAAGAGACCGGTTTAGATTTAAGGTAATTTTTCCTGAATCTTCTTTTCTCATCTGTGTTGTTCAAAGTTGCTGGCTGGGCTCCTAGAGTCACCTGCCCCAGGCTCTGTAATATTCAGACTGAAATACCTCTGGTAGGATTTGTGAGCCCTAGACTACAGAGGAAGAATGCCTTCCAAAGATTCCAGACTCTAGGTCCTTATATACAGTTTAAGTTTCTTCCTCCAAAGTGCTGATCAAAGGTTCTTGTAGCTACTTTGGTAGTGGTCTATCCATATCTACTGTGGAACTGTACACATAGCGAATACAAGAGTAAAGAGCAGGTGAAAAGCCTTCCTGAAAGATAGGGAGGGAATAGACGTACGTGTCTGTTACTCATTCTTACCTCTCTTTCTAGATAGGGCTAGAGATTGAGTTGGGTACAGTCACATAGATTCTTATCTAAACAGCGTCAGCTTGTTGGTTAAAAATCTGGGTTTTGATCCTGTCTGCATAATCTTGAGTCATTTCCTTAGCCTCTGCTTCATCATCCATAAGATGGGGATAGTGGAACTAGCGCCACTTCAAAGGATTTAGAAGTACCTCCCTCCCAGTCACCACGAGGATTAAATCAGTACATGTGAGACATGCAGACCATTGGTTAACATCACAGTACTGTGTACAGGCCTGCTAGCAACCTTCTGTTTCTGTGAAGGTGATTCTGATGAGGTCTTTTCTCAAAGTTACAACTTTTTTTTTTTTTTAATAAGTGTCAACAGTGTCCTGTCATCTCTTAGGAAGAAAAAGTTGTGATTGTTTCCATTTCCCTCAGGTCTCTGAATCCTGTAATCATTGCTTTTTCCCTCTGCCTCATTTGTGAACATTTGATACTCACTAGTAAGAATAAGAAAAGTGATCACTCCATGATAAAGTCTGGCTCCCGGTAGTATCTAGCTGAAGTACTTGGCTTTTGTCACTCAGGGATCTAACTTGGCTGGCAGAGGAACAGTTGGACCAATAGATTTCTCCCATTGATTTAGTTACTGCTCTGTTCCAGGCCAGATAGCTGGCTTTCCATCTGTATTCCTCTTGACTTCCCTATATGCTCTATGTTGCCTGCAAGGAGTTGATGGATCCTAGCAAGCTGGTATGGGGACCAAGGAAGTGTGGGGTAGAGGACACAGGCTGTTCTGACTCCCTTCTGGATCTCCATTTGCCTTCTCTCCTCCCTCTGCTGCTTCCTGTGTCCCTCAGTCTTTTCTGTCCGCCCTTCTCAAAAAAAAAAAAAAAAAAAAAAAAAAAAAAGGCTTCTGTGAGAACCAGGAACAAACCCTAAATAAGTGATCCAAGAGTGCCTGTTGATATTTGGTTTGTAACTATAAAATAAAGAAAAGAAGCTAGCTACTCAGTAGGAAGGGAATGGCTATATCAATAATGTCAAGGCCATTTGATAGAAGCACAAAGCAGCCGTTATTTCAATGTTTGCAAAAGTCTATAATGATGTTTCTTACTGTTTAATGGACAAAGCCAGCTGTGAAAGTATGTTTGCAGAATCTAAATGGTTTCAGGGAATGTGTGGAATGAAATTTTCCAATAGTAACTGTTGTTGCCTCTGGCTCATCTGTGATTGTTTTGTTTCCTGAATCCTTACGTTTTTCTGTATTTTGTAAAATTTCTACCATGATTGCATAGGGCTCTTATGACCAAAGGACTGAAAAACAGGGAAAGAGGAAATAGCAGCTGTCAGGTGAAGATGGGTCATCACAGAATGCCCAGAAGGTATCTGTGTGGGAGGTAGAACTGACCTCTCAGGATGTCATATGTATGTGCTGTCTTGTCTGCACCACAGGCCTCTTGAGGAAGAACCGAGGATGCGGAGCACAGACGATAATACCCTAGCAGGTAAGCATCGGGCTGCCTTGCAGAGTTCTAGCCTTTTTAATACTTTGTTTTTCATAGTGCTGGGGCTCAATGTGTGCTAGGCAAATGCTCTGCTTCTGAGCTATGTCTCCTAACCTTTCTTGTGGCCTTTTACCACTTCTTTCTTCCTTGTTTCTATCTAAAAAAGAAAAAGGTCACATCTTCCTTAGACTGTCACAAAAAGCTTCCAATGCGAACTTCCAATTAATGTCACAGAGAAGCAGAATTAGGCTACTTCTATACCTGTTTTGCTTCAACATTGCCTTTCTCTTCTCTCCGCAGAACACCCTGATGTTCGAGAGACACTGGGTCCCCTGTTGGCCCCTACCCCTCTCCGTCCATGGCCCCAGATGACACTTCAGGTGAGCAGGCCCATGTAACCTTGGTGTGAGCAGCCACATAGGGAGCTCACAGTGTGACCACAATTGGACCTACTTTTGCCTCTCCTAGAAGTGGGAGTGGAGGTGGGGAGTGATATCACAAAAAACAGAATTTGATGGGGGTAAGGGAAGGATGAAATTACTCACTTGGTTTTAACTGTGAATTAGCAAACATTTAGGCAAGGCTTGTCATGTGTGATAGACACTGGAAACCCAACCCAAATGACATCTGTATGGGGATTACATGTTAGGGTAGAGACATATTATAATCATGGTTTAAATGTGAGGTATTTGAGCTGAAGATGAATGCTTAGGTAAATTGGAGGGAGGGAGGGAGGGACAGAGGGAGGAAGGGAGGGACAGAAGGAGAGAGAGAGAGGAAGGGAGGGAGAGGCCTGAGAAGTGAGGCTTGAGAGAAGAGCATTCCAAGCAAGTGGCAAGTCCCTAAGGCAGGGCCTCAGCTACTGTCTGTTAGAAACAAGACTCGGGTGACAGAAGCAGGAGCAAGGTGAAGTGGGGCAGGAAGTAGAGAGGGGCATTGGGAGCTGAAGTCAGGAAGTGGCAAGGGACAGATGGGGTGGGCCATGGGACCGAAGGTGAGGATCTAGCCATTTTCACTCTTAGTGAGGAGTCAAGGGACAGAGGAGCATGAGTGGAAGAGGAATGTGACTTGCTGTGGGATACTGTTGGAGGAGGGTGGGGACAGGGCCACCAGGGAGGCAAAAGCTGGTGAACCATGATGCTGTCTGCAGGGGAGGAGAAGACATTTAAAATGGCTGTGCTTTAACTTTTGTCTATAAAAATTTTAAAGTAAACACATACATAAAAGAGCCTGGTATAATGAACCCGCATCAGCCAGCTTCAATGCATATTGGCATGCGTCAATTCCTACTTACAGTGTACCCTGTTCCCTTCCCATTTCCTATGGAATTATTGTGGAAAAAAGAGAGCCAGACACTGTTCAATTCATGAATGTTATAGTTTGTTTCTTAGAAAAATAATCCTAAAAGAAAACAAAAATAAAAACCACCAATGATTAATCATAATCATAGCTCCAAAACTTAACAGTATCCCTTCATATCGTCAAATGATTAGATTAGTGATACAATTTTTTTTATAACTGTTCCCAGGACCCAAACAAGGTGATTCGTTGTATTTCTTTTTTCTTTCCTTTCCTTTCCCTTCCTTCCTTCCTTTTTTCTTTTTTTATCTTTTGGTTTTTTGAGACAGGGTTTCTCTGTGTAGCCCTGGCTGTCCTGGAACTCACTCTGTAGACCAGGCTGGCCTCGAACTCAGAAATCCACCTGCCTCTGCCTCCCAAGTGCTGGGATTAAAGGCGTGGGCCACCTGGTCAGGCGGATCCATTGTGTCTCATCGATATGTCTTTTTACTTTTTAATAGTCCCTCAGTTTCTTCTTTGCAGTTTGTTTACTAAACCCTGTTTGTCAAGTACAGTTCGATAAAGCCTGAGTTTGGCTGACTGGCTTCAGGTTGAAATACATTTGTTACTCTTATTAAATAGTTTAAATTATATTTATTGATTGTGTGTGTATCTGGTATATGTATACCTCATAGTGTGTGTGTGCGCGTATGTGTACCTGTGCCTCTGTGTGTGTGTGTGTGTGTGTTGAGGTCAAAGGACAGCCTGTAGGCTGTAGGAGTTAGTTCTCTCCTTTTGTTGTGTAGATGCCGGGAGTCAGACCCAAGCGTGAGGCTTGGTAACAACTGCCTTCCTTACTGAGCCGGCTCACTGAGCTCTTCCTCTAGTCTCATTCATTCATTCATCTTGTTTACTTTAGTGTTTTACTAAATTAAATTTACTAAACCATTAAGTTTGCTAAATATATTTATTAAATGTTCCGTCTATCATTATAAAATTGACTTAAACAGAACTAATTCCATTAAGTTCTATTAAATTCTAGATTAAATTCTAGGAGAGAGAGAGAGAGAGAGGGAGAGAGAGAGAGAGAGAGAGAGAGAGAAAATAAGAATGTAGTTTGTACAGAAAAGTGGTGTAAATATTTAATCCTCTTCTGATTTGTCAATATACAGTAAAATGCTGTCTTCTCCACAGGTCATCAGAAGGGCTTTGGGTTCAGTGTGTCACTCAGAATCCAAACATAATAGTTGACTTTGAATCTACTGTATTTGTTTATTTTGATGCTTGCATTGAAATATCTCTCTGTAGCCAGGTGGAGGTTTTATTTTTTTTTCTCTTATCGTCTCCTTTTACCTACTAATACTCCCCATTACTCTGTGAGACTGTTCTCACATCTTGGTATGACAGTATATCATGGCCTTGTACTTTGCCTGTTCTAAAACTGGAGAAAGCTATCTCATTAAAAAGCCTTGGTTCCTTTCAGTGAAGAATCATGTCTAGAGACTAAGTTAGGGGCTCAGTGTTGCTGTGAGATTGAGCACTGTGTTAAAAGACAATTAAGAAGTAAACATCAACATTTTATTATATTTATTTATTTGTGTGTGTGTGTGTGTGTGTGAAACTACAGCTTGTAGGAATTGGCTTTTTTCTTTCCAACACATGTATGGGTCCTGGGGATCAAACTCAGATCATCAGGTTTGGCAGCAAGTACCCTCTGCGCCATCCTGCCAGCCCAGAAATCAATATTTTTAAAAGAGAATTCATTTGTTACGGACATTCATCCACTGAGTGCTGATGCCCAGTGAATCACCTGCAAAAAGAAGTCACTCTGGACTTGCTCGAGTTTGCCTCTTTGCATATACAAGACCAAGTCTTTGCTGGTGAGAGAATTACATGGGGTTCTTGAACATATTTTTGCTGAGAAAACTCTAGGGACTGGCCGTGGGCTGTACTGGTTCTTACTATGTCTTCTTGTCTCTCCTTCTGCTTTATTCTCTCCGTCTCCCATCCACATAATGGAAGCAGGTGTCCGAAGTTCCGTTGACCAGCCACCCTCAAGAAGGTGACATCCCCAGAAGCAACCCACCTGTGGCTTTTACAGAGGTCCTCCAGGCACCAGCCATCAGGATTCTCCCATCAACTCGTGGCCTGGGTGGCCCCCCGAGGGACCAGGCCTCAGGGCCCGATGCAAGTGATAGAGCAGCTGGCTCCTTCCTGGAACCGACTCAGCAGCAGATGGAGGCTACGTGGGAAAGTGGAGGAGGTCGAAAGGCCCCCATGGTAGGGGCCATGGCAGATGAGCCTGCCAGGGGTCTGGAGATTGTGAGTGGCTTGGACGAGTTGCTTGGTGAAGACACCATCGACCAGGAATTGGAGCAGCTCTACCAGTCACACCTGAGCCGCTTGCGAGCTGTGGCAGCAGGGGCTGCTGGGGGAGGCTTTCCAGACGGCAGTACTTCCCCCAGTCATCCCCTGGGCGTACTTACAGACCGTGACCTGATCTTGAAGTGGCCTGGCCCCGAGAGGGCTCTGAACAGTGCCCTGGCTGAGGAGATCACGCTGCACTACGCGCGCCTGGGGTGTGGCGTGGAGCTCATCAAGGACACTGAAGACCCGGATGATGAGGGGGAGGGTGAAGAGGGACTCTCCGTCACTCCTTCTAGCCCTGAAGGGGACAGCCCTAAGGAATCACCTCCAGAAATCCTCTCTGGAGACCGCTCTGTGATAGCTACTATGGGACACGTGTGGATTCCATGGGCTGAGCGCTCTAGATGTGACAGCCCAGTGGTTCTGGGTACACAGGGTCAGTTTACTGAGAATCCAGAGAAGGGGATGAGCAAGGACACCAACTCTTTGCACATGGATAGGGTAATAGTTGGAGTGACCAAGTCCCCTGGGGAGGCTGGGTCAGAAAGCCAGATGGAGGTTCCTACTGAGCGGGAAGGCAGCTTGATACCTATCTCTGAGAAAGCGCTGCCTGTACCAGTTCAGCAGGAGCAGAGTCCTGCCCTCCTTGGTCCCACAGGGACTGAAGTTTGTCTGTCTAGTGTAGCCAAGCCTCCTGTGAACTCCCAGAATGAAGAGGGTCGAAGCCTGAATCTTGAGTTCCCAAAGAGGTCTCCCATGCCAGCAGCCCCTGCAGAATGTGCGTGTGGCTCGGCTCCTCAGCTCAGGGGGCCCTTGACCCAAACTTTGGGTGTCCTGGCTGGGCTAGTTATGGTCCCTGTGGCTTTGAACAGTGGTGTGTCCCTTCTGGTGCTTGTGCTGTGCCTCTTTCTGGCCTGGTTCTCGTAGGGGCTGCCTGTAGGGTTAGCAACAGCAGGTTTCCTCCTCTCTGGGATCTGGAGATTTACAGTCCCTCTGTCACCCCAGAGTGTTAGATGAGACCCAGGGCCTGTCTACTGAGGGACTTTGATTTTAAGAGTGCTTGACTGGAGAGAGGCCTTCCCGCCTCTGAGCTCTCCAGTTGGCACCAGGCTTCCCGCAGTAGTACTTGTGGAGTGGAACATAATGGTGGATGGTGTGAGAAATTTAAGAATGGAACCAGGCATGCCCCCCACCCACCCACCCACCCACCTGCCCAACCCCAAGCCTGTATTTATTTTTGTATAATTCTCTGGATGAGGGAGAGTGGTCATGAGCTGGTCTTGGGGCACAATTACCCAGAGATATATTTATTAACAACCAACCTGTGCAACCTGCTGGAGCTTTATTTTTAATTTAATTTATATAGAGTACATATTATTATATGCCACAATAGAGCTCTATGAGAAATGATGTGTCTTGCTGTGCTGGTCTCCTGTTTGGGCCTGAGTGTATAGGGTCACATTCTGGGGAATGGCCATGGTCCGTGCTGGGAGAGTAGATGGCCATGGTCATGCCTATTGCTGCCTCCTCAGTGTGTCCTTGAGGATCTGTATCTCTTTGCCTTGTGGTCCTAATATATGTGGTCCTTTGGTCGTGCATATTTTGTCTGTGGGAGCCTGTGTCTGTGTATATGGGTGGGTTTGGTGGGAGCCAAGAGGAAGAGTATTGCTGTTAGTCATGTGGCTACAGGGCTGGTTGTGCTCAGCTGTAGACATGGAAACGTGGATTAGCCACAAGGTTTTAAGGTGACTGCAAAAAGCAACTTTTGACTAGCAGGGAGACCCCTCAAACCCCCAAATGGAAAAGGCCCCAGAATTAATGTACTGTGAAAAATTTGTATCAGATTTGTTGTCCACAGACATTGCATTTCTACTCCAAACAGGAAATCCAGAAGCTTTAAAAACAAAGGTTAGATACATTTATTGCATGCAAATAAAAACTCTTGGCATAGCAAAATAAAACACAATATATTTATTTACTTCCCTTTACAGCAAAACTTTAAAAAAAAAGTGGTAATTGTTTTGGTGATTTTTTTTTTTTATTCATCTAGCAGGGTCTCAGACAGACCGGGAACTCACAAACTTGCAAACTCCTAGCAGTAAGATTATGGGCATGCGCTAGCATATATGACTACGGGTACCACAAAACTTCACCAGGAACTATTGTGAGAGCTTTTTCCATTTTTCTCCATTCCTCCAGTATCTCATGCCTTTCTGAAATGGCATCAATTTGTACTTTTTTTCCAGCAATGTTAAAACATGCTGATGCTGTGGTTGCAACAGTTAAACCTATATGTTATGTCTCCTCACATGGCTTCCTGGCAGCATTTGACAGTTGATCATCTCTGTTCCAAGCTATTTCTTCACTTTGTTTCCAGGATGCCACACTCTCCTACTACACTTCATTTCACAGTGGCTATTCTAGCACTGTGCCCATCAAGGAGATTTGCCCAGTAAATGCCCATTGGATGAAACATGTGGAGGAAATCCAGAGAAGTGTGGCTACAACTTCAGCTTAGCTTCATGAATACTGACTGATTGACCACCTTGTCTCTGCCCTGTGAACACAGAGTGAAGAGCTCCCAGACAAGTGGGGTGGAGAGGCACAAAGAAACCTCTGTGCAGAGTACTCAGTGCACTAACAATGTTAAGTTTGGTGGACTAGGAAAGCCCAGGACAGGTGCTTAGCCTAGCCGGGAACTCTGGAAATCTTGAGTATATGGTACATGGCCTGAGTTCCCAAAAGTGAGAAAGAGTCCAGCAGATAGTGAAGGGGAGGAAAAGACCAGTCAGAAGGAATAGCCTTGTGGTTTGGAAGCAAAAAACAGCCAGGAAGAAGTTCAACACAACTGTTTTTCAAGGATTATTATTTTTCGAGACAGGGTTTCTCTGTGTAACAGCTCTGGCTGTCCTGGAACTTACTCTGTAGATCAGGCTGGCCTCAAACTCACAGAGAGGTTGAAGGTGTGTGCCACCATGCCTGGCAAGGATTTTTTTTTTTAATATAGCTTCTCTGTGATCCTCCTGCATCAGCCTCCTGGGTTTTGGGCTTACAGCATTAATTGCCATGCCTGGCTTCAAGGAGGTATTTTGACTTTCTCAAATATCAGTGTTCAGATATCTATGGATTTCCATTGATTTTTTTTAAAAGATGGGCTCTTGCTATGTAGCCCCAGGCTGGTCTTGATCCGTCCATCTTTCCAGGTACTAAGTAGGACTATGTACCTGGCTTTGATTTGATAATTTTATAATTATTTGAAAAGGTTCCTTATGTCAAATTGAAAAAAAAAAGGTAGACGAATTACTATCAATATATAACTTATAAATGCATCACTGATAGGAACAGAAAATTTTAAGTAGTTTTATAACCATCGAAGAAACAGAAGTTTCCCTAAACAGAAACTTTGGGCCCAGATGGCTTTGCTATTTTAAAACCCAAGGAACAAATAACTCCACTTTCCCAAAAGTATTTCCATGATGTAGAAAAGGAGCGCATGCTCAATTCATTTAAAGGGGCTGACATAGTCTTGATGTTTTTAAAACCGGATGAGCTGACAATGAATACCAACAAAACCATCTCATGAACATAGACAAAAATATTCTAAATCAAATGATTGCTAAGTCCAATATATATGTACACACACACACACACACACACACACATATATATATATATGTATATATATATACATATATATATATATATATATGTAGTCTAAGATAGCCAGGCAGTAGTGGCACACACCTTTAATTCCAGCACTCAGGAGGCGGAGGCAGGGAGATCTCTGTGAGTTTGAGGCCAGCCTGGTGTACAGGCAAGTTCCTGGACAGCCAGGGCTACACATAGTAACCTTGCCTCAAAAAATAAAAGTCTAAGATGACCAAGTTGAGCCAGGCATGGCCAGGCCTCTCTACCTTTCTGTAAGTTGAAGTAGGAGGACTGCAATTTTGAAACCAACCTCTGCTCCACAGTGTTTTCAAGTCTAGTCTTGACTATATAGCAAAACACTGTCTCAAAAAACTTGGGGGAAAAAAAAGAAGAAAGAACAAATTGGACTGATCTCTAATATGTCATGTATTTTAATATTTGAAACAGTACAAGTATCTCATTAGCATATTAAAGGAGTAAAACTACAGGAACCAGAGAGATGGTTCAGCGGTTAAGAGCACCTTGGTGGTCTTCCAGAGGACCTGGGTTCAACTCTTAGCACTCACCTGGTGGCTCACGACTGTCTGTAACTCCAGTTCTAGGGAATCCAACACTGTCTTCTGGCCTTCACCAGGCATGCAGATGATGCACAGACACGCATGCAGGCAAAACACCTATACGCAAGATACATTTTTCAAAAGTTACGATTGGGTCAATATTTAGAGAGTTAGATAAAATTCAACATCTATTTATGCATTTTTAAATCTTAGCACAACAGTTAAATGAATGTTCTTGGCAGAAAGCTTATCTATAATAATTTTCAATGATCTGCATACTTTGACTGAAATATTCACTAGCACTCGACACCAGAACAGCAACAAGGTTAAGAGTCGAAAAAGAAAACATTTAGGGGCTAGTGAGATGGCTCAATGGTTAAAACTAACGAAGTTTAACGAACGGAGTTTAGTCCCTGGGGTCTACGTGGTAGAAAGAGAGACTTCCACATACATGCTGTAACACGTGTCCCCATAAATAAATGTAATAAAAATTCATAAAGAAGAAAACATTTAAACATTGGAAACAAGGGACAAAATTATTATTTGTAGGTTATACCATTATGTATGCAGAAAACCCAGAATAATCTGTGGAAGAGTTTAGAATGGTTAGAAATTTTTCAGAATACGAAAATCTCTATTAAAAAGTTGTGTTTATGTGTGTGGCTACACATAGTGGCACATGCCTTTAATCCCAGCACTTGGGAGGCAGAGGCTGGTGGATCTTTAAGTTTGAGGCCAGCTTGGTCTACAAAGTGAGTTCCAGGACAACCAGAGATACACAGAGAAACCTTGTCTCAACACCCCGCCACCCCTGTATTTTTTTTTTTGCTTGGGCTGGGAGTATAGTTCAGTAGTAGACGCTTAACAGGTGTGAGACCTTGGCTCTATCACAAGCAATGCAAAAAATGTTTTTATATGCAGCCAAAGAAGAAAATTTTAATAAACGATTTATAAACAACTTAGAAATTAACAACAAAGGGCAATACCTTTTAGGAAAAATAACACCCAAACCTGATAGAAAAATTGTCTAGACTAACATAGATCCACATAGTCATTGGACGAGTCAGGGTCCTGAAGCTCGTCAGGACCCTCTAAGCCAGCGCTTCTCAACCTTCCTAACACTACAGCTCCTCACGCTGTGGTGACCCCCAACCATAAATTTATTTTTGTTGCCACTTCCTAACTGTAATTTTGCTACTGTTATGAATGGCAATGTAAATTCCTGATATGCAACCGACAGGTTGAGAACCTCTGCTCTAAACTGTTTTGTGGTTTCGATGTAAACACAATCATAATTTGTGGGTGTGTTCAGATTGTGACAAACTAATTTTTTTTTTGTTTGGTTTTTCGAGGCAGGGTTTCTCTGTGTAGTCCTGGCTGTCCTGGAACTCACTCTGTAGACCAGGCTGGCCTCAAACTCAGAAATCCGCCTGCCTCTGCCTCCCAAGTGCTGGGATTAAAGGCGTGTGCCACCACTGCCCAGTAGCAAATTACTTCTTAAATGTGTATGGAATGTCAAGACTAGCTAGGCCAGCCATTCTTATTACAAAAGGACAGTAATCAAACAGGTGCAACAGAGTTTCAAGGCTAGGTAAATAGGCAGTCTCAGATCACACTCATGTATTAGACACTGAATCAGTGACCAGGAAAAGGTATTCTAGACCAGTAGGGAAAAGGTGGAACTTTTAATAAATGGAACAATTGATTATCCAGCTCGGAAGAAATGAATTTTGATCTCTGTATCACAAATAAGAACTCTAGGTGAATTAAAAAGATAAATATGAAAAGGAAAAGCAAATCACTTTTTAATATAATGCAAAGTTTTTCTTTACAGTGTTGAGGGTCAAGTTTTGCATCCTATGTAAACTCAAGCACCCTAACCCAGCTATACTAAACCCTCAACCACGGAAAGCATTTGTATACACATGATAGAATTTTTTTTTTCAACAAGACACAGAGCACTAACCATAAATGAAAATTATAAAACATTAAATGATAGTAAGAATGCCTCCTGACCAAGGGACAAAAGCAACATTTTGGGAGAAGACAATGTAAGTACCTCTAACCAATGAAGGACTTAATCCTAGCGTGTAAGCCAGGGCCCAAATAGGTATACCAATGAATTGTGACATTCACTAAGTGGAATATTGTGCAGCAGGAAGGGACAATCTACAACTGCATGATCTGAGTGAACCTCACAGCTGTGATGCTGAGCAAAAGGAGCTGAATAAAGATTTCACATTATTTGAACAACTTAACCAAAGTTTATAGACAAGTAAAACGAATGTATTATCCCATGATGGATAATGTAAAGAAAGCAAGGGGACTATCATAAAGTCACCAAGCATTTCCTTGGTGGGAAGGAGGGTTGTGACTAGGAAGGTATCTATGAGATTTAGGTGACCATCACTGGGCGTGGTTTGTGGATGTACAGCTCGATTTGTTTACTGACTTTCAAAGTGTGCATTAGAGGCTCAGTAGTTAAGAGTACTTGCTGCTCTTTCGGAGGGCCTGTGTTGAGTTCCAAGCAGATCCAGTGGATCTGATGCACTTATGCGTATATGAGGCACACGCACACACACACACACACACACACACACACTCACACACACACATCTACACATAATTAAAAAGTAGTAAATCTTAAAAGTGTACATTTGTACTTTCTAGTCTCAGGCAGCAAACCAAATCAAGTCAGGGTGCAGAAAGAAGAGGGTACAGTGTGGGCCTCCTTCACAAGGTTCCCAGGAATCCACTTTCCTGGCCAAAGACATGAAGTATAGGTGACTTGCATCCTTCTGAAGCCCCCCTCTGTTCAGCCTCTTGCCTTCTTTCCTGGCTGCCCCTGGAGCTTCCTCATCCTTGTCTAGGCAGAGGATGCTGTGAGGAATTGTTTAGCCTGTATCCTAAAATGGTATTGCAGTGGGAGGCTCCCATCTTCCAGGCCACGGATGAAGTTCATTTCCTCTTGGGCCTCATCACTGCTTTCATAAAAGCCTGGTTGTATGACTGTAAGCAAATGATGGGTTCTCTCAGAGCCTCCGTTCTTTTTTCATAAAGGGGATTTGGTACCCACTGGGCAGGGTGGCTGCACACTTGGGGGTACACTTACAACATAACACTCCCCAGACCCACATTTATTTAGTGTAGTATTTGATGTTGCATAGGATGGCTGGCAAGGGCTAGAATGCTAAGGTCCTGGACTGAATCTTCCCATCACACACTGGCTCAGTTACTTTGATCTTTCTGCCTCCCTCAGCGCATCTGTTGGGAGGCTAGTAACTTTCCTCCTCACGAGGTTTTGTGAAGTTAAAGAGAACCTGCAAGCCACTGACTTACTTTTCTATTTCTGTGATAAAACACCATGCCCAAAGCAACTTCGAGAAGGAAGGGTTTACTTGGGGATTACAGTTACAGAGGGATAAGAATCTATCATGGTGGGGCAGAAAGAGAGCAGCAGCACGCATGCTCACTGGGGCGGCAGATTGAGAGCTCATATCGCAAACCACAAGCAGAAAGCAGAGAGAGCTCACGCCAAATGGCAAGAGTCTTTTGTAACGTCAAAGCCCACCTCCAGTGACATACTTCCCCCAGAAAGGCCATATCTTTTAATCCTCCCCAAACAGCCACCAACTGGAGACCAAGTATAAAAATGCCAGAGCTGTGGAGGGGAGGGGCACATCTCATCCAAACCACCACAGCCACTGATGGTGGCATCTGTCACAGAACAAGCTTGAGTTCAAGCTTGCCATTGTTATCCCTCACAAGAGATTACAGCTGACGTGCCCACAACGATTGCCCCAGACCTGTGCATGGATTGTTACAAAGTGAGTGATGTGTAAGGAAGGTGGATACCTTCAGAGACATTTCTGGCCTGCTCTCTCATGAGACACTGGGTTCCTCAAACTCTGTCTAGGAGAACAGCACCTTCTCAGAATCTCTGTCACGGAGGCTGATTAGAGGACAGGAGCATCACATGATGGCTGGGTGTTTCTGACATAGATGGCCTGGAGGCAGGGAGAGAAGCAGGGCAGGATGGGAAATTGGCTCATGTTCCTGCCTAAATCAGTTTTCTGTTGCTGTTGTAGATTTATATCAAACTTAGAGGCCCAAATCAACAAATGGTTACTTAGATTTCGGGAGCAGCATGATGTTAGATTTCTGAGGCAGAAAAGAGACTAGGGACTGACCTCAGCAAGACTGAACTGTTTCTTTCAAACAGTGAGGAGCAGACACAACAGGAAAGGGGTGTCTGCTGAAGGGGAAGGGGATACTTGGGGTTTCTAGGAAAGGTTTGGAGAATGGGAAATGGAATGTACCTTCTGGAGCTACATGCAAGCCTGCTGTTTATCCCTCATGGGGCTGTTTGTCCAGACAAGGCCATTTATCTTTAGAAATTGCCTTGTTCTAGCTACCAGGGTGGGGTGATAGTGGCTGACTGAGTTAGACAATAGCAGTGAGCAGGGAGGGGCTGCAGTTTCAACATTGGGCCTTGATTAGGGTCTGCCAGAGTTTGGTCAAGGCTTGCTATTTTTTTTTTTTGAGACAGGGTTTCTTTGTATAGCCTTGGTTGTCCTAGAACTACCTCTATAGCTCAGGCTGACCTTGAACTCACAGACGTCTGCCTGCCTCTGCTTCTTGAGTGCTGTGATGGAAGACATGTGTCACCACTGCCCATCAGTCAAGGCTAATTCTAATAGAGGTCTCACAGGTTTGTAGTCTGTTCCTTCTGGGGGACCTAGGGCAGTGGTTCTCTACTTGGGGATCAAATGACCCATTCACAGAGTGTATATATCAGCTGTCCCACATATCAGGCATTTACTTTATGACTCATAAGAGTAGCAAAATTATAGTTATGAGGTAGCAACAAAATACTTTTATGGTTGGGGGTCACCACAGCATGAGAGGGGCTGTATTAGAGGGTCCCTGTATTAGGAAGGGTGAGAACCACTGATCATCTATCACCTTGTCTTCCCAAGTTGTCGACGCTCCCTGTAGTCGTTAGCTCATGTTTCCTTCTTCCGGGGCCTGAGCCAGTCATGGTCAGTCAAGCACAACCTTCTGGTGCCGGGGTGGAAAACATGGCACAGCCAGTTGACAGGAAGTGATTCTAGTTGTAATAATCCTGTGAGCATCCTCCCACCCTTCCTCTGTCCCAGCAGTGGCTGAGTACTTGTCATGAGCCATGCTTTACATCAAACACAGGAATGCAGAGTCTACTTTGCCTGCTAGCTAACAGATGAAGAAACCGAGGCCCTGGGGCTCTGTATTCTCATCAGCCCTGTGCACAGTCCACTGCTGGCCTTTCCTGATGATTCCTTCCTTTCTCTTCCTTGCCGGCATCTGAATCTCATAGTGGTCCCTGTTCTCTCTGGCCTCAGATTTCACCTCAGCTGCCATTTGCTGCTATCCTACAAACCCTCTGCTTTGCATTCTGGGTGTCTGTGGTCCAGGGTGAGAAAGGAAAGGACAGGTCACTTTCACTTATCAGGAGAGTCAGGGAAGCCTGTGGCCCCATGGTGGTTGTGCTCCCTCAGTGACATTGTAGCGCCATCAGACATGGTTGAGCCATCAACAGGCCATGTTACAGTGATGTCCACCTTTGCTGGGAGGGCACATCTTATCTCCAAAACAGGGAAGGCTTCAGAGAACACAGAGGAGGGCCAGTCTTTCTTCGTTTTACATTTTTCATTTGTGTGTGTATGTGTCCATGGCCACGTTTAGACCCTGTGAAACTATAGGAAGTAACTGTATTTTGAAAAGATTAAAACCTCACTTTAAAAAGTGGAGCAAACTGGATGGATGTTGGAATCAAGAAAAAAGGCCTTATTACCATAAAACAGGTTTCCTGTGACCGAGCTAATGAGCACCCTCAGACTCTTGTCTAGAAAAAGGTCAGACCTCATCTGTCTTCTTTGGCCTTTCTAATTATCCTGCAAAGAAAAGACCAGAACAAAAACCATCTTCGAAACTCGGGGGCCTAAAAGTTCTGCTCCTCGGTTGTTTTCTCATCCAAAGCAGCCAGATGGGGGAGTAGGACCTAACTCCCAACAAAGTTCCCAGATTTACACACTTGTCTGGTTCAAGGACCACCACCAGAGACAGAGTTGAGAACACGGACAGGGTAGCTAGAGTGTCTCTGCTGCCTTTGTCCCCACTTCTCTGATCCCAGCTTACCTTGTTCATGTCTCCACACTGTAGGAACCCCTCTCCCACAGTTCAAGGATGAAGAACCATTGCGCGTGTCCATCTCAGAGGCTTGAATAACGATGACACACAGCTCTAGTGAGCCTTCTCTCTAAGCGGTTCCTAGTTCAACCACGGCTCAAGCTTAAGACGAGTAACCAGATACACCCTCATGGAGGAGTAGGGGCTCCACGAGCCCCTCCCCACCCTATGACAAGATGTTGTCCTCCCAAGTTCTGAGACTGTGTACCACCTTGCCATCTGTTTTTCAACTTTAGCCCTCAAATGGTTTGCGTGAATAAGATTACTGAAGCTGAAGGCAGCTGTGTGAAGACATGTGTGACCTTTCTGTTAAGTCTGAACTGACGCAGATGAGGGTGGATGTAGGGAAATCTCCTTAGAGAAGCACATGTGACACTAGAGCTGTGTTTCTCAAGTGTGGGCAATTTTTGTCCCTACAGGACAGTTGGCAATTTCTGGGGAGACATATTTTAGGTGTCAGAACTGGGGTGGCTCAGGGATGCTGTCAACTATTTTATAATGCACAAAGCAGCCCTCGATTACAAAGGAGTTATCCAATGCAGATTGCACTGGCATTTCCAAACAGGAACAGGGTGAGAGCAGAGGTAACAGCAGGATGAGAGTAATTAAATGAACTCAAATTAAAGTCTTAATTAATTCAAAAAGGAATATTGCTGCAAAGCCAGTGTTGCTCCAAAAGCATAGAATCACACGGCTAACTGGAGTAAGACCCCAGTGCTAGCAGAGAGATATGAACTGTGACTGTAAGTTCTGAAGTCTCCAGTGGACAGGGCAATGGCCACCCTCCCAGGCCCTGAGCTCTGCGTCAGTTCAGACACAACAGAAAGGTCACACATGTCTTCACACAGCTGCCTTCAGCTTTGGTAATCCTATTCATGCAAACCATTTGAGGGCTAAAGTTGAAAAACAGATGGCATGGTGGTACACAGTCCCAGAACTTGGGAGGACAACAACTTGTCATAGGCTGGGGAGGGGCTCGTGGAACCCCCTACTCCTCCATGAGGGTGTATATGCAGTTCATGGTTGGTAGAGAGGGAGAGAGATTTTCTTGAGTGGTGTAGCCAGTTACTAAGGTGTCCGCACTCCTGTCAATAACCTCTCACCCTTGCCCTGTAAGAGGCCCTAGTTAAACTCATTGCACCACACAAGAAAGTTATCAAAGTAGAAGGGAGGCGAGGTAAGGAAGAGGAAGGCGTGAGATAAGAAAGGGTAAAGGGAGATATGATTGAGCTACAGCATGTACATGATGAAAATGTAGTAATGAAACCCGCTATCACAGATATTTTTTTTTTTTTACAGCCTAGTGAGTTTATTGGCGTAGATTTCGGAAGTGTGGGTAAGGGGAAGACTTACAGGAACTTGCATAAATCAGCAACAGCATCACCAAAACCCCTAACCTGGATGAATAACAACTTACAAAATTTGCCATCTGGAGCTCCCTACACAGGTTGACCAGCTGGATCTTCATTTCTCCTTAGAATCTGTTACTGTTTATATAACCTTGTGAAGAGCCTTTGTAGATCTGGTACATTTTAGGAACTTTCTGAATCTTGTAAGTTCTAGTCATTTCCTGAGTCTTATGAACTTCCCCTTTCCCCGGAGGGAAAAATGTTTCAATTCAGAGGAAATATCTACACAACACTGCACCCTGTCCTGTGGCTTTTACATTGATTCCTTGCCTTTTTCATAAGATTCCCTTGTTCTTTTTTTTTTATAATTTATTTTTTCTCAAATCATAATTCATTCACACAGGGGTTATAAACACAGAAAGGCAGGATGTGGGAAGGGAATGACAATGGAGTGTGGGTGTTCAGGGGGAATACAGGTATCTTTCAGAACCGGGTATCGGCTGGGTGAAGGTTCAGGGGACAAGTCACTATGACTCTGCCTATGACTCGCTTGTCCTTATCTAAGTTGGTATTGTCTGCCAAGGCTACCTATTTACAAGGTCTATGACTACTCAGGCTTGTAAATTTCCACAAAAGCTGCCTGTTGACATTAGCTTATAGCCATCTGTTTCAGTGTTTTTCCACTGAGACCCAAGACTTGGTGTTAGTATACATGTATGTATGTATTGCTGATTTTAGGCCTATGGCTGATTTTAGGCCTTCAGTGGGTAAGCAGGGCTGCCCCTGACATCTCCTCCCTTCTCTAAGTATAGAAGGGCTGTGGCAATTCTAATCTTGCAATGGCGGGGATAGAGGCCTGACCTCCAGTAATTGAAGGGGACCTTGTAATGGCTCCAGTCCCCCTGTCATCGTCCAGTGAGGCATGAGGGCCATACCTGTCCCCATGTCTTTTTCCTGGAGAGGGGATACTTTTGACATCAACCCCTATCCAGTCAGGCTATCACAGATAATTAATATGGCAATTAGACAGGCAGTTAGAGAAAAGAGGGGCCCTCGGGCCACAGGATGTAGGAGGGATGGGAGTGGCGTAGTATCTCTTCTGGGATAAACATGGACCCTGCGCTCCAAGACAGCAGAATCACGCTATGGGAGCTGTGGTTGCTCCGTGGCCTACCTTTGTTTCCCTAGGATCTTACATCCTTCTGAGCTGCACCTACTGTGGCAAGTCTGCCCACAGTCCCAACCTCCCCAGAGCAACAGGAGTCAGCGGACAAAATTCGTTTACTCCTCAAATCAGGGTTAGAACAGTTTCTCTTTTCTTTTCTTCTTTTTGCCTGGGAATTTTCTAACATGAAGCAACCCAGTTTGTACCAAAATAAGGATGGTGTGTGTGTGTGTATGTGTGTGTGTGTGTGTGCGCTTGCGAGTGCACGTGCACGTGCACACATGCTTCTATGGGCTATATTACATGTGTGGAGGCCAGAAGACAATTTGTGGAGGTCAAATGATACCTTGTGGGAGTCAGTCCTGTCCTTGTGGGTCCTAGTCAGTCAGGTTTGAGCAGTTAAGTATTTTTACCCAATGAGCCACCTCACTGGTTTTCTCTTTTTGCAGCCAATATTCTGCATTCACTCAACTAGGTGGGTCTACAAAAGAGGAATGTTCTTAAGATCCTTGTCTATGCATTGATGGTCAATATCTTAGACTATGAACAGGGCCAGTAACAGGGCCTGCTCTTGTCTGATATCAAGGCATGTAGCTGGGGGGGGGGTGATCTGCTCTGATGTCTAGGATTGTTCTTCTTTTGGGTTGGAAAATCCAGGGCAGGTCAACCTTAGTCTTAAATATGCACTCCTAGTTGGGGTTGTAGAACTTTGTGTTCATGAGCAAAGGCCAGGGTGTTTCTTGGAGCAGCCTCCTGCATTCGGATAGATGTGGGCAGCCTTGGCCTGCCTCCTTATGTCTGGTCACAAGAACTCTGAGGTTATGTCAGTGAGCTTACTGATGCATTGTTTACTTTGACTCATACACCATCACTAAAGGCACGAGTTGTCATTACAAAAGAAACTAGGCTGACATTTGTGCAATGTATCCACGTAGTCGCTTGTGTGGTCTCAAATGATTCTCAGGGCTGGACCTAATTTATTACCGCATTGCTTCTCTTTCTACAGGATGGCTAGGGATTGTTTGATTTACTTTTCTACTGTCCTAATTTAGAAAAGGTGAACATTCTTTGTGTGTTCGTGTGTGTGTGTGTGTGTGTGTGTGTGTGTGTGTCTGTGTGTGTATGTCTGTGTGTGTATGTCTGTGTGTGTGTGTTGTATTGGGGACTTATCATGGGCCTAAAACATGCTAGGCAAAATACTCTAACAATGAATTACATCCGTAGCTCCTAGCATTCTCATTCTTGCTCATAATCCAAACCTAGGAGAAATACAGGATTGTTCATGCACTAAAACAGCTTGTAATAGCAAAAATCTGAAAACAGCCTGATCATAAATCAATAGGAAATGCATAAGTAGATTGCGCTATCCCAACATCAGGGGGTACACAGACACAGAGAAAAATCTAGATGCAAAAGCTGTAATGCTGTAAGAGTCTTGACAAATAGCTTGGAGACAAACGAATGACTCAGGAGCAAACAACATAAACATCTAGGCACGTTGTCTCTGCAGAAAAAGAGTTTTAGAGAAAACAAGGATTTCGATGGACTTGGTTGGAAAAATTAAAAATTAAATCCATATTGGGGGTGGCCAGAAGAAGTGAGAGGGGGAAGTTTGGGATGGATATGATCAAGATACATTGTTGACCTGTATGAAATCGTTAATGAATAAACAAGATAATGTTTTTAAGTGAAAGGAGAGAGTGAGTAGACAAATCTAATTAAATCCGATTGGATTCACTTTGAATTTTATGAAGCTCAACACCTGCATGGATTTATGTAATCGATAGTACAATGATTCAGAAACCATCCTGAAGCCCAAAAATCTCCATGATGATTTCCATTTTGTACCCGCATCTTCTTCTTGGCCCAATGTCTCTGCAGCCCTTCCTCACTCTGCTTCTGTCTTTTCAAGAAAGGCATACCAATGAAATCATACAGTCGCTTACTTTTTGAGATTGTTTCACTAAGTTTCTTTCTTCATCGAGTTTCATCCAAATTGTTGAGCTTATCGATATTTTATTCTTTTTATTCTACTGTGCACACATAGTACAGTTTGTTTATATAGTTCCCTACTGAAGAGCATCTGGGTTGTTTCCAGCTCGGGGCAGTTATTAATAGAGCTGCTATCAAAATTTGTGCATGAGGTTTATGTGAAACATCAATTCTCATTTCTCTAGCAGAAATATTCTAGATGTTCAATTGTTCTGATGCCACTTGTAAACACATTGTTTTTTTTCTACCAAATAGCCTGCAGAAGTGCAGTCAAACGATTTCTTCTAGAAGTATGTTTATCCTCGTGCCAATGCCACATTGCCCTGTTAACTATGTGCTGTGATTTGGATCTTTAAAAAAATCTTTTAAAAATGTATTTATTCCTGTGTGTGTGTGTGTGTGTGTGTGTGTGTGTGAATGAGTGTGCATCTGTGTGAATAAATGCTACCTGTATGAGGGTATCCTAGGAGGGAAAAAAAAAGAGTGTTGGATCTGTTAGAACTCTAGTTAGAGATGCTTGGGTGCCACGTGATATACGTGCTGGGATCCCAACTCAGGTCCTCTGCAAAAACAGCAATTGCTCTTAACCATTAAGTGGTCTCTCCAGCCCATGGTTTGGATTCTAATTGTCCCTCTAAACTGTTAAAAGTTTGGCCTAGAACTCGTGTGTATGCACAAGTCCAAGAGCTGTAGGCCAGAGGAGCACCATAGGGTAACTTTCCCACCACTTTCTACCTCACTCTTCAAGACAAGATTTCTCACTAAAGCGGGAGCTTGCTGTCTTGACTGCGCTGGCTGGCTAACGACCCCCAGGGATCCTCCCGTTCCCACATCCTCAGCAGTGGGATGACACACTTGCTAGTATTACCACCATTGCTAGCTTTTTATGTGTGTTCTGGGGCTCACCCTCACCCTCAAGCTGTGTGGCAAACTGTTTACCAACTGAGCTATCTCCCCAGATGTCTATTTTTAAAACATTTACTAAATTTATCGAAATGAAGAGAACTTAAATGATACAGAACTGAAAAGTACTAAAAGCATGATATCATGCTGTTGGAGTCTGAGGCAGGGGAATAATGAACTGAAGATTAGTCTGGGCTACATAGATTTTGTTGTTGTTGTTGTTGTTGTTGAGGCTACCCTGAGTGAAGATGACCCTCTCCCAAGGCAAACTAACTTTACAGAAACCTGTAGATGACAAATGAATACAAATGGTCCAACTTTATGGACATTTTCAGTTAAACACATATTTACTCCTTGGTATTTTATACAGACAACCCACACATGCACTATGTCAGTTCTGACAAAAAAACAAAACAAGATAAAAACCCAAACCCCCAAAACCCAACCAATCAAACAAATATCACCCAGAGATGTTAAAATAGTCTCAAGTTGAAAAATATATTGTGGAATATGTCTCAATAATAGTGTTCAACCTCCCATGGTTGGTTTTTGTGACAGTGTTTTTCTTTTATGCCCAGGCTGGCTTCCAACTTAATGGGTTCAGGTGATTCTTCTGCCTTAGTGTTCTAAATAGTTGGAATTATAAGTGATCACTACCATGTGCAGAAAGTTTCTAGTTTAATTTCATGATTCTATCATGCTCAAAGTGTAACGGGGCCCCAGACCTTAGTAGGCCCTAAAACCTTAGCACAACTGACGCCATGATGGAAGTGCCGTTCAGAGTGTAAAACTCAGCACATAGATAGCACCACCTGCCAAAAATAAAACAAAGACCGAATCTACCAAAGCCTACAGTTCTGGGAAAGTCTCTAACTGTACTAACCTTGCTTTGTGCCTTCTGTAGTTCTGCTTCTGGCTAACTGTTATTGTCAACTGAAGTATGTCAACCCAGAACATGGTTTGTGTGCTTTAAAGCTCACCCTGAGAAGATTTGGGACTACACTGGGATCCCAAACAACCAGTGTAGTTACCAGCCCACTAATAAAGGCTTTCTATTGCCTTAAACCCATGGCCGAGCAGTCTTCTTCAGTGAATACCCCATAACATAAGCATGGTTGGTTTATTGAGAGGGTCTCACTATGTAGCTTGGCTGGCCTGGAACTCAGAGATCTGCCTGCCTCTCCTCTGCTAAATGCTGGGATTAAATGTGTGTGTCACCACGCTGGGCTTGATTGTATTTTTTTTCCTGGTTTTAGTTTTTAACAAATAATATTGGCATCATTAAACAATGGATTATTAATCATGAAGACATTTTACATACACAGTATCTTACTGAGATTAAAAAATGAATGATGATCATTTGTGGCGATGCTTTATTGTTTTCAACATTTCAAAGCAACAAGCTAGCTGTACACAATTAAGTGGTCTTGAACTCCTGATCTTCCTGCTTCATCTTTCTCAATGCTGGGAGTCCAGGCCTGAGCCATTACGTCATTACATCCAGCTACCTACCTGTCTCCTCAGTGTTGAGAATAAAAGACACGTGCTACCACATCTGGCCTAAGTATTTATAGAAATCTAAAATTGCCTTTAAAAAATTAGTGGTGATTATTTTTTTGTTGCATCTAATAATAAATTTTGACTTGCGTTCTCCTATGTAGTATGAATTGCATGCTTGTGGAGGACAGCATTAAGACCTACCGTATTCTCTCCATGTACAGTGGTACATGCTTTGAGCCATAGCCTTCAGTAAATTGAGGCAGTGAGTTGAAGGCCACTGTGGGCTACAGAAGGAGATTATCTCCAAAGAAAAGCAACCCCATGGAGGCCTGGTGTGCAGTGGTTACAAAGAGCAGCTTCCTTGGTAGTGTGTGCAGTCTGTTACTTTAGGTCTCCTGAGGGACCTTGGACACAATTTCCTGGCAACGATTCCTGTTTCTAGTGTCCGTGCTAACCGCAGTCTAGGCTCCGGACAGGTGTGGGTGGTTTCCTTCAGGAAGCCCCAGGGCACAGTGGCCAGGGTTCACTCTGGCCAGGTCATTATGACCATCTGCACCAAGCTGGAGAATAAGGAACAGGTGATTGGGGCCCTTTGTAGAGCCACGTTCAAGATCCGCCAGATGGCCGTCAGATGATCCACACCTGAAGGAAGTAACGCTTCATCCAGTTTAATGCAAATGAATCTGAAGGCATAGTAGTGGAGAAGCAACTCATTGTTGATGGCTAGAAGTCACTTATGTCCCCAGTCTCGGTACTCTGGACAAGTGGTGGGTCCTGTATTCCTGAGGGTTTCCACTGTGATCTCCTATACTTCACCAGATTATGTTCAGTAACAAATCCCACATACAGTCTGAAAAGAAAAGGAAAGTGCAGAAGTGCTTGAAGTATGTCACCAGAGAACTACACAACCACCAAACACAGCAAAGGCGAGAAGCAGCTCCCAGCACACCATCACCTCATAGATGCAGAAGTTGCTTTTTTGGGATATTTTTCTTTTTCATTCAATGTGAAAGAAATCGTTAGTGTTTTTTTTTTTTTATCAGCAGTTTCATTATGTGGCTTTTTAAAAGGAAAAAAAATGGTTTTGATTTCTTTTGCAGTTCACAGTTCTCAGAAGAGACCTAATTTTGGAAATTATGTAGTCCAGGGACATTTTCAATAACCAAATGCCTGTCTACTAAAGTAGACGAAGCTTACTACTTCAGCGTGGCTGCGTACATTGGCATCTTTATCTTCAGCTATGCTTCCAGCATATCCTGCAACCAAAGTCACATGGTTTCCCTGACCTTACAGTCATCTTAATTATTGTTTTAAAATTGGAGTAATCCCACCATTTATAATGTCTGGTTTTGGTGATATGTCTGTCTGATTACCACCTTAAAAAAAAAAAGACCACACTGCTTGAAGCAATCTTGAGTGATTGGACAATTACATACATATTCTTCAAACTTACTTTTTTAGGGTCAATGCTGTGAACTGTGAAAGAAACCAAAACCATTTTTTTCCTTTTTTTTTTTAAAAAAAATCACATAATGAAACTGCTGATAAAATCCCCAATGATTTATTTCACACTGAAGGAAAAGAATATGCAAAAGAAACAATGGCAGGGAGGGAACCCAGGGCCTCAGACACCTAGGCAAGTGCTCTCCCACTGAGCTACAGCCACAGCCGTATGGTTACTTTAAGTGATGACTTTACTAGTAGCAACAGCCTTAGAATGTTTGGAAATCATCTGTTAGTCCTGTGACAAAATGCCGAAGAGGAGTAATTTTCAAAGAGAGCTTTATTTGGCTTATGTTTCCATATGTCCATTGTTTCTGGGCTCACCTCAGGGTGGTCAGGAAGCATACAGAGGAATGTGTGGATGGATGGGACTAGATATACTCTTGAAGGGTTTTGTGACTTATTTATTCTTCTAAGTAGGCCCAGCCTCCTAGTTTCCACCACCTTTCAATGCCATGCAATTAGGATTTTTATCAGTGGACTAATTCACGGGTTAGATCAGATCCTTCAAGACCCAATTATATTCTTGAAGTGCCATCAGCTAGAGATGAAGCTTTCAACAGATGAGCTTTGGGGGAGGGGCATATCATATTCAAGCCGTAACAGCAGCCAAGTGCTAGATTATTATTTTCTTCCGGTAAAGCATTTGTGAACACAGGAAGAAATATACCACTATCCCAAGATCTATCCTCATCAAAGAAGTGACAAGGTAGTTTGTGTGTGTGTGTGTGTATACATACATACATACATACATACACACACACACACATATATATATACACACACACACACCCCCACATATATATATATACATTTGTGTAGAAAAATAAAGCTAAACTCCATCTCAAATTTCTGCTGAAAACCAAACTTAAACGAAACACCAAAAAATAAAAAATAATAAAAAAAAATCAACCTTCCCCAAACCTCATGCTGTTGTTTCATAGTCCTGGGAAATCCTAGGAAAGGTCCTGCCGTATTTTGATGATGGTCTTTCTGTCTATGAAGAACCAGGGTCACTGGAGTTTAGTAAATATGTTGGATTATGATGGCTCAGAAGACAGTACATTGAGGCATCCTGTATAGTTTCGGGGATTGACTTAACTGGATGGCAAATCAGTGAATGAACCTCAGACTCACAGATACACGGACATTGAAAAGATGCATTGGGTAGTCTGGGCTCTCAGATAAAGAAGCCACAGCATCTGGGAACTCAGCAAGCAGTTGGACTGGAAGGTGGGGTTATTCACACAGATAAACAAGGAGGCAGGGTTATTATATATGGCTTAATAAGGAGGCAGGCTTAGCTAATCTTAGTGGAACAGTCTATGTAGGGGATCGTGTTCAGGCTGTAGACATCAGGGGGAGAAATCTATAGTGAACATTTTTTTTAATACACTATTAACACCCGCACTTGCATGCAAAGAAAGCTTTGCCTTCTCTTTAAGCCCCACCCAGGCAGGGAAGGCTTTGCCATTCTTTTGGGTTTGAGACATTGGGTCTTTGACATGGCAGAGCCAACCCATGTCAGCGACACACATCCACTCAGGACTTCACACATGCGGGGCTTCTTCGCTTCCCCACAGGTCTCTTTTTCTTTGCCACGTTACAGCCCCTATTTCTAGAGGATGGGTTTTCTTTCTCTTTCTGTGTGAGCATGTGTATGCATGTTCCTGTGGGTACATGTGTATGTTTATGAATAGCAGATGTCAACCTCCAGTGTTGTTTATTCAGTAGTCATCCAGTTTATGTTTTTGAGACAGAATCTCATCGGCTTGGAGCTCACCAGTGAGGTGAGGTTGGCTGGTGGGCCTGGGGAGCCGTCTATCTTCACTTCCCAGGTGCTGGGATTATAATTATGTGCCATCAAGTCGGCCTTTTGACTTTACATGGGTTCTGGGGGTTAAACTATCCATCTCTTCAGTTTCTGTGGCCGCTCCCTCCTATGTCTGTAATGAGGATTTGGGAAGGGATGATGAACTTCAGGAGATCTTTACTTTAGTCTGTTTGGACTTTGCTCAGCTTGCCCAGCTGCTCTAATAATGGAAGTGGCACCTGTGGAATTTATTTGCTGATTTGTAAACTGTGTGATTCCTTTCCCAGGAAGATCAATGGAATGATTCTCAGCTTTGGAAAAGGTCCATTAAAAAATTGTTAGTTTCAGATGTCATAATCCTCTCTCTCTCTCTCTCTCTCTCTCTCTCTCTCTCTCTCTCTCTCTGTGTGTGTGTGTGTGTGTGTGTGTGTGTGTGTGCGCGCACACACACCTACATATGCATGCCTGTAGATGTGAATGTGATTTGGTTACTTTTTATCAACTTGACACAAACTAGAGTAACCTGGCTGGGAAGATGGACTGTCAATTCAAGAATTGTTTTCATCAGATTGGCCATCTGGCACATCTGTGGGGCATTTTTTTTGATTGATTGGTGCAAGAGGGCCAAGCCCACTGTGGGTGGTGCTATCCCTTCACTGGTGGTCCTGGTTTGTTTAAAAAGCAAGCTGACCAAGCCTTGGAAAACAGGCCAATAAGCAGTGTACCTCATGGTCTCTGCTTCAGTTTGTGCTCCAGGCTCCTCTTGTCTTGGCTTCCCTCAGTAACGAACGATAATGTGTAAACCAAATAAACCCTCTTCTCCCCAAGTTCCTTTTGGTCATACATTTACATTTTTCTTTTATTTATTCTATTATTATTATTGTGTGTATATGTATGATATGTGTGTGTACATGTGCTCTTGACACTGGATGCGTGTGGAGGTTACAGGACAACTAACTAAAACAATACTTTTACCCACTGACAAAGTCCCCTAGAAAAGGCATTTGACAAAGTTCAATGTGCCTACATGATAAAAGCTCTGAAGAAGGTAGAAATGGAGGAGGCATACCTCAACATAACGAAGGCAGTGTATGACAAGCCTATAGCTGATACTACACTTGGAGGAGATAAAGGAAAGAATTTACAATCTGGAATGAGGCAGGGAGGCAACTTTCTCTACTCATACTCAATATGGTGCCTAAATCCTAGCTAGATCAATAAGGAAAGAAAAAGAAATAAAAGGGCCATAAATAAGAAAAGTCAAAAATCTCTATTTGCAGACAACATGATCCTTCACATTTTTCTTTTCTCTTTTTGGTTCTCTCTCTCTCTCTCTCTCTTTCTCTCACTCGCTCTCTCTCGCTCTCTGTCTCTCCCTTTTCTCTCTTCCTTCCTTCCTTCCTTCCTTCCTTCCTTCCTTCCTTCCTTCCTCCCTTCCTCCCTCCCTCCCTCCCTCCCTCCCTCTCTCTCTCTCCCTCCTTCCCTCCCTCCCTCCTTCCCTCTCTTTCTTTCTTTCTTTCTTTCTTTCTTTCTTTCTTTCTTTCTTTCTTCCCCCCTTTCCTTCTCCCTCTTATTCCAGTCCCGCTTACTTTGGCCCAGCCCCACTCACTCCATTTCTTTCTTTTTTCTTATTTATTTCTTTATTTCTTTATCTATTAATTAATTAATTAATTGTTGCAATGGGATTTTCCTGTGTGATAGTCCTGGCTATCCTGGACTTGCTTTGTTGACAAGGCTAGCCTCAAACTCACAGAGATCTGCTTTCCTATGCTTCCCAGATCCTTCAAACTTTTAAGCTGAGGATTTCATTAGAAAAAAATATGAGAGGAATAACTAGGCCCTGAGTGACAACACACAAAACAACAAAAAACAATCCCCGAAGATGGCCAAAGCCACCTGAGGAATTGGACTTGTTTCTTCCAAACAGCAAGAAAGCAGTAGGTTAGTAGCAACATTCTCTGGTAGTCACATTGCCAGAACATAAGTCTGAGGCAGGACTGCACTCACCCACTCCCACATAGGTAGGGAGAAGACAGATTGATGACGTAACCAGTACAAAGGCAATGGTAACTGTAGGAACACACACACACACACACACACACACACACAGAGAGAGAGAGAGAGAGAGAGAGAGAGAGAGAGAGAGAGAGAGAGAGAGAGAGAGAAAGAGATAGAGACAGAGACAAGAGAGAGACAAAGACAGAGAAATGGGGAGGACTTGAACAAAGTCCAGCCTTTTGGTGCCAATCCCCTCAAACACATTAACAAGTCTTTCCAGGAAAGGTTACTGAAAAGGGATTATGTGTAACACTGTTTCCAAGAGTCCCTAAGACATCTTCCCGAAATGTTTCATGTTATCTCAGACCACCACGGAAGAGTCCAAAGGCCACACTCTTGAAGAAGAAAAAGAAAACAAGAAAAAAAAAGATCTGTTGTTCTTTAACCAGAGAAGAAGCAGCAGAAGGGCTGTGGGGCCTCCCCTTGTGGATGGTGTTCTGTATGGCACGTCGTAGCCACATGGTAGCATTAGGAAGGTTGGGAGCCACTGCATAGTGCAATAGAATAGAGTGGTGGATCCAGAAGTGAACCCATACAGAAATGGGCACGTACACACATTGGGGGAAAGAAGGTCTCTTCAGCACATAGGGTTAAAGACACTGGATTTCTGCTTGTAGAAGAGTTAAGTAAGTCCCTGAACAAAGATCAGTTCAAAGTGAACTTAATGTAAGACCTGAAACTTCGAAGCCCTTAGCGGTGGTTCTCAATCTTTTTAACGCTGCAACCCTTTAATACAGTTTCTCATGTGGCGATCCCCAACCATAAAGTTATTTTTCTTGCTACTTCATAACTGTAATTTTGCTACTATTTTGAATTTTAATGTAAATATCTGATACGCAGGATATATAATGTGCAATCCCCAAAGGGGTTGTGTCCCACAGGTGGAGAACCTCTACCCTAGAGGAAAAGACATTTGAAGATATTGGCATGGGCAGGATATTCTGAACAGAACTCCAACAGCATAGGAAATAATCTCAAAAAAAACTGGCGTATAGGATTACATGCAGTTAAGAAGCCTCTGCAAAACACAGGCAACCACTGTCAGCATGAAGAGATGGCCTGTGGAATGGGAGAGTCTTTGCGACCTATACACTAAGCAGGGGTTAAAATCTAGAAATAAAGAATTGTAAAACTCCCACAAATCATGAAATTAATCAATAAACGGGCTAATGAACGGAGGAGGCAATTGTCCAAAGAAAAAAATGAACAGAAAGATGGATGCAAAGTAAGGCAGTCTCAGAAAAACCAATACTGCATGCTTTCATGTGCAGAACACAGATTTAAAACTCTTGGTGTAGACAAGGCAGGCCTGGAACTCCCAGAGGTCGCCCTTCCACCTTCCTCTGCCTGCCGAGTGCTGCCATGAAAGGCATGCAGCACTGTGCCTCGCTTCGGTTTTGAAATTTTACAGTTCACAGTTTGAGGTAGCATAAAGATGCAAACTTTTTGCAAGTTGATTTTCCTTTTAGCAAAGGGTAAATCTAATTATTCTAAAAAGTTTATCTCGAGATTCCTCTGGAAACAAACTATCTCTGAAAGCAATTTTGTCTCTTCTATTTTAAATATCATATCATTGATTTCCTTTCCTCAATTTTTCTCATTGGATAGATGCACCCAGTACAATGGCCTATTTATTTGATAATAGTTGATACTCTTATCTTATTGATGATTAGAAATGGCAAAACAACATTTCACTGTGGTATTTATTGTGCCTCTTTGTAGATATGTGATAAAGTATTACATAGCAAAGTCATTTCATTATATTCTTAGTTTTCTGAGTCTATTGATCTTGCGTAACATGTTGAATTTCATCAAACACTTCATTCATTATTGAGATGGGCATAGCCACTAATCTGTTATTTTGAATTTTACGGATAAATTTTGACAATCATGCATCCCTGTGGTAATACAATTTCATCACTCTAAAGTTACTCAGTAAATACTTAAGACTTGGTGTTTAGCGTTGTTTTCTCTTGAATCTAAACTGGCCCCATCTCCAGATGGTTTGTGATACCACCTCATGGGGATTACCCTGCCATTAATATTGGGAGTCCTTAGCTGTGGGGTTCGCTTGACAGAACAGATGGCATCATTAATACAGAAACTTTAAAAACTTGCCACCATAGCACGCCTATTTCCTTGTGCCACAGACTGTATGACCAACATACTTAAGCTATTTGGGGTAGCTTATGGGGAGAGACAGTTAAACAGTTACGTCACAAAAAAAACATATAGAAAAATGCCATGATACCCCTCAAACCCATTTGTCCTTCTAAGTGACTCAAGTTAAGAGGCAGCCTCCTCTCTTTCTTCTACAAATCTTCTGTTGATGTGCCATTTACCACATCTCACTTAGAAGCCTTTCCAGCTCCCCGATTCCCATCTTTCACTGCTATTTTGATAAACAGAGTCAGAAGGTTACATCTCTGGGCCCCCATTTGCATTTCATACCACCCCAAAATAGTTCTACAGAAAAAGAAATCCTACTAAGGATCTCTCTATCTTGCTTAAGAAATGGTAGAAAATTCTGTGTATCCATTGTGTATCCTTCTAGAGGCTGGAAATATGTCCTGGTCCTATTTGGGTATAGTGGTGCATGTGTGAAGTCCTGGCTCTAGGAAACCTGAGCAGGGAGGACCACTTTGGTCCATGAGTTTGAGACTAGTCTGTGTGATAAAATGAGATCCTAGCTAAAAATCAATTCTCATTCCTTATAAAGAAGGACTAAACAGTCTGTGCTTCAAATGAAGACCGCAGGTTATCTAAGTTTCCCTGAAGAGCATTAGAGGTCCCTAGGTTGTAAAGCTGGATGAAAGGGTTAGAGATTATACAAAAAAGAGAAAAGAACCCTTTGGACTAGTTGGGGCAAAGCCAACACTGGTCCGCCTCCATTGTCTCTATATAGGTTATGGCAGTTCTGATAAATACTGACCCTGTACTGGTGGGAAGGAGACAGTACTGGATCAGTTTTCCAATTTGTAAAGTAAAAATTAAAGTACTTAGATTAAATATTGCTGTGAAGAATAACTAAAAAGTCAATGCAGGCTGCAGGGATGTCACACTCTGGTGGGGGTAATATTTAGATACATACACACACATACATATATATATATGTACATGTGGAGAATATATATATATATATATATATATATATATATATATAGAGAGAGAGAGAGAGAGAGAGAGACTATAACACACACACGTATATAGAGAGGGGAGATTTATTAGAATGACGTACGCACTTCAGTCAGGTAATCCAACAATAGCTGACTGTGTACAAGGCTAGACTTCTAAGGGACCATCAGTATACGCTAGGATTCTGAAGCAGTAGGCTCTAGCACCACTGAAGGGATGGATGTGTTAGGGAGGCATGGGCAAACAGGCAGAAAAACAAGTTTCCTCCGTCCATGTCCTTAGACAGGCTTTCAGGAGGTGTGGCCCAGGTTAGAGGTCAGCTTTCCCAGCTCAACTGATCTGGATTAGAAGTGGGTATTCCTATTTCAAATTAAGCAAAACTTTCTCACAGGCATGTTGCCCAGTTTTGGACTCCAGATGCAGATGTAGTCAAGCTGACAACCAAGAATAGCCATCACAGAGAGGCCTTTGTATCGTTTTATTTATGAACGTGTTATGCTTGCAAGGGTTAGGCTACAGCTATACTAGTGGAGGCTGAGGAGTTTATCCTAACTCTGTGTGTGTGTGTCTGTGTGTGTGTGTAGGTGTGTGTGTGTGTAGGTGTGTGTGTGTGTAGGTGTGTGTAGGTGTGTGTGTGTGTAGGTGTGTGTGTGTAGAGGTGTGTGTGTGTGTTCTCTTTTTCCACTCCAACTGACCTTGGTTATATGTATCTATCTGCCCCAATCACGTAGTGATTCCGACTGTAGCTGCTGTACCAGATGTGGTGTCCTTACTTGTGCAAATTAACACATCTCCTGGTATAGTATGCAGCTATTGTCCTAGCAAATGCCATCTTCTTGGTACCTGTTCATAAGGACCACCTGAAGCACTGCTTCACTCTGAAGATATTATAATGTCTGTGCTCATTAACACTCTTCTCATTAAACAGTGTACATTGCATCAGTCTATTATCCCCATTCTATAGGTGAGACTAACAAGGCCCAATGAAGAGAAGTACTTTACTTAAAGTTCAAATCAGTAGTACTTGATACAGCCAACTTTAAACCTAGGCTTCTTGGAACACTTGTGTGCTTTTGTTATAACTGTTTACAACTTTTTTAAATTTTAAAAATGGGCTTGGAGGGTCAGGCTTGGTGGTGCACGCCTCTAATCCTCTTTTTTTCTTGCTTCCTTCTAAGCTTTAATCTGGAAGGTTATGAAACTCTTTGGGGATAAAGCACATACTCTGTTTTCATCTCGGAGTCCTTAGATCATAGCACCATGACTGATGCTTGGCCTCTCAGTAAGGCTTTATTAAGTGAATAATCCCCTCCAACTTTGATTAAAACTTGCCCCTCAGAAATAATTTAAATCAGAATCTACACATACACAGATACACAGAGAGAGAGAGAGAGAGCGAGAGAGAGAGAGAGAGCATGTGCAAACGTGCAGACACATGTGTATGGAGATCAAAGGTCAATCTCAGGAGCCACACAACTTGTTTCTTGAGATGGAGCATTCACTAGAACCTATGACTCACCAATTAAACTAGGCTGGCTGGCCAAGAGGCCTCAGGGCATCTCCCGTCTCTTCCTTTGCTGTGCTGGGATCACTCATGTGTACCATCATGCCCAGATTTTTATTAGACGCTCAGCTGTTTACATTTGTGTGGCAAGCACGCCACAGACTGAACTGTCCCCCCATCTTTCTAAAAGGGATTTTTTTTTATTATAAGAAATATAGCAGACGTATGGAGCATTGATGTGGTGGACCCGACCATGTTGCTGTTTATGCCCCAGACTGCTTTGTGGGAAGAACTTTGGGCTGAAAAAGTGCTTGAGTACTCAAAGGTTAATGAGCTATTCTGTGGGAACTTGGGAGAAAAGGATGTTGAGAGAAATGCAGACTCTGGAGGCTTGTGAAATTTCAGAGGGAAGTAAAGACTCTATCAGGACCATCTATATGATATATATGAATCAAGCATCTGTGGAAACAAAATCTTTGCTTTACTGGGACAAAGGATATTGGTTACCTGGACTGAAAAAAAATCAGCGGTGATTCCAAAGAGATGAACACCACTGAAGTGAAATATTTGGGGAAACATGTCCTCAGGGAGAGCACATACGAGCTATGATTTTGGGTCAAGGATACACGTGTGCATTTCAAGCCTGGCAGCAGAGCTTGGCAAATAATGTAGGAGAGCCTCTCACACGGTACTGGTTTTGAAGGCACGAAGAGGTCATGGAGAGAAACTGAAGCCTGGTACTGCGTGGCAGATTCAGAGTCTTCATGTGGAGAGGCCAGGATAGACCATTGATGAAGATGTAGCTTTAGTTGTTGTACATACCCAAGATTGAGGGAGAAAAGCTGAGGTTTGGCACTATATAATATGGTTGGCCTGGAGACAGGTCAGAAGGCCATTGGTGAACGGGACTCCTCGCTGTACTGGAGACACCAACCTATTGGTGATGGCAGGACTATGGGACAACCACCAAGGACAGTGACAAGTGTGACGTGAAGCAGGCTTGAACCTACCTGACAAGCTGTGTGTGCTGTGGACGAAGAGCTAGAGAGACAGAGCTACCTAAACTGTTTGGAGTCATGAAGATTATGAGTGAGTCCCAGATGTCGACACTGAGCTATTTATACTGTTGGATTTTGGTTTTGCTCTGATCTGATTTACAACCTGGCTCAGAATTACTAGGACTTTGCGTCAGTGAGTGAAGAAAACCTCTATATTTCTTGCCTCACTTTAAGATTCGAGAAGAACAAACCTGTTGATACAGCCAATCATATAGCATGCCTGGGTTTATGTAGCTAATTGCCCACAGTTTCATTAGGCCAATGGGCTCTAATAAGGACACACTGAAGGCATCCTTTCCCCACCCCTATTCTCTGTCTATTCCCTGCCCGGCATTGTCTGCTAAATGATGTCTGTCTTCCTTACTACATATAATAACACAGAGGTGAACAAAGAGCCTGTTTGCTCTCGTTTGGGTGGGTTAGTTCATTTCCACAGTGGATTGCCAGGTACAAACTTCTCACTTAGGTATACTGTTCACTGAAGTTCAAATTTGTTAGTAGGACGGTATCCCAACTATTGAATAGTTAAGATTTGCTTAACTAGAGCCCTGTGCATTTGTCAAGCTGTAGGGCAGCACAGAATTCTCAGACAGAGGTGTTGTAGTGGCTTTCCTAGCACCAGACAGCTGGCTAACTCAGCTCAGCTGAACCCTCTGGCTCACAAAGTGCCAATGAGACCACACTGCTGTTTGGCTGTGCTGTATTCTTGCAGCAGGCGAGCTCTTATCCTCTGATCAATACGTGCTTGCTTTCACCTTTATCAAGCTGGGGGACTTGGAAAGTATTGTTTGGGTTTTAGCTGCAGACAATACTAAAAGCCCTTTTTGCTCCTTGCGAATTAATTAACGGCAGGCACTTCAATGGTCTCTGCTGCCAGTTTCCTCTGATCTTCATTGGAGTTGTGTTAATTCAGGCCCCAGGGCCTCTGGAGATTTGTGCAGGCCTCAATTCTGATTTATTTTTGTCTTGACCAGATGGCTCCAGGTTCCTAGGATTGTACCAATGTCTTTTGGATTATCCTGTTTATCTTTCCCAGTGCCCAAGGTTAGGGTTCATTCTTATGCGACACCTTTGTCAGCAACATAAGCCATTTACCTCCACTGCTGCTTGGACATCAAAACCAAAGCTATTAGATGTGATAGATGTTTTTCTAAACTCTGTGACATGACCTGGTTGAAGGTTGGTTTGTTTTTCCACCTTTTAGAAGCCATGGTCATCAAAAAGGCAGTAGGAAACAGGACTGAACGGAGAGGAAGGGGGCTTTCAGGAGCACTGCAAACCCTCCCGGAACTCCCTCTCAACTTCTTAAGGGAGTGGTCATGAAAAATGTAAACAGAATATCTTTAGTACAGCTAATAAACCTGCAAAGGGACACATGATGTTTGAAGAAATAATCCATCAAAACAAACAAAAGTAGGGTATCACTGGGAGACTATGGAATTAAACTCACACAAAGGGTACACTCAGTTCACGTTAGAATGGTGCCTACGTGTTCTGACACAAACAATGCTCCTAGTCACTGAGGCTAAAGCATATTATTCCCTGGGTAGGAATAAGCCTTTGAAGCCTTGAAAAAAAATGTGCTGGAAAGCCCCACTCTACAGAGGCCTGCGATATTTGGGCTTAGGCATATAGGGAAAAGAGAGGTTCCCCCAGTCTCCTTCATTCTCATGTATGTTCTTTAGGCTAGATCTACAGAACAAATTACTACAAGCATGATCAACAAGAGGAAAACAGTACCTGTACATGTGATCTTGTTACAAGCACCATTCAAAGAAATGAGCAAAGCCGAGCACTTTTCTTTGTAGACAAAGAACACTTTTGAAGAAATGAGGGGATGAGTGGCTTCCTGGACGAGGGTAATGCATTCTAAGGATGTCACTAGAGGCTGATGAAATAGTGTGAGAGCTGGTGGATGTTAAGGGCGGCACCAATGAGATTATTTATTTAGGTTCATTATGGCCCCAGCTACACATGTTGGTGACTAAGGCTATTTTTTCATCTTAATAGGTGAGGGTGCTCTTTTGGAATTAATCTTGATGGCTTCCTGTATGCAGCAAAGGTGAAGTCAAATGGCTTTCTTGACAGTTATGGAAATCAAGTGATTTGGGCATAAAATAATCACTGTATTAGCCTGCAAGTTAGGCACATTTTGAGATGGCTTCCTTAAGTTTTTCACACACGCATGAACATTCATATACACATATTAACACACATAATGCAGAAATGAAAAATTATAATTTTTTAGGGATTTCAGATACCCAAATCCCAAACAAACAAGCAGAGAGACAAACAAACAAACAAAAAGAAAACAAAACAAAGACCTCCTCAAACACAACTGTGAAGAGTCCCAGTGGGCTCCAATAGCAGGGAGTGCTAACTGCCCTTTATTGTGGAGAACTCAAATCAAGAATTTATTCTATTTCCCCTTCCCAGGGAGATCCTTGGGTCCCATCTTAAACCCTCTTTGTTACTTAGCCTCTCTGGGTCTGTGGATTGTAGCATGGTCATTCTTTACTTTACAGCTAATATCCACTTATAAGTGAGTACATATCATGTTTATTTTTTAAAAAAATATTTAGCAAGGGATAAACTAATTTCTTCTTCACAATGAAAAAAAAATAGACTTCAATATACTCGACTTCTATGAGTCAGGGACAATAGTCTACCTAAATAGAAATTACTTCTAAAATTTTAATGCAAGTATCTATCAAAGACTGAATCTTCAAAAAAATAAAGTATGAAAAAAAAAGAATCTATGAGGAGGCTAGGGATGTAGCTCAGAGCCTGGGTCCCATCCTCAGCGTACCCTGGCCCCTCACCCAGAGTTCCTAACCTCTGGGAGCTAATTAACCTACCATGTGCCTGACTTTGGCTGGGTGCCAAAAGCTAATGAAACAGTTTGTTTGTCTCTTAGGCCAATTGTAAGGTTTTTTGCCTACAAAAAGAATGTAATCCTGCACTCCCTGTGGAGGGTCACAGTACAGGTAAAACATGCAGTCTAGTGGTGGGCACATGAGCCTGGCGGCATCCCTTGCTCATTTGATCTGCACCTTAAAAAATTGAGAACTGGGGCAGTAGGCCAGTGTATTTTGTGTATCTAACATGCAAAGGATATTTGGGGTGGGTATTTTCTAGAACTAGACTCTGAGGCGCTCTACTGGGGCAGCAGAAGGCAGCCAAAGGGTTCTAAGTATCTAAGTCTAGGTGACAGGTCTGACTCTGATCCTCTCCACCTTCAGGCATCTCACATTTCTTATCTCATGTTCACCCTCTTCTGCTCTTCTATAGCATGTTCAGATGGGGAAGTCCCACCCCAGTAGTATTCTACAAGTATTGCTTTATGCGTCACTATGACCGTCAGTACATCTGGTTCCTTAAGGGAATGGATGTCAACCAGCCTTTCCCTGGTTTTTATTTTTGATGATTTTATATAAAACCAGACTAGATCAGTGGATTTTTTAAAATTTATTTTGTGTGTATGGATGTTTTTCTGCATGTTTGTATGTATACCATGTGCATGCCTGGTACCTGTCTGTCCAGTTCAGGAGAGGGCTTCAGGTCCCTTGGGACTGGAGTTATGAATGGTTGTGACTGACCATGTAGGTGCTGGGAATCAAACTCGGGGCCTCTACAAGAGCAACAAGTGCTCTTATCTGCTAAACTATCCCTCCAGCTGTCTCATTTAAAAATAATTTTATGTATATAGATGCTATATCCAAGTATGTCTGTGCACCAGACGCTTGGCTGGTTCCTCTGAAGGGTAGATGAGGGCATTGGATCCCCTTGGAATGGAATTACAGACAATCATGAGCCATATGGATTCTGTGGATTGAATGTGACTCTCCTGGAAGAGCAGCCAGTGCTCTCAACTGCTGAGCCATCACTCCAGCTCCTGGATTTCATTATTTAAAATGAGAGGTATTTGGAAATGGTTAATTTTGCTTTCCTTTGCTTAGTCAACTGGCAACTGCGAAGGGCCAAGTAAGCTGTTTTAATTGGGTGTCATTTAAGACCAAAAAAAGAAAAAAAACCGTGGTGTGTGTGTGTGCATGCGTGCGCGTGCGCATGTGTGTGTGTGTGTGTGTGTGTACGAGTGCGCGCGCATGCGCGTGTGTTCTCCAGAAAACCTTAAGCCTTTGCAATTTAACTCTGAGCAGGGCACACCAGGCAGTCTGTGTGCTCTGTCTGTCACTGCCTTTACTTAGCACCTATACCATCTCACAGATCGTTATATCCCTGAGTAGATACTTCAGTACAAGTGGGACAGCCAATCAATCAATCAATTAAATTTAAAGCTACTTTCTTATTTAATATTGACCAAGCTAAGTCAATAACGTGTTTTCCTTGTTGGGCTTAGGAAAACTAAGGAATTGGAAGTGAAGTGGGTTCCACTGTTTCTTATTATTATGGTTTTCCCTTTTCCCTCTCTTCCACTTACCTATGATACAGGTAAACGTTGCTGCACAGCCCCCATCCCATGAGAGGTAAACTCCTGATACCAATCTGAAGGAAAGTGAAGCCATCATAGGCAGTCGTGCTCACTCAGTAACTGAGAGGCAGGCGTTAACATTTTCTGGGGAGAGAGAGATCTTGATCTTCTTCTTAGGCTAATAATATGCAAGATTTCCTGGTACTGGGAAGTGACAGTGAGTCACAGCTAGTCAGCCACCAGATTGCAGAGGAGAACAGCTACTACAGTATAAAACACTGTATTGTAAAGGGTTTGGATATTGGTATTTAGAATATTTATATTCCATGATAGCTACAAAGTGCTTACCTGTGTGTGCATAGGACACAATCAACACCTTACTATAAAACAGGGTTTATGTTAGTTGATTGATTTTCCAAGTTGTAAGCAAAAGAATTTTGAGAATGTGTGTGCTTGGTTAAGTTGAGGTATGATGTTCATTATTAAATTTATATATGTAAGATCTGTCTATGTACCCTGAAACTTGCTATGTGGCCCAAGTTGGCCTTGAGTTTCTAATCGTCCTGCCTCAGCTTCCTGAATGATGGGATTACAGGCCGGTAACATCATGCTTGATTGACTAGGACTTTTGCAACCTTTGATGGGCTGATGGCGTTTGTGTAGTTTTGTGAGAAATTATAGCTTTTATTATTAGCCCTATGTCCTGTGAAATCTGGTACCATTTTGGTTTATAGACATAGCTATAAAATTATTACTAAGACATCTGGGGATGGATGCAAAATCCAACAGTGGAAAGACTGCTGCTGTTATAGTTGTTTGAGGATAATGAATTCAGAGTCTCTGGAAATCAAAGTATTTGAGGAACCTGAAAAAAACAAAGTTTAAAGTTAGAACTTTAACTGCAGTATTTTAGGGGGGGGTGTATGGTAGCTCTTATTTATTTTTCTTTATTTTGACAGTTTTATATATATGAAATAAATATTAAGTATATGATATATATGAAAATGTGTGAAACATATATGTGTGAAGTGTACACACACACACACACACACACACACACACACACACAAAGCATTACGGTTATAGTTACACCCATTATCCTCCAGTGTTCACCTTCTGTTCTATCTGAACTCTTTCTTCTTCATCTCATGCCCCAGTGGTCACACTATTAAGGAAAATTACACACCTTCCTCCAGCAACCATTACCACTCATTAGTGCCTCAGGAAGGGATAGGCTTCACTGACAGCTCTTCTATCCGTGACAGACATTTGGAAGGCTCAATCTTATGCATGGTTGAGCCAGTAATGTCATGTCTGGACAGCAGAGTTTCAGTATGTTCTTTCCTGTCCTTTGGCTCATAAGTTCTTTCTGCTTTCCATTCAGTGATGTGCCCTGGTTGATGGTGGGGGTGGGGGTAGTGTAGAAGTATAGCTGTTTCATTTAAGGCCTACAGTCATTAGTCACTTATTCTCAGTCCCTTTATTGACTGTTTCATTTTGCAAAAGAAGAAAAGAAGCTTCTTTGGGTCAGGATGATAGCTGTAGTAGTCTATGGTTATATCTATATCGATATTGATATAGATATAGATATCAGAACGCAGTTTGATAGTATGCCATGGGAAATGATGTTCCTCCCTTGGACTCATGCCTTCTCAAGCCATAGGCTTCTCATTAGATTCATGGTATCAGGTATGTAATCCCTCCCACAAAGTGGGTCTTAAATACAATCACAAAGTTGTGGGCTAGCTCCAAAAATAGTTCTGCCACTATTGCACTGGTGAGCATATCCTACCTGCTGGGTCAGTGTCGGAGCAACACATAGCCCATAGCTGGGTGAGACTTGATGAGTTTTCTCCCTCAGCAGCCCACATAGATCCTCAAGGCATCAGGAATGCCAACTCAGTATCATCTCCATTTCTCTGTGATCTGTAACCAAAGTGTGTAGCATCTTCAGCAGTAGCCCTTACCATTTATTCTGGTTTACAATGGCAATAGCCTGTATCCTTTGGGTTGCGGAGGAGGGGGTCATCTGAGACCTGTATGATCAACAACTTCTGCATCTTGCACTGGGGTTCTTTATTTTAAAAGTCTATGACTTCTGGAGGAGCATTCTCTATCCATGAAGGGACATTCTAGTCAAAGCTGCTTTTTTTTTAACTTTTAAATTTAAAGTTTTAATTAGATTTTTCACTTTACAAAGTAGTAGGTTTCTTTTTTTATTTTTTAAATTAGTTTTATCTTTTTAAAGTTCAGTTGTTACCTCCTCCTGGTCCACTCTCCCACAGTTTCTCATCCAATTCCTCCTCCCCCATCTTCAAGAGGATGTCCCTTGCCCCCTGCCAGGCCTCCCTACTCTCTGGGGCCTCAAGTCTCTCGAGGGTTAGACATGTCTTCTCCCATTGAGGCCAGACCAGGCATCCCTCTGCTGTATAGGTGTCTGGGGCCCCAGATCAGTTCGTGTATGCTGCTTGTTTGGTGGCTCAGTGTCTGAGAGATCTCAGGGGTCCAGGTTAGTTGAGACTGCTGGTCTTCCTATAGGGTCACCTTCCTCCTCAGCTTCTTCCAGCCTTTCCTTAATACAACCACTGGGGTCCCTGAGTTCAGTCCATTGATTGGGTGTAAGTATCTGCATCTGTCTCAATTAGCTATTGGTAGGGCCTCACAGAAGACAGCCATGCTAGTAGGCTTCTGTCTGCAAGCACATCATAGCATCAGTAATAGTGTCAGGCCTTGAAGCCTCCCCTTGAGATGGATCCCAAGTTGGTTTGGTCACTAGAATGCCTTTCCCTCAGTCTCTTCTCCATTTTTGTTCCTGCAGTTCTTTTAGACAGGAACAATTTTGGGTCAGGGTTTTTAACTGTGGGTTGGAAACCCCAACCCTCCACTTGATTCCCTGTCTATCTACTGGAGGTGGACTCTACAAGTTCCCTCTCCCCACTGTTGGATATTTCATCTAAGGTCCTTCCTTCCCTTTGAGTCCTGAGAATCTCTCAGCTCTCAGGACTCTGGTACATTCTAGAGGGTTCCCCCACCTCTTACCTCCCGAGGTTGTCTGTTTACATTCTTTCTGCTGACCCTCAGGGCTTCTCTCCTGTCCTCCCCCCATACCTGATCATGTTCCTCTTTTTCTTTCTCCCTTCCTTCTCCCACCCAGGTCCCTCCCTTCCTATGCCTCCTGTGATTGTTTTCTTCTTCCTCTCAAGTGGGATTGAGACATCATTACTTGGGCCCTTCTGCTTAACCTTCTTGAGTTCTGTGGATTGTATCCTGGGTATTCTGTACGTTTTGGCTAATATTTGCTTATTAGTGAGCACATACCATGCATGTCTTTTTGGGTCTGAGTTACCTCACTCTGCATGATATTTTCTAGTTCCATCCATTTACCTGCAAAATTCATGATGTCCTCATTCATAATAGCTGAATAGTATTTCATGTGTAAATGAGCCACATTTTCTGTATCCTTTTTTCTGTTGTGGGACATCTGGGTTGTTTCCAACTTCTGGTTATCACAGATAAGGCCATTATGAATATTGTGGAGCACATGCCCCTGTGGTACGATGGGACATCTTTTGGGTATATGCCCAAGAGTGATATAGCTGGGTCTTTGGGTAAATCTATTTCCAGTTTTCTGAGGAACCTCCAGATTGATTTCCAGAGCGGTGGTACCAGATTGTAATCCCACCAGCAATGGAGGAGTGGTCCTCTTTCTCCATATTCTCGTCAACACGTGGTGTCACATGAGTTTTTTATTTTAGCCATTCTGATTGGTGTAAGGTGAAACTCAGGGTCGTTTTGATTTTTATTACCCTGATGACTAAGGACTTTGAAAATTTCTTTAAGTGCTTCTTGACCATTTGAGATTCCTCTGTTGGGAAATTTCTGTTTAGCTCTATACCTTTTTTGATTGGGTTTGGTTTTTCGGAGATTAGCTACTTTATGTATTTTGGATATTAGCCCTCCATCGGATGTGGGATTAGTGAAGATATTTTCCCAAACTGTAGGTTGCTGATTTGTAATATTGACTATGTCGTTTGCCTTACAGAAGCTTTTCAGTTTCATGAGATCTCATTTATCAATTGTTGATTTTAGAGCCTGAGCCATTCTACTTAGTTCTGAGTTCTGTTTAGGAAAATTTCCCCCATGACAATGAGTTCAAGACTCTTTCCCACTTTCTTTTCTATTAGATTCAGTGTATCTGGTTTTATGTTCAGGTCCTTGATCCACTTGGACTTGAGCTTTGTGCAAGGTGATTAATATGAATCTATTTTCATTCTTCTATGCACAGACCACCAGTTATACCAGCACCATTTGTTAAAAATGCTGTCCTTTTTCTACTGGATGGTTTTAGCTCCTTTGTCAAAGATCAAGTGACCATAGGTGTGTGGATTCATTTCTGAGTCTTTAATTCTATTCCATTGATCTTTCTGCCTGTCTCTGTACCAATACCGTGCAGTTTTTATCACTATTGCTCTGTAGCCAACAAAAACAACAGCAAAAGAACATGAATTAACAATCACATGTCATTGATATCTCTCAACATCAATGGTCTCAATTCCTCAATAAAAAAGAGAACAACTTGCAAAAAAGTATGTATGCAAAACCAGGATCCATCCTTCTGTGGCACCCAATGAAACATACCTTAACATCAAAGACAGACATCATCTCAGGGTAAAAGGAGGGAAAATGTCCCAAGAAAACAGACATAAGAAGAATTTTACTTGTGTAAAATGGTGCAGCCATTTTACTATTTGAAAAAAAATAGACTTCAAGCCCAAACTCATAAGAACAGATAGGGAAGGACACTACATAATCATCAAAGGAAAGTTCCACCAAGAGAACATTGTAATTCTTAACATGTATGCACCAAACACAAGGACACCCAAGTTTGTAAAAGAAACACTACTATAACTTAAACTACATATCAACCCTCACAGAGAGATAGTGAGAGACTTTAATATTGCGCTCACACCAATAGACAGGCCATTCAGATAAAAACTAAATAGAAGTGCTGGAGCTAACAGGTGTTGTGAGTCAAATAGACCTAACAGATGTTTACAGAACACTTCACCCAAACACCCAAAGATTTTCTTCTCAGCATTTCATGTAACCTTCTCCAAAAGTGACACAAAGCAATTCTCAACAGATACAAGGAAATCTCAAAATCCTATCTGACCACCACAATTAAGACCGGATATCAACAGCAAAAGAAACAGCAGAAAGCTTACAAACTCAAGGAAACCAAGCAGGTCTCTACTGAATGAAAAATGGGTCGTGACAGAAATAAAGAAATGAAAGACTTTCTGGAATTGAATGAAAGTGAATACACACCGTATCCAAACTTATGGGACACAATGAGGGCACTCCTAAAAGACAAGTTCATAGCACTCAGTGCCTACATCAAAAAACAAAATGAAACTGGAGAGATCTCATACAGGCAACTTAACGGCACACCTAAAAGTTCTAGAACAAGAAGAAGAAACCACACAATGAGTACAGGACAAGAAATAATCAAACACAGGGCTGAAATCCATAAAATAGAAAGAAACAAAAACAATATAAAGAATCAGCAAAAGCTTATTTTTTTTTTAAAAAAAAAGAAAATCAGTAAGATTGACTGTTGGGGTCCAGGAGTCATTGCACAAACTACACAGACACTGATCTCAGTCAGACAGGGATGGTTTATTGAACACATACCCTGAGACTGATCGATCAGGGATTTAGCTCAGAACTTGGGGGCTGAGGCTACGACCACAAACTTTTTTTCTATGTCAGCTTTTAAAGGTTAAAACAGCAAAAACCATAATGAGCTCATATGCAAGTGCTGCCCTGACTTAAGCCATTTTATGTGTAACAGTTCACATTAACCTTTAATTTGATGGCTCCTACACGAAGCTTATAGACTTCTTAAAAGAAAGTTGTGGACTTTCTTAAAATTAACAAACGTCAGAGTATACAGAATGTAACAGGATATATGGTCATCATGACCCTGTTCTGAGCTGTTATTTTTCTGTATCAATGACTGGCAGGCATATTACAGCAACAATATAAAATAGCTGGCTGTCATAGAACGAAATAACTGCAGCTATGTTGGGGAACAGACCTCAACAGACAAACTCTTATCCAAATTAACTAAAAGCTGGAGAGAGACTATGCAACTTAACAAAACTAGAAATGAAAAGGAGGCAGAACAGTGGACACCAAGGAAATCTAGAGAATCATAAGGACATATTTTAAAAACTTGTACTCCATCAATTTGGAATATCTAAAAGAAATGGTTAATTTTGTTGGCACATATCACTTACCAAAGTTAAATCAAGATCAGATAAGCATTTTAAACAGACCTATGACTCCTAGTGAAATAGAAGCAGTCATTAAAAGTCTTCCTGCAGAAACCCTACCTCTGTCTTGAGTGTGGCAAGGGTTTTGCTGACAATTCTGCCCAAATCAAGCACCTCCACACCCATTAGGGCAAACGCACTAGACCACCACCACCACCATTTACTCTCCTGTGGCCCCATAATCCACCTGTTCTATACCCATAGTTCCTCAGTCTCGAGTGATGGGCCAACTCTCCAGACCCAGCCAGCTTCATGTGTGTGGCTTCTGTGGGAAAGAGTTTCTTTGGAGCTCAGATTTAGTCAAACACAGACGTACACATACCAGGGAGAAGCCATACAAATATGCAGAGCGTGGCAAAGGCTTCGGTGACAGCTCTGCTAGTACAAAGCACCAGCGTGGGCATCTGGCCTTAAGGCCCTTTGGGGTAGGGGATGGTTGGCCCAAGTCCCTTCAGGAGGAGTCACCAGCTGGAATGGAGTGATGGCGAGTCTAGGGAGGGTAAACGCCCAGGGTACCGGAGGGAGGGTATCCTCTACTGAAGGCAGAGAAGAGCCTGGAAAATGGTGGGAGGGACGAGGAGGATGAGAATAGCTAGAAACAGATTAGAGACTGTACATAACTTTCATGCTCAGGAAACTGTCTTGGTTAGGTGTTGGGACCTTGCCAGTATGAGCTGTATCGAAGCTTCTAGAACACTGCCTAGCACAGATTAGGCCCTCAATAGTTGTAAAATTGATAAGCTTGACTCAATTCTAAAATCCTACTGCCCCCTGTTAAGAACATACCCCTCAGCTGGATTCAGTTGTGTGTACAACCTTTAGTTCCAGCACTCAGGAGACAAAAGCAGGCAGATCTCTTGAATTCACTGCCAGACTGATCTACATAGAGAGTTCTAGGTCATCCAGAACTCCACGGTGAAACAAAAAACAAATAAAAAATCTTCATCCTTTCAACCTTATCTGGGAGAACAGAGTGTTGGAATTTTAGGTGTCAAGACAAGGCAGGGGCATCTTGACCACACAGAGGGTGAAGTATTGTTGTGAAGAAGGCAGTCCTCACTTCTGCCTGTGGGTCACTGGACATGGTTTTATCCAAGAAGGGCATTTTAGGAAAGAGCTTACATCTATATGCTTTTGAGGGTCCTTCCCACTCAGTCACTGGGACACTGGTGAAATAGAAGAGCTAGCAGGAGCACTCAGAGCTTCCAGTCTGGATGCAAAGCCTAGGTCATGTGGACATCTGCAAAGATCAGCCTGCTGAGCAAGGGCAGGACCAGTGCAGGCCAGAGAAGCTTCAAGTTTCCAGAGCTAAGTGTCTGTCTGTCTCCTTATTAATAAATTGTCCCTTGTCTGAGAAAAAAGTCTCCCTCCACTTCCCCTCCAAAAAAAGCCTAGGGCCAGACCATTTTGCACAGAATTCTAACAGATTTTTCAATGAAGAGTTAATTTTAACACTCCTCGAATTATTACACAAAGTAGAAACAGAAGGAATATTGTCCAATTTGTTTTGTGAGGCAACAGTTACCCTCATTTCCAAACCATGTAATAATTTAAACAGAAAAATTACAGATCAAATACTGTTATGAACATACATTCAAAAATTCTCAATAAAATATTTGCAAACTGTGTAGTGGGAAAATTTCCAGCTTGTTGGGAGGAGCTAAGGTGGGAGGAGTAAGGAGAGGAAGAGGAGGAGCTAGGGGAGAGAGGACGAGAGAGAAAGGGGGGGGGACATGGAAGCAGATGTGTGCCTGTCTCTAGCAGTCAAAGGTAGTTGGTATATCTAGGTTGGCTATTGGGTTACACGTCTGATTGTGTGGGCATCTTGTTATTGAGCATTACCAAATATATAAAGCCTTTGGATAATCTAAGCGTTAGAGTCTCATTCCTACCAGGGCCATGTGGATGGCAGGCTGGCCTGGGCTCAGCCCAGCCTTGTAGAGACAGCATGGTTGATTGGCAGAGCCATCTCCCACACTGGCATCTCATGGGTGGCAGGACTGGTGTCTCTGACCGCCTGAGCAGATGGCCTGAGCTGAACCGCGGCTGTATGGCCACAGCCGCTCCTGGCCGCAGGCCTAGGCTAGTCAGGAACATGACGGCTTATTAAGAAAAGCCAGATTGAATGCTGCCGGTTTAAATAATTACCGCAACAAAACTGAATCAAGAACTCATTGATAAATCATCCAGCATGATCAAGTGGCTTCATCCCAGAGGTGCAGGATTAGTTTAACATACATGAATCAATAAATGAAATCCACTACATAAAAAAAAAAACACTGAAAGACAAAAAAAATATATGATTATCTCATTAGATGTAGAAGAGGCCTTTGACAAAATCCAACACCTCTTTAGAATAAAAGTGCCGGAGAGATTAGGGATACAAATGATATGCCTCAACATAATAAAGGCAGTTTGCAGCAATCCCACAGCCAACATCAACTTAAGTAGGGGGAAACTCAATGAAGTTCCACTAACATCAGGAACAAGACAAGGTTGTCCACTTTTTCTTCATATCTATTCGATACAGTACTTGAAATCTTAGCTAGAGCAATTAGACAACTGAAGGAGATGAAGGGACACAAATTGAAAAGGGAGAAGTAAAGATATCTCTATTTTAGATGATATGATAGTATATATAGGTGACCCCCCCCCAAATTCTACCAGAGAACTCCTGCAGCTGATAAACCCCTTCAGCAATGTAGTTGGGTACAAAATTCTCTCACAAAAATCAATAGCCCTCCTATATGCAAACGAGAAATAGACTGAGAAAGAAACCAGGGAAGCAACACCTTTCAAATATCATCAAAAAATATAAAACATCTTGGGTTAACTCTAACCAAGCAAGTTAAACATGGTATGACAAAAATTTCAAGACAGTCAAGAAAGAATCTGAAGAAGATATTAGAAGTTGAAAAGATCCCTAATGCTCATGGATTGGTAGAATTAATATAGTAAAAATGGCCATCCTGCCGGATTCAATGCAATTCCCATCAAAAGTTCAACAAAATTCTTCAAGACTTTGAAAGAACAATATTCAACTTCTTATGGAAAAACAAAAAACGAGAATAGCTAAAAAAAAAAAAAAAAACCAAAACCAAAAACCAACCAACCAACCAAACAAACAGAACCCAAAAACCTTCCTGAATACTAAAAGAACAGCTGCAGGCATCACTGCCCTCAATTTCAAGTTGTGCAACAGAGCTATAGTAATAAAAACAGTGTTCCATTGCATAAAAACAGACATGCTGATCAACGGAATTGAAGACCTAGCTGTAAATTCACATACCTATGGACATCTAATTTATGATAAAGAATTAAGAAACACACGCTGGAAAAAAAGACAGTATCTTCAACAAATGGTGCTGTTCAAACTGGGTGGCTGTATATGGAAGACTCTAAATAGAACCATACTTATCATCCTAGACAAAGCTCAACTCCAAATAGATCAAAGACCCATATAACCAGATACACTGAACCTGATAGAAGGTCAAACTCATTGGCATAGGAGAAGACTTATTATACAGAACACCGTTAGTGCAAGGACAAAGATCAAAAATTAATAAGTGGCAACCTATGAGACACATCCTGTATGGCAAAGGACACTGTCATTTGGACAAAGCAGCAGCCTACAGAATGGGAAAAGATTTCGACCAACTCCACATCTGATAGAGGGCTAATACTGGAAATATATAAAGAACTAAAAAGACTAGATATCGAGAAAACAACCCAATTTAAGCAAAGAATTCTCAAGAGAGGAAACTTAAATGGCTGAGAAACAAAGAAATGTTTAACATCCTTAACCACCAGGGAAATGCAAATCAAAACTACTTTGAGATTCCATCTTATATCTGTCAGAATGACCAAAATCAATAACATAAGTGACAGTTCATGCTGGAGAAAATATGGAACAAGGGGGACACTCCTCCATTGCTGGTGGGAGTGCAAACTTGTACAACCACTTTGGAAATCAGTGTGGTAGTTCTTCAGAAATCTGGGAATCAATCCACCTCAAGATCCAGCTATACTACTCTTGGGCATATACCCAAAGGACACTTTATCCTACCACAAGGACACTTGCTCAACCATGCTTATTGCTGCTCTATTTGTAATAGCCAGAAATTTGAAATAATCTAGATGCCCCTCAATAGAACATGGATAAAGAAAATGTGGTACATCTACACAATGGAATATTTATTACTCAGCTGTTAATGAAATGTCATCATGAATGGATGGAACTAGAAGAAAAATCATCTTGAGTGAGATAACCTAGACCCAGAGAGACAATTATGGTATGTACTCACTTATATGCAGATGTTAGCTGTTAAGTCAATGATAACCAAGCTACAATCAGTAAACCCACAGAGGTTATGTATGGAGTAAAGGACTAGGGTGTACAGACAGACCACTTTAGGAATAGAACTAGAATAGATCATTGTAGGGGGAGATTCTCTAATTATGGATGAATGCTGGAGTAGAACAGGAGGATCAAGTGCGAGGGAAAGAGGACAGGGGGAGTAAGAGTGAATATGGGAAAAGATAGCTGAAATTAAGCACTACTTGAGAGGTAGTGCAAAAACCTAAAACAGTAGAAGCTTCCAAAAATACATACATATATGAAGGCTAAAGGAAGTCACCTAATAATGGGGAAGGCAAGGTCACCAAATGAAGCTTCCAGTACCTGGAGTAGGTTACATCTAATTGAGTTCTTGGCCAAAGGGGCCCCATGAGAATTCCCAAGCAGCCCAGGATGTCGCCTAGACTGTAGGTTGCCTTGTTGCCTTCTCCAAACTGACAGCAAGGTCTCATTGCTTAAGACAACACCTACATAATCTACTGAGCTTGGAGTTGAGCCGGTACCTTCAAAAAGCCTTTACTTCTACATTCTAGTGTTTTGGTGCAGGAGGGTACTCTGCATGGGGCAAAAATAAAGAAAGAAGAGAAAAGAAAAGAAAAGAAAAGAAAAGAAAAGAAAAGAAAAGAAATATAAACACCAAGTCAGTCACAAACTCTTTTTTCTGCAATTGTATCCTGCTTACAGTAGTGTAATTGTGGCATAAAGCTTGTGGGAGTAGCCGCAGAATATCTACTTTGATTTAAGGCCAACTTCATGAGATAGAACCCATACCCAACACCACTTAGATGACCAAGAACCAGAGACTAGCTATCCCAGGGACCTAGGATAAAAACCAAATACCACTGCTCTTTAAAAAAAGTAGCAACAAAATGACTCCTAATGATATTCTGCTATACGCATAGATCAGTGCCTTACTCAACTATCAGAGAGCCTTCCTGTTAAGGTAATGTTTTACTAAGGCTATTTCTTGGGCCGACTATCTAAGCGGCAGGCGGCTCTGCTTAGCTCTGCTGCCATGTTCCATGGCCAGAGGCCACACGTGTGCCAAAAATACCAGCCCTGCCAACCATGAGATGCCAGCACGTGAGATGAGCTATCTCCTACGCTGTCTCCACAAGGCTGGGCTGAGCCCAGACCATCCCACCATCCATGTGGTACCCAGCAGAAATGAGACTCTAATGCTTAAAGATTATCCAAAGGCTTTATATGTTTGGTAATGCTCAATTAACAAGATGCTCACACAATTAGAGGTGTGTCCCAATATCTAACCTAGATATAAGTTGTTACCCAGGACTGCTCTCTATACATGCACGGTCCTCCATGGCTCCTACATCTCTCTTCTTTAGCTCCACCTCTTCCTTTCCTCTTCTTCTCGTCTTCCTTCTCCTTCCGACTCCTCACTCTTGCCTACTTCTCATACAGCCTAATCGCTGAGCTTTATACAAATGCAGTGGGACAACATCCCACTACATCTTCCTCTTGCAGTGGATGGGAACAAATGCAGAGACCCACAGCCAGATATTAAGCAGAGACCTTGAAACATTCAGCCCTAGATAGGATGCCTCCATTAAATCCCTCCCCTCAGAGCTCAGGGAACCCAGAGGAAGAGAAGACAAATAATGTAAGAGTCAGAAGGGATGGAGGATACTAAGAAACAAGACTCTCTAATTCAATATTATCAAAGCTCAAATAACCTCATAGAGACTGAGGCAGCATGCACAAGGCCTGCACATGTCTGCACCAGGTCCTTTGTTATATCATGGCTTCCAGTTTAGTGGGTTTTTTTTTCTTATGGGATTCCCAAGTATGCCTCTGATTCTTATGTCTTTCCTTGGGTTCTTTCTCTTTCATTTGTTGTTCTTGTTAAAATCTGGCCAAGCAACTTAGCTAGTTGCTTTCCAATTTAGTCTCTCAATTTTTCAGGACATAGAAATGAAGCCAGTTCTTTGCAAGAATGCAACATGCATGGCCTTGAGGTTTTGTGTTACCTTATTACATTATATTTTATGATTATTTCTTGGAAGCCTGTTTGTTTTCTAATGAGAGACAGAAAGGGAGTGGATCCAGGTGGGAGGGGAGCTGGGGAGGAGCTGAGAGCAGTAGAGGGGAAACTGATCAGGGTATATTATGTGGGGAATTTTCAATAAAAAACCCTGAAAATTCCTGAAATAAACAAATATTTTTAGTGCATATGTGTGTACACCTGAGAGCATGTGAACACACTACTGCATGCAAGAGACCTGCGAGTCAGAGAAAGGCTTTAGATCCCTGGAACTGTAGTTAGAGGTGGCTGTGAGCTGTCACACGGGGCCTGAGAATGAAGCCCAGACCCTTTGCAAGAGCAGTAAGCATTCTGAACTACTGACCCATCTCTCTGGCCCCTCAAGTCAGCTTCTTAACTTTGAAGCACTGTGAAATTAAAAAAAAAATGTTACACACTTAAAACAAACAGTGGTATATAGGAATCATTTTATTTACAAACTAGAAAAACAGGAGGATAGCAAGGAAAGATTGGATCAAAACAATGCTGAAACACATAAGGGCAAACATCACACCCTGAAGCTCCATGCCGAGCATTTGGAGCTCACGGTGGTATTATAAAGGCTCCAATAAGCGTGGGTAACCCTGATCCTACATAGGCTCTGTGGCTTGCAACATACTTAGCTCTTCTCTTGGCTCACTTCACTTGGTGCTTTCATTTTTCCTTAGTAGACTGTCCATATTCATCAGGATGCATCTCTTTTATCCTGGGGTCTTCATTGCAACTTAGGTCTCACTTTCACAGTGTGTCTCGCAACCTACTCAGAAGCTCCATGCAGAGGTTGTTACACGTTAATTGACTCAGCAGCTTTCTGGGGTTTTGGAGTCTTGGTGCAACCTGCCATGACCCCACGGTGCTTACAGTTTACATATTTGATAAAACTCTCCACCCTGATGATGCTAAGGTATGCCACCCACTTGAGATGTAGACTGACTGTCTTAGACTATAGATGTGGAAGCTTCTATGTGTTTTCGTGATTGAATCTGGGAATCTATTTTGTTGGGTGATCATTTTCCAGAAGGCTACCCTTAAAAGTCTATCTTTTAGAGAACTTTCTTTTCAATAAATTTGTTATTATATCCTTGAGATGATGGGCAAAGTCTTGTCCTTGGGACACTTTTCCCATAGTCCCTGTTCAAAGCCTGTGGTCTATCTTGAGTGATGCCAGCTACTTAAGTGTTTGCTTCATAGCCACTTTGCCTGCAACTGTTAATTCTTTCATGCTTGTTTCTTTGTCTTCTTTCGTTTTTCATCTTTCTGCATTCCTTGTTGATCTTTCTCTCTTTAATATGACTAAGAGCTGTGAGAGGTAACTGTGACTCAGCCTCAATGCCACACTGTCTTGACGTTTCCTTTGCCAAGCAACTTAGTCAACTGTTTTCTAATTTAGTCTGTCAGATTTTCAGGACACAGAAATGTAGCCTTGAGTCCAGTTCATAATAGAGTTCTCTTCTGAAACCTCAGGAGCCTAGTCTTTACTCTCTGACCTTTTTTTGGCATTTTGATCTGAATTCCTACCAGAATGGACCAGTAGCTCTACTCTTAGAAACCAGTTCCAAAGGCCTATGGACCACATGATCAGGTTTCTCATAGCCATGACGCTACTCACGACCAGGTTTTTGTTTTAGCTAACTTCCTTTTTGCTGTGACTTGACCAGAGCAACTATTTATTTTGGCTCACAGTTTGAGGGAACACGGTGGGGAAGGTATGGTAATGGATGGTTTCATAGCAGAGAGTGTGTTAGGCTGCTTGCCCACATCTCAGCAGATCAGAGACCTGGGAATGCTGCACTCACACTACCCTTCTATTCAGCCAGAATGGACTCAGTGTGGGTAAAAAGGGTTTTGTTTTAATGGAAGTTTCTTAGGTGTTTTACCTACAATGTATTATTTTTTTTGTTACTAGAGAGTAATGAATATACTCTCCAGGTGGGAAAAAGAAAAAGCTATGCATCTTTTATTTATTCTTGGATAATTTCACATATGCACGTGTGCTGGTTTGAATGCGAATGGTTCCCATAGACTCACATGTTTGAATACTTGATTCCCATTGTTGGGACTGTTTGGGAAGAATTAGGAGGTGTGACCTTGTTGAAAAAGGTATCACCGATGCCCTCTTTTGGCTTCTGACTGTGTGGCACACGTTCACTCAGGACTTCCTCTGCTTGCCATAGATTCCAGGTCAAGTCCAGCTTGATTATCTCAAGTCCGACGTCAGAAATGCCTGCTGCCTCCACTAACTGAGCCTTACCTTCAAGTTCTAGCAAGAAACCAGGGACAGTTATAATAGCCTATTTTAGCTGCACTGTTGGCTACTTTGTGGGTTTTTTTTTACTTCCACCCCTTTCCATCTCTCTTTTTCCTTTTCAACCCCCTAAGACTAGGTAGGAGAGAAAGAGAGATAAAGGAGAGAGAGAGAGAGAGAGAGAGAGAGAGAGAGAGAGAGAGAGAGAG
>NW_021604649.1:1116040-1150592 GCF_004785775.1 Grammomys surdaster | reverse complement strand
AGAGAGAGAGAGAGAGAGAGAGAGAGAGAGAGAGAGAGAGAGAGAGATCCCCCAATAAAGTCTAAGGTAGGAAAAGGGGCTACTTCATAATGATTATGGGTATTGAGTTTCTTGGGGCAAGTTTGGTCTTCATTATCAGGATAGCTAATTTCATTTTTTCTTTTTTTCACACATGACTACTTGACAAACTCCAATCAACAGCAACCAACCACCAACTGGACAACTAGCTCTCCCTATTAGGGCTCTAGTATGTCACACACTCACAGAAACTATTTGTAGCTGGCACAACCACACCCTTGCTAGAGCATGAGGCAAATCATAGTCACATGATGTGAGATAGCCTCATACCCTCACACCTGCCATCAAAACAAAACCATATTCCCATAGTATTTTTAGGATAGTAGTTTATCTGTGTGTGTGTGTGTGTGTGTGTGTGTGTGTGTGTGTGTGTGTGTGTGTACGCACTCAAGGAAGTCAGAAGGGGATTCCCTGGAACTGGAGTTACAGACAGTTGTCAATTGGAGGTTGAGATCCAGACTCCAGTCCTCTGCAAGAGCAGCAAGTTTTCTCTGGTGCTTTCAGTAAGAATGCCCCCCCACCCCAATGAGTTCATATATTTGACTACTTGGCCTCTAGTTATTGGAACTATTTGGGAGGAATTAGAGGTGTGACTCTGTTGAAAAAACTGTGTCACTGGGGTGGGCTTTGAGGTTTCAAAAGTCCACACCATTCCAAGTTAGCTCTCTCTCTGCCTCCTACTTTTGGATAAGGATGTAAGTTCTTAATTAATTTTTATTTATTATACAAAATAGGTTTCCCTGAGAGAACTCAATGGGTAGATTACCTGCTCCCAGCCTGACCTGAATTCTTTTCCCTGAGACCCTACATGATAGGAGAGAGCTGACTTCCTGCAAGTTGTCCTTTGGCACGTATACCTGACAGATGTGCCCAAAGGCTAATCTGATCTGGTAGGTTCTTCAGTTGAGGTTTGCTCTTCCCTGATGAGTTTAGGTCAGTGTCAAGTTGACAGCTGAAGCTAGGTATGACATCATCTTCGAGTTGTTTTGCAGCTTTTTGTAGGCTGTAGGTAAGTGATGGTTCTATAAATTATGTCCCAGTGATGACTTAGATTAACTTTTTTATACGTGTGGAAAAGGTTTTGTAGACATGTACATCAATATTCCTTCATTTATTAATCCCAGCATTCAGGAGGCAGAGGCAGGCAGATCTCTGAATTTGAGGCCAAGCTGGTCTACAGAGTGAGTTCAGGACAGCCAGAGCTACATAATGAGACCTTGTCTCAAACAACAGCAGCAGCAGCAGCAGCAGCAGCAACAACAACAACAACAACAAAACAGCCCAAATCCTTCCTCCATTTGCATAAATCTGAAATTTTAGTCAGGCTCCTGAGTTCTCTTCCCAAACTTTACACCCCCCCAATTTGCTGTCCTCCCCCACATCTTTTTGATAGGGTTCCATATATTCAGCAGTAAAAGGAAACCTGGTAGGTCTCTTTAACAAAACCCCCCACCTCAACATCTCCTTTTAGCAGCTCTTAATCATTTACAGTGTTCATTCTCCTTTTAGGTAGAGGTTCCCGTTTGCCAGGGTTGTATTTGGATTGAGCATAGTTCTAACCTAAGGTCTCTTTCCCCGTTTTGACAGTTCCTAAGTAAAATCTGTGTCTACCACTTTGCTGGGCAGCTCTAGTTCTCTTGAACAGAAATAAAACTAATTCTTTAATGTCTGTTTATTTTCTGTCTGTTTTATTGCTGAGATTTAAATTTTTTTTTTTATTGATTTATTTAGTGTGTATGGGTCTGCTGAGCCTGGGGATTTGTCTGTCTCTGCTTCCCGAAAACGGAGATGATACACGCACATTACATTACCTGACTTTTTACAAGTATGGTTGGGATCAAACTCAGGTCCTCGTGCTTATAAGGAAGCAGTTTACCAACTTAGCTATTTCTTCAGTCTCCTGAATTGGTTTCGGGGTGAGAGATAGGTAACTAGTTTCATCCTTCTACATGTGGATACTCAATTTTCTCAACACCATTATTGAAAATTTTTCTCTTATTTACAATGTTTGCTTTTGGTACCCTTGTTGAAGATCAGGTAAGTATAGCTCCATGAGTTTATTTCTGGATCTTCTGTTATATTTTATTGGTCTACATGACTGTTTCTGTGGCAATATCATGTTGTCTTTGTCTCTATGGCTCCGTAGCAGTTTGAGGACAGATATTGTAATATCTTCAACATTTCTCTTCCTGATTATGATTTCTTGGGCTATTGAGAGTGTTTTGGGTTTCCATATATTTTTTTCTCTAGTTCTATGAACATGCTATTGAAATACACCAGTGATTTGTAAGGAAGAACTGAAGTTGAATTTGAGATTGGACAGAACCACAGGACTCAAGGGAATGCTGCACAAGAAAGCCTTATTTGGATAGCTCAGAGTACGGAGTTCAAAGCAGGGAGGGGCAGAGAAGCACACAGGGAGTTTCTTATCATTATCACCAGGTGTGCTCAAGAGACAGAAAGTCTCGCGGGCTATTGGGGGCTGTTTGCATAACTTCCTTGAACGCGGTAAGCTGCATCTCATCTCTGAGGAGGTGGGGGAGGAAACTTTTTGCCTGGAGGATTCCTGGAGCAGGAGAAGGCATTCCTTCTAGAGTAGCAAACAACGGTCTATAGGAACAGAGTTCACACAGCAGGCTAGTGTGGAAAATTCGAGCAAATGTTTGCTACAGATGTCATTGGAATTTCAATAAGAATTACAGTAATTGTGTGGATGGCTTTGGGAATATATCCATTTTTCACAAAACATATTCTGTCTCCATTTTTTTAGTATCATATAGTTTTTGTTGTTATAGGTGTTTTACTTCTTTGGTTAGCTCCAACCCCCAAGTGTGTTTAAGCTATTGTGAATGGGATTTTTTTCCTCACTTTTTTAAGTTAAGAAGTTCTTTAATAGCATATAGAAAAGCTATAGATTTTTGTATGTTGGTTTTGTATACTACTATTTTGTGAAAAGTGCTTATCAGGACCAAGAGTTTTCTGGTGAATTCTTTAGGCTATTTAAGGATAGGATCACATAGCATGCCAATAGGGTAACTTTATTTCTCCTCCTTCTTATTTGTATGTCCACAATTCATGTTGTTGCTTTATTTCAGCCTATTTAGGGTAAAAGCTAAGAGTTTTGTTTTGATTTATTGTCTGACCGTGAACTTGAGAGCCTTCTGCCTCAGCCTCCTGAGTGCTGTGTGTGTGACTCCATGCTTGATTGATACTATCTTGGTACATTGAATAGTTTGAAATGGTAAAGGCAGGAAAGACACTCTACACTCTCTTGGAAATGATCAGATAGGGTTAAGTGAGAGCTACCTTCTCTGCTCATAGGATATGAGTATCTTTATTTCTCAAGATGGAGGAAGTTGTAGAGTAATAATAAATATGACCCCCTCTCTTTCCCTGCATCTCCCTTTCCTCTTGGGACCTGGAAGTCCTACCTGTACCTTCCGTCCAACAATTGGCCCCTGGTCTTCTTTACTGACAAGTCAAAAACCAATTGAAGAACAAGACCTTAGCAACAAACCTCTCCTTACATACGATTTCTCTAACTTTTCTCAGACTCTGTGTTGTCCCATCAACATTATTACCGTAAGATTTTCACTCTACATTTCATCAAGCCTAATATAAAACCCTTTAAGTCTAGCTATTTCCCCGGGTCTTTGTTTACTTAAGGCTCCTGTGCCCTTTGAAACTTATTATTAAATAACCAGTATGTTTTTATCTGATAATCTGTCAGTTGTAGTGGCAGGGTTAGTGTTAGTGGCTAAAAGTGTGCACTGCTCTTGCAGAGAACCTAAGCTTCATTCCCAACATCTGAGTCAGTCACTTTACAACCCAAGGGATGGATCTGATGCTGTCTTCCAGCCTCTGTGTGCATATGCACTTGTGTGTACACACACACACACACACACACACACACACACACACACACACGCTCCTACTTAATTAAAAATAAATCTTTAAAAATCTTTCTATTGTTACATAGATCTCTCTGAGCATAAGAAAGAATACAACAGAAAGATGTTTTCCTTCTATTCAACATAGATGATCCTAGACTTAGGATTTGTTGAACAGAATTGTGAGAGACCAGGGCTTTGCATGGAGTTCCTGCACTAAGGCCCCAGTGACTGAACAAACCCAAATGGAAAGAGTTATGCTAACTGTTACATAGTCACATTCAAAAGTTAAGGAAGAAGATAGATCCCAAAACAAATGAGTTTTTCATGAAAACAAAAGAGTTTTAGTCCACCTACTTTCTCCCTTAATCACCTAATTAGCTTGATGTTAACCAATATGAACTATTTTGAGTTAAAAGACATTGGAACCAACAGTTGAAAGCCAAACTATAAAATTTTATTCTGTAAAGGAAAATTACAGTTATAAAGGAAATTTACATGTGTGAAAGTTCTTCCTTTTTTCTACACAAGGAAGAAGGAAGAATTAAAAAAATAACTTATCTATTTTAGTGTGCAATGGTGACTTTTTGTTTTGCCTGCATGTATGTCTGAATGAAAGTGCTGGGTCTCCTGGAATAGGTAACAGGGAGTTGTGAGATGCCATATGGGTGTGGTTCCTCTGGAACCACAGCTCAGTGCTCTTAACCACTGAGACATTCCTCTAGCCTGGAGGAAGACTCTAAACTCAATGGAAAAAGTGCTGACTTAAATCTATAAACTGAACCTTACCAAACAACCCTATATACCCCACCCCACTTTTCATGGTTACATTTTTTTAATTAGTTATTTTCCCTGACCCTCTTGTTTTCTGTTTTAGCCTAAGTTGGTATATAAAATCCAATTCTTTCTGTTATCCATTCATATTTCCATGTGCACATGTGAGATAAATACATTAATACTCTTCAGTTGATTGTTTTTCCTCCTACAACTCTGTCTTTGGTGGGATTTGAGAATATGTCTCAGAGGTTTAGAAGCTTCTGCTACTCTTTCAGTTGACCTGGGTTTGATTCCTAGCACCTGCATGGAGCTGTAACTCTAGGTCTAAGCTATCAAGTGCCCTCTTCTGGCCTCTGCACGGACGACATGTACACAGTGCATAGAAGTACATGTAGGCAAAATATCCATAAAAATAAAAAAAATAATATAAAACTTTAAAAAAATTTATCTTTGGCAAGTCTAATTTATAAGGCCCTGTCTAGAGAACCTGAGATGGATAGTGGGATTTTTTTTAACTCACATTACAGATCTCTTCAGAGGCCTTTGGCTAAAATGTTTACCCACACACATTCTCTCTTGGGTTTCCTCATAGTAGAAGTTGTATTGTCTGTTAGAGACCAGTCATTAAGTGTGACCCATATTTAAAGGGTGAAGAATTAGACTCCACTTCTTGATGGAAAAACTACAAAAGAATTTGGAGCTATGCTCCTATGTTATTAACTTCTGGATGAAGTAGAGCAATGTATTTGTGTGAGAGGGGAAAGCTGGGAAGAATTAGACTCTATATTTGAGTACGCTTAACCAGTTTGTGGACATATTGATCTTTCCATGTGTCCCTCCTGTCCACTACTCCCTGCCTGGTTGTGATACCATCAGTGCTTGTGGTTGTCTAACTGTAGCCAGAGCTCCTGTCTCATGACCCTTCTGCCATTGCTTTAGTTAGAACCACTGAGTTCGCAACACTGTTTCTTCCCCTTGCTTCTCCACCTCTAGGAAATGGAAATATATTCTTGGTATTGCTATTCCTGGTATCTCATCATCCTTGGTGGGTTCGTTTAAGTTTGACTAAACCTACATGCATGGCTGTGGTGGTTTGAATGAGATGTACTTCTCACAGGTACAGGTATTTGAACAATTGATCCTTAGTTGGCAGCACTGTTTGGGGAGGTTGTGGAGACTTTGGAAGGCAGAGTCTTGACATTTCATGTCTTTAACAGCTGAGTAATACTTCACTGTGTAAATCTATCACGTTTTCTTCATCCAGTCTTCAGTGGAGTAACATCTAGGTTGTTTCCAGTTTCTGACTATTATGAATAAATCTGCTATGAATACAGTTGAACAAGTGTCCTTGTGGGATGGAGTGTCCTTAGGGTATGTGCCCAGGAGTAGTATAGCTGAGTTTTGGAGTAGATGGATTCTCAATTTTCTGAGAAACCAACATATTGACTTCAAGTGACTGTACAAGTTTGCACTCCCACCAGCAGTAGAAGAGTGTTTCCCTTGCTCTACATCTTCACCAGCATTCACTATCACTTGAGTTTTTTTTTTTTTTAATCTTAGCCATTCTGACAGGTATAAGATGGAATCTCAGAGTCATTTTGATTTGCATTTTTGTGAAGGCTAAGGATTCTGAACATTTCTTTAAGTGTTATTTGGCCATCCAAGATTCCTCTGTTAAAAATTCCATTTAATTTTGAATCCCATTTTTTGGTGCCAACTTAAATAGTTTTATTATTCCATGTTACTTGTTTTGGGTCCCTGTGGAACAATGCTACACCCTCTACTTGGACTGACTTAATCCACGTCTTCAATGGTGGGGCCTGAAGAAGTACCACTAGATGGAGGAACTTCCCCACCAGATGGAGGAGCTTCCCCACCAGGGAAGCCATCAGGCATTCCTCCAGGCATGCTACCAGCACTCTGGTACAGCTTGGTAATGATAGTGTTGCAGACTTTCTCCAGTTCCTTCTGCTGATGCTCAAACTCTTCCTTCTCTGCAGTCTGGTTCTTATGCAGACAGCCGATTTCATTGCACTTGTTAAGACTCTTCAGTTTGTCCCCATCATTGATCTTGCTTTGAAGTTTCTCATCTTCAACAGTAGCTTTCATGTGGAAGGCATAAGACTCCAGTGAGTTCTTGGAGGAAACCTTATCTCTCTGTTTCTCATCCTCAGCTTTGTACTCCTCAGCTTCTTGGACCATGTGCTCAGTATCCTCCTTACTCAAGAGGCCCTTGTCCTTGGTGATGGTGATCTTGTTCTCCTTTCCTGTGCTCCTATCTACAGCAGAAACACTGAGGATTCCATTGGCATCAATGTCAAAAGTAACCTCAATCTGAGGAACCCCACGGGGAGCTGGAGGTATGCCTGTGAGCTCAAACTTCCCCAGCAGGTTGTTGTCCTTGGTCATGGCCCTTTCACCTACATGCACCTGAATGAGTACACCTGGCTGGTTGTCAGAGTAGATGGTGAAAGTCTATGTCTGCTTGGTGGGAATGGTGGCATTGTGTTTGATGAGGAATGAGGACAGTCATGAATTCACCAGCAGTTTCAATACCAAGGGAAAAAGGAGTGACATCCAAGAGCAGCAAGTCCTGAACATTCTCAGACTTGTCTCCAGATAGAATGGCCGCCTGGACAGCTGCACCATAGACAACAGCTTCATCAGGGTTAATGCTCTTATTCAGTTCTTTTCCATTGAAGAAGTCTTGCAGAAGCTTCTGAACCTTGGGGATTCTGGTAGAACCACCCACCAAGACAATATCATGGATCTGTGACTTGTCTAGCTTGGCATCTTGAAGGGCCTTCTCTACAGGGTCCAGTGTGACACAGAACAGGTCAGCATTCAATTCCTCAAATCGAGCCCGGGTAATTGAGATATAGAAGTCAATTCCCTCATAAAGAGAATCAATCTTAATACTGGCCTGGGTGCTGGAGGAGAGGGTGCGCTTGGCCTGCTCACAGGCAGTGAGGAGACACCAGACAGCTCTCTTGTTCTCACTGATGCTTCCTCTTAAACTCAGCAATCAAATGGTTGACCATTTGGTTGTCAAAGTCTTATGCAGCCAAGTGGGTGTCTCCAGCTGTTGATTTGACTCCAAAAATTCCATCCTCAATAGTGCCACCTCCCAAGTCAAAAATCAGCACATTCCTTTCAGCTCCAACCTTCTTATCGAAGCCATAAGTAATAGCAGCAGCAGTTGGTTCATTGATAATTTGAAGCACATTGAGGCCAGCAATAGTTCCAGCATCTTTCATTGTCTGGCACTGAGAGTTGTTGAAGTAAGATGGCACTGTGACCATGGCATTGGTAACAGGTACGCTTCTGCAATTTCCTTCATCTTTGTCTGAACCATTGAGGACACTTCCTCTGGGTAGAAACTTTTTGTTTCCCCTTTGTATTCGACTTGGACCTTGGGCCTGCCTGCATCAATCACCACCATGAAGTGCCAGTGCTTCATATCAGACTGAACAACAGCATCATCAAACCTACGTTCAATCAGACATGTGGCATCAAAAACTGTTGGCGGGGTTCATTGCAACCTGATTCTTAGCCACATCCCCAATTAATCATTGTGTCAGTGAAAGCAACATAGCTTGGTGTGCTGCGGTTACCCTGGTCATTGGCAATGATCTCCACCTTTCTACCCTCAGAATGTTCCGCATCCCTTACCTACCACCCCCTCATCTCCACAAGGATGTCCCTACCCCCTACCCCCACCCTGCCAGACTTCCCCACTCCCTGGGGCCTCAAGTCTCTTGAGGGTTAGGTTCATCTTCTCTGACTGAGTCCAGACCCGGCAGTCCTCTGCTGTATATGTGTTGAGGGCCTCATATCAGCTGGTGTATGCTGCCTGGTTGGTGGTCCAGTGTTTGAGAGATCTCGGGAGTCCAGGTTAGTTGAACTGCTGGTCCTTTTACAGGGTCGCCCTCTTCCTCAGATTCTTCCAGCTTTTCCCTAATTCAGCCACAGGGGTCAGCAACTTCTGTCCATTGGTTGGGTGTAAATATCTGAATCTGACTCTTTCAGCTGCTTGTTGGGTCTTTTGGAGGACAGTCATGCTAGGCCCCTTTTTGTGAGCCTCAATAATAGTGTCAGGCCTTGGGACCTCCCCTTGAGCAAGATCCTACTTTGGGCCTGTTGCTGGACCTTCTTTTCCTCAGGGTCTTCTCCATTTTTGTCCCTACAGTTCTTTCAGACAGGAACAATTCTGAGTCAGAGTTTTTGACTGTGGGATGGCAACCCTATCCCTCACTTGATGCCCCGTCTTTCTGCTGCAGGTGGGCTCTACAAGTTCTTTCTCCCTACTGTTGGGCATTTTCATCTATGGTCCCTCCCTTTGAGTCCTGAGATTCTCTCAACTCCCAGGTCTCTGGTACATTCTAGAGGATCCCCCCACCTCCTGCCTCCCGAGATTCCCTGTTTCCATTCTATCTGCTGGCCCTTGGGGCTTCAGTCTTGTCCCTGCCCCCAATACCTAATCATGTTCCCCTCTTCCACTCCCTGTCCCCTTTCCCACCCAGGTTCCTCCTTCCTTCCCCCTCCTGTGACTGCTTTCTTCTTTTTATTAATCATTCCATTTGTTTACATCTCAAATGATATCTCCCTTCCTGGCTGTCCCTCCATCCCCCCATCCTTTGCCTCTCCTCCCTCACCTTTGCCTCTATGAGGATGCTCCCCCACCCATCTACCCACTCCCACCCCACCGCTCTAACATCTCCCAACGCTGGGGCATCAAACCTCCACAGGACCAAGGGCCCCCCTTCCCATTGATGTCAGACAAGGCCACCCTCTACTACATATGCAGCTGGAGCCATGGATCCATCCATGGACACTCCTTGGTTGATGGTCAAGTCTTGGGAGCTCTGAGTGGTCCAGCCAGCCTTCATTGTTCTTCCTATGGGGTTACAATCCCCCTCTGCTCCTCCAGTCTTTCCCCCAGCTTCCCTACAGGGGTCCCCAAGCTCAGCCTTATGGTTGGCTGTGAGTACCCGCCATCTGCATTGGTCAGGTGCTGGCAGAACCTCCCAGGGGACAGCTATATGAGGTATTTGTCAGCAAGTACCCCTTGGCAACAGCAACAGTCAGGGTTTGGTGTCTGTAGATATGATGGATCCCCAGGTGGAGTGGTCCCCAGATGACCCTTCCTTCAGTCTCTGCTCCATTTTTCGTCCCTGTCTTTCCTTTGGACAGGAACATTTCTGAGTTAAAAACTTTGAGATGCATGGGTGGCTCCATTCCTCAACTGGGGTCAGTGTCTATCTACTGGAGGTGGTCTCTACAGGTTCTATTCCCCCCTTGATGCCCATTTCAGCTAAGGTCATCCCTGTTGGGTCCTGGGATCCTCTCACTTCCCTGGTGTCTGGAATCCTCCAGTGGCTACCCTCAGTTCCTCATACCACAGTGTTACATATTTCTAGTCAATTTCCTGACCCTCTGTACCTCTCTTTCATCCCCTCCAATACCTGATCCTGCTCTCCTTTTCCCTATCCCTCCTCTCTCCTCAAATCCCATTTTTTTAAAGATAGGGTTTCTCTTTGTAAGAGCTGTGACTGTCCTGGGCTCCATTTGTAGACTGGGATTAAAGGCACGTGCCACCACGCCCAGCCTGTATCCCAGTTTTAAATTGGGTTATTTGGTTTGTTAATGTCTAGTTTCTTGAGTTCTTTATATATTTTGGATATCAGACCTCTGTCAAATGTGAAGTTGGTGAAAATCTTTTCTCATTCTTTGGGCTGCCATTTTGTCCTATTGACAGTGTCTTTTGCCTTAGAGAAGTTTTTCAGTTTCATCAGGTCCCACTTATTAGTTGCTAATTTTAGTGCATGTGTTATTGGTGTTCTGTTCAGGAAATCTCATGTACCAATGTGCTCAGTACTATTCCCCACTTTCTCTTCTATCAGCTACAGGGTAGCTAGTTTTATATTGTTGTCTTTGATCCACTTGGACTTGAGTTTTGTGCAGGGTGACAAATATGGATATATTTTCATTCTGCTACATGTAGACATCCAGTTAGATCAGCACTATTTGTTGAAGATGCTTTCTTTTATCCACTGTATAGTTCTGGCTTCTTAATCAAAAGCCAAGTGTTCATAGATGTGTAGATTTATGTCTGTGTCTTTGATTCTATTCCACTGATCAACATGTCTGTTTTTATGCCAATACCATGTGGTTTTTATTACTATATCTCTGCAGTACAACTTGAAATTAGGGATGCTGATACTTCTGGAAGTTCTTTTATTGTATAGGACTGTTTTAGCTATCCTGGGTTTCATTTGTTTGTTTCAGTTTTTTCATGTGAAGTTGAATATTACTCTTTCAAGGTCTGTAAAAGTTAGGTTGGAATTTTGGTGGGGATTGCATTGAATGTGTAGATTGCTTTGGTAGAATGGTCATTTTCACTGTTAATCCTACTGATCCATGAGCATTGGAGCACTTTCCATCTTCTGATATCTTCTTCAATTTCTTTCTTCCAACACTTAAAATTTTTAACACACAGGTCTTTCCCTTGCTTGGTTAGAGTTACCCCAAGCTATTTTGTTTTATATGTGGCTATTGTGAAGGAAGTTGCTGCTTTGATTTTTCTCCAGCCAGTCTTTGCTTTGTATATAGGAGGGCTACTGACTTCCTGGATATTTTGTATTAAGAATGTTCTAGATTGCAGGGCCGAAGTGAGTGGGGCTGGAGTGAGTGGGGCTGGAGCAAGATGGAGAAGGGAAGGAGAAAAAAAAAGAAGAAAAGGAATGTTTTAGATTTAACATTTTCTTTGACTGATGAATCTATTTCCTCTATCATATGTTCAGATTATGAGATTCTCCCTTCCATCTCTTGTATTCTGCTGGTGATGCTTGCATCCATAGATCCTGTTTGATTACCTAGATTTTCCATTCCCAGATTTCCTTCCTTTTGTGTTTTCTTTATCGCCTCTATTTTTGTTTTCAGCACTTGAATAGTTTCCTGCATCTGTTTGTCTTCTCTTGGCTTTCTTGGCATACTTCAAGGGACTTACTGATTTCCTTCTTCTTCCTTTTTTTTTTTTTTGGTCTTGTCATCGATTTCTTTAAGGGATTTATTCATTTCCTCTCTAAAGACCTCTGTTATCTTCATAAAGTTGGTTTTAAGGTCATACTCTAGTGCTTCAGCTGCATTGAAATATACAGGGCTTGCTGTAGTAGAATAGCTGAGTTCTGGTGGTGCCATGTTGCCCTGGTTGTTGATTGTGTTCTTAGATGCATTTAGGCATCTGGGTTTGGGATGCTTATAGGTCTAGGTGCTGATTTCTGAGTTTGTCTTTGTTGAATGGGTGTTGTGTTGCTTGGTTTCTATTTCTTCTGTGGTCTTTTGGTTTTGTGGTTTGGATTTCTGGTGGCTGGCATGACCTCAAGTAGGGATTCTCTATCCAAGTTGGGGCCTGAACCTCTGGTGGCTAGCTTTACTTTTGGTGCAGCAGGGGGTCTCTGCCCAAGTTGAAGGAGTGAGACATGATAAAAAGGAGGGGAGTTGGGGTCACTGAGTGAGTGAAGGAAGTCCGCTGGTGGACAGCCTATCTGTGGTTCTGGCTGCCAGTGTGGTCTCTGTTCCAGCAGGGAAACTCTGCCTAAATTCACCTATGTGTTTTTCTGGCTTGCTTGGCCTGTACCTGTTCTCTAAACTGCCATGGCCTGCATCAGTTTTTCTGATTGGTGTGGCCTGCATCTGGGCTGCTGAAGACCACAGAAGTTAGGGATGGGGGCACAACAATGGGTGTGGCAGGAGGTGGTATGGAGTGGGGCATGCAATAAGTGTTTGGGACCAAATCTAGTGAGTGGGGCAGTTCCACAGGTAGGAGGGTCACTCACTGGTCCTTCTGACTGCTGTGGCCCCTGCTTTGCTTCCCTTAATGATTTTTTCATTGTTAATTTCTACTTGAATTGTTTTCACTATTGTAAAATTATTGTGAATTACAATTACTGTATTCATTGTTTCATTCACCTATTGTCACAGTTTTCATGAAGGCATTCATTCATATCCTCTTTACAGTCTTTGAAATATCCATAATTATGATTTTGAACTGCTTGTCCTGTGTTTCAGCTAAATTACTCTTCTCAGGGCATAACACAATAGGGTTGATGGCTTCTGGAGGAGGCATATTATCTTGGCTGTGCATGTTTGTGTTTTTGCTCTGTATCTGGGCATCTGGAGTTTGAAGGGTTTCTTGGAAGAGATATCTGGTCTTTTGTTGGGTGGGTGTTCCATTCTTTGGTTGTTGTTGCCTATTGTGAGTCCTAGCCAAGTATGTTGGGTGTGGAGTCCCTAGGAGAGAACTATTCTGTAGGTTGGGGGAGGGGAGGGATAGAGATAGGCCAGAAGGAAAGACTGAGGGTGTGGTGGAGAAGAACTAGGGTAACCTTGTGTCTGAATCAAGAGGCCAAGTCCAATGAGGATGAGAGGAAGAGCTCCGTCAGGCAAGCTGCAGCAGGACTAAGGGTAAGAGGCTGGAATGGGGACAGGAAGGAGAATAAAGGTATCTTACCTGAGTTCTAGCCTACTGAGATAGCTGAGGGGGGTCCTGCTAAAGAGAGGTTCTGTGGGTGGGGAGAGTTATAACAAAATAAAAGAGCTTGAAAGAACAGCTGAGAGGGATTGCAGGAAGAAGTAGAGTGATCCTGGGCTCTCATCAAGAGGTCCAGTCTCTAGGGGGTGATGTGGGCTCTACATTAATACAGTTTGATTACACATGGAAAGGAATCTGAGCTCAATGGAAAAAATGATAGAAATAACTCTTTTGATTGAACTATAGAAATTCTAGAATGGCTCCCTTCTTTCACATAAATGCCTATGCTTGTTTCTCTGTTTGCTCATTGTTGCTTTAGTGTTCTTTGTCTTTAAGAAAGAGTAGGATAACATAGATGACCCCCGATAGATGAGTGTTCTTGTATTTCCAAATATCATTCTATGGAGTGTAGGATGCCTACAAGCTATGGTGAGTAAGCAATTTGACGATGAAAAGCAACAAAACAGATTGTATCCAGGTCTTCTTCTGCAACAGGGAAAAAGGAGTCTTTGAATAGAACTGGGCCCAGTTCTGAATATAAAATTTACAAGTAGAAATTCATAGTCATGGAACGGCATGGGAGTCGGTGTATGGAATGTTACAAAGAACAAACATGTGGCTAAGCTGACCTAACCAGAGTCTTCTCAAGGACAACACCTGGAAGATGACAATGAATAGGGGATCTGGTTAGATAGCAGAAGGAGCAGATATGGAGGATGGAACATTCTTGCTGAAAATTGCACAATGCAGAGACAAATGTGGAGATCCAACGGTCAAGACTTAGTTGAAAAAAAAATGCTCATGGCAGCCTTAGTAGTTTTTTCAGAGTATATCATTGTGTTTATGAAGGAGAAGCTCTCGATTGGTCTTTGAAGAACCCAGAAGATAAATGGATCAAGGAGATGGATGGTATAGTTAATAGTCTCATATATAGATGATATATTTTCATTGTGGCAAAATGCATATTCCAGAATCTACCATCTCACCTATTTTAAGGGTATATTCCAAGAGTATTAGACATATTCGTATTGCTATAATAATATTTCATCTTGAAAAAGTAAAACTATAAATAACCATTAGACAATAGTTCCTCATCTCCTCCCTCACCATGCCCTGGTCAACGGCCAGTTGCCTTCTCCTGTCTGTCTCTGTGAATCTGACTACTTCAGGTACCTCATAAAAGGAGAATCATGCAATGTTTATCCTTTTGTGACTGGCCATGATGCCCTTTAGCTTTATCAATGTTGTAACATGTGCAGAATTGGCTTCCTTTAAAATAGCAACAACAACAACAACAACACTGTGTTTTAGTTGGGGTTTCTATTGCTGTAAAACAAACAAACAAACAAACAAACAACCCCACCATGACCAAAAAGCAACTTGGGGTGGAACTTATTATTTGGCTCAAACTTCCACACTGTTGTTCATCACTGAAGGAAGTAAGGACAGGAACTCAAACGGGGCTAGAACCTGGAGGCAGGAGCTGATGCAGAGGCCATGGAAGGTGCTGCTTACTGGCTTGCTCATCATGGCTTACTCAGCCCACTTTCTTACAGCACCCAGAACCACCAGCCCAGGGATGGTCCCACCCACAAAGGGCTGAGCCCTCCCACATCAATGACTAATTAAGAAAATGCCTTGCAGGATTGCCTGTAGCCAAATCTTACGGAAGCATTTCCACAACTGAGGCTTCCTCCTATCAGAGGACTCTAGCTTGTGTCAAGTTGATTTAAAACGATTCAGCTTTAGTTTTAGAACAGAACAAGGTTCAGTTCTCAGCACCCACAAAGCAACTTACAGCCATTTGTAAGTTAACTTCAGGAAGCCCAGCACCCTTTTCTAGCCTCCATGGGCACCAGGCATGTACGTCGTACATATACATACATACAGGCAAAACATCTATTGTTGTGTTTATAAAAAGATAAAGAGATAAAGAGTATGTTCTGTGGGTGTGTGGAGAGGTATGGGGGAAGGAGATGTCTCAGTGGGTCCATGCCGAGGCATCTCTTCCCCCTGAGGGACCAGTCACACACCAGTATAGCATAGAATAGAGTTTATTTAGGGCATGAGGGGGGAAACCAGGAGGGTAGTAGAGGCAGAGAGAGAGAGAGAGAGAGAGAGAGAGAGAGAGAGAGAGAGAGAGAGAGAAAGAGAGGAGAGGAGAGGAGAGGAGAGGAGAGGAGAGGAGAGGAGAGGAGAGGAGAGGAGAGAGCAGAGGAGTAGAGAAGTGGAAAGTGGAGGCCGGTCATGACCTCGTGGAGAGAGGGGGAAGGGAAGGGGGGAGGGGGCAGGGAGAAGCTACAGGCAGGAGAGCAAGAGAGAGAGAGAGAAAGAGGGTAAGAGAGCGAGGAGGGGGCAAGCAGCCCCTTTTATAGTGGGCAGGCCTACCTGGCTGTTGCCAGGTAACTGGGGAGAGGAGCATACCTGGCTGTTGCCAGATAACTGTGGAGGTGGAGTTTAAACAGAATACTAACATCTATACACATAAAATACATAAAAATATGTCTTAAAAGCTATCTAAAATCTAAGTTATGTAAGGTTTTGCTTCATTTTGATTTTCAAGACCCTGAGATACACCATGAGGTTATTTATTTGAGATTGTTCTGATTTTATAATGTAAGCATTCATAAGTACATTTTTTTCTCTTGTAACTCTTAGCTGTATCCCAGGAGCTCTGGTAAGTTGTACTTTCATTTCCATTTGATTCTAAATACTTTTAAAACTTCCTCCCTGATTTCTTCAATGACACACTCCCTTGTTGCTTGATTTCTTTTTCTACTGCAGTGATTTGTAATACTTCCAATACTTCCAATACAGAGATAGGAAACACGACATAGAAGACCACTGAGTAAACTATGTAAATTAGCATTGGCACCTCTGTTAGAGCGCTGCTGACCTCCTAGTCATTTTTTGAGTCAACAAACCTCTTTCTACCTGTAAATATGAGCAATTACAGCATCCAAATGACAGTGTCACTAGCCATGCCTTTCTTTTCTTTTTTATGGCTTATATTTATTATTTTTTAATTAAGTGGTATGTGTACATGTGTATGTATGTATGTATGCATTAATATGTGGATATGTGAATGTATGTGTCTGAGGGGGCCAGAGGACGTAGATCCCCTTGGAGTTGTAGTTACAAGCAGCTGTGTGCTATGTCACATAGGTGACTGAACTTGGGTCTTCCAGAAGACATGTTCTTAACTCCTGAGCCATCTCTGCAGCCGTCTTTCCTTTTCTTAAACATATATTCTGAGACACTTATAAAATCAAGGTGGAATATACACATTTTTTGGTGTTAAAAGCACTTCTTCACCCCCCCCCCCCAACTTTTCGGTTGTTAAAAACATCATCTGCTAGTCTTTAAAGTACAGTTACCTCCTCTCCCACCCCACAGGCATAAGGGAACAGAGAAGTCAACCAAAGGGGAACAGCAAGAAAGGCCTTGGTGCTGTGAGATACAGCTGGTTTTCTTCACAAGAACCAACCTTCCAGAGAATGAACATTAAATCTACCTTCCTCTTCCTCCTTGTGCCGTGACATCATTTAAGGCACACGAGCAACCAGTACCCCTTGTTTCATCCTTGCAACCTGAGACCAAACTCTGTCTCTTCTCGCAGTGAATTAGCACACGTGTCAACACTGACTAATCCAAAGCTTGAATTGTTCAGGGAGAGCAGTTTTAGCTATGAATCATTCTTCCGCTTCTAAAGGAAGAAAATTTCTTTTCTCTTTACATTTTTTTTCCCAGATTGGGGGTGGGGCTCGCTGTGTTGCCTGGGCTGGTCTGAAATTAATTCCTGGATTTGTGCCTCAGCCCCCTAAGTAGCACATACCCAGCTCATGCTCATTAAATCTAATACCCCAGTTAAGGCCCAGTCTGGTGACAGCAAGTATAGACATCTCAGCCAAGCAGGATGCCTGGATTGCACAGAGCATTCACGTTCTCCCCTGCTTCTAAATCAAACCCCACAGATATGGCTATGTCTTCGTTGAGGTTTTAGGTTAATTGAGATGGAGTCTCACATAGCCCAGGGTCTCATGCAGCCTCAAACTCTCGATGTAGCCAAGGGTTATGATCCTCCTACCTTCCAAGTGCTGAGATTACAAACATGGACCACCATATTTGTTTTGATCCAGTGCTGGGGATCAAACCCAGGGCTCCCTGCATGCTAGCATTGTATCAAATCACCTACAGCCCCACTCCTTCACCGAAGTTTCTATCTTTAGCCTTAGCCTGTGAGGCATGAAGAAAAGAAAAAGAAAGTAGTCTTGGGATAGCTGTAAATTTGTAGTGATTCCACAAGAAATCATGAATTTATAGCCTGTTGTAATTACCACTGGTGCATCCCTAAAGATGTCTTTGGATCTTGTAAATGTGATGTTATGTGGAAGCAGAGGTAATTAAGTTGAGATTATTCCAGATTTACAGTGGGCCTGAAATGCAATGAGTGATGCCCTTATGGGAGAAAGGAGAGAGATGTTTGAGACAGAAGAGAACGCCATCAGAAGTGGCAGCGGAGAGTAGAGCAGTGTAGCCTTAAGCCCAGGAACATCTGGAGCTACAAGAATCTGGGAGAAGCAGCCTAGGACTTATATTCCTCAAGCCTTAAGAGAGAGCACAGATCTAGCAACAGCCTTATTCTGGAGCTCTGGCCTCCAGACCTAGGAAAGGAAAAGTACCTATAGTTCTAAATCACCAGGATTATGGTACATTGTTAGAGTAGCCACAGGAAACTAATACATGACCTGAAGGAAAGATGATTATTCATGTACTGGCATGTCCAGAGAAACCAGCATGCATGTTTGCCAATACATTTCCATCTGGTATGCCGAGAGGCAGGGGCCCTTCCCAGGAGCCATCTGGTCTCCTTGCCTGGCACCAGGCAGAGTTGGCACCTACGCATAAATGGTGGCAAGATCTGCTCAGGTTGTATGTTCTGCAGTTTCTGACTGGGCTGCTTTACACAAGGGACAATCTGTGCTTCTCTTCACATGCAGGTGGGACAAACACACAGCCGTGTAATGGTTGCCCAGAAAGATCTGGCTCTAAGCACAGTGGCAGCTGCGGAACGGTTTCCCTAGGAACGCAAATGACTAGTTACCACAGCGCTAAGCAATAATTCACAGCATTTTCCTGTTTTTGGTTTTGTTTGTTTGTTTGTTTGTTTTACCTTAAATATTTGTTGAAATTGCTTTTGGTGAAATGAGGTCAAGGCTGTATATTACAATGGAAAGAAGAACAACATTTGCCCCTCCTGTGTGTGTGTTTATGTGTGTGTGTGTGTATGTGTGTGTGTGTATGTGTGTGTGTGTGTATGTGTGTGTGTGTTTATGTGTGTGTGTGTGTGTTTATGTCCCCCTACCACCCAGAATTCACAGAAGCAAGTGGAAAGCTGAAATTGTAACGCTAAGTCCATCTGTTTTGAGGGGGAGACAGTAAGTACAAAGCCTGCTGGTTCCCATGGACAGCCCTGTGTCTCCACCTGCAGGTGTCCTGTGTATATGTCAGGGGGAAATCCAACCTCTGTCCCTGCAAGGAGTTGCCTATATCACTCCTTGTCATTGGGATACAATTATTTGAAACCTCTAGCATCTGGAAGTGCTGAAGTGTTTAGTGGGCCTAAGGTAATAGTCTGTATGGTCCTGAAGCTGAAATCAACCAGGAGATGGCAGGGCTTTTAATCCTGCCATTGTCATGGCTAATCCTCAAAGGTGAGTACTTTTTTATAAACCTGATTTACTTAGGAACGTATGCAGAGCTGTTTTATGAAAGTAACTCGATGTCACGGAAGAGAAATCTGTGACCTCTCATTTGCTGGAAGCCACTTTGGTATCTTAGCGCTGAGAGATGCTTTCAAAAAGAGGGAGTGCAATTTTGGGAGCTTTGACAACAGATTCAACCTTCTCTCCTCAGAGAGCTGGCAGGACTTCTATTCCAGAATGAGCCAAGTGCCACTTAGATCACAGCTAATGCGTGCCATCTTTCTCAATGGAGCTAACCAGCAGGTCTGCTGTCATGTACAAGGAACAAAATCCCCAGCACACAGGAATCTGAGGAACACACGCCCTGAGCATGTTCTCACTTAATGCCTTATAATGAAGCATGCTCACAAGTGGGAAGAAGCAGACTATGAATCTGTTATGTACTTTGTCATCCTTATCCAGTTCCTAAATTATGACTGAACAGAAATGTTTATACAGGTCTGGGAAAGTAGAATTCAGGTTTACCTTTTCCCCTTCTTGCTTGCTTGCGCTCTCTCTCTCTCTCTCTCCCTCTCTCTCCGTCTCTCTCTGTCTCTCTCTGTCTCCTTCCTTTCTTTCTCTCTCTCTCCTTCCTTCCTTCCTTTCTTTCTTTCTTCCTTTCTTTCTTTCTTTTTAATTAATTAGTTAACATTCCAAATACTGTCCTAGTCCCCACTCACAGAGTCCCTCCCCCATCCCTCCCCTTCTCCTCTGAGAGAATGGGAGTGGCCCTGGGTAGCCCCCAACCCTGGAGCATCAAGTCCTGCAGGGGTAGGTGCATCCTCTCCCACTGAGGCCAGACAAGGCAGTCCTACGTGCCTAGCACGCTGACTGGGGTGAATTGAAATTTTAAAGATTTATTTATTTATTATATGTAAGTACACTGTAGCTGTCTTCAGACACCCATATGAGGGCATCGATCTCATTGTAGATGGTCGTGAGCCACCATGTGGTTGCTGGGATTTGAACTCATGACCTCTAGAAGAGCAGTCAGTGCTCTTAGCCGCTGAGCCATCTCACCAGCCCGAAATTTTAAAGTGGTTTTAATTTGCATTTCCTGGATGGCCAAGGATGTAGAACAGATTTTCCTGGTATTTTTTAGCCATTTGCAATTTAGAGTTCTTTATATGTCCTGAATATTAATCCCCCTTTGTATATAGGCTGGCTGCCTCTTCACTTTGCTGAAGACTTCAATTTCATGCAATCCCATTTATCAATTCCTGGGGTTCTTTCCTGTGTTATTGGAATTCTGTTTAGAAAGTCCCTGCCTTGTCAGTAATTTGAAGGATTTTCCCTATGTGTTCCATCTATCAGTTTCAAAATTTCAGGTCTTACATAAAGGGCATTTGGATCCACCCTAGTATGAAGTAAAATGAGAAGCACAAAAAATAATAGCAGCGAAGACTGCTGAGGAGACCACCTCACTCAGTGCTGGGAGCGCACAGACAGCCAACAGTTTTCATGTCCTTGGGACCTTAATTGAAGTCAGGAAATGGCAAAAAGAGAATGAAAAAATCCTTTTCTTTCTGATTGTATAGATGTGATGGACTTGTCAAAATGTTACATGGGGGTGGGGTTACGAGCCAGTTAAGAGCACTGGCTGCTCTTCCAGAGGCCCTGAGTTCAATTCCCAACAATTTGCATAAATGAGTGGCTCACAACCGTCTATAATGGGATCTGATGCTCTCTTTTGGCACACAGGTATACATGCAGATAGAACACTCACATACATAAAATAAATAACTCTTAAAGAAATAAATCTTTATTTTTGTAAAGTCTCATGAGGCAGTGGTTCTGAGAGCCTGGACTAACACATCCTTCTGTCATCTTAAGAGAAATTCCAAATATGGTAGAAGCCTTTGAATTTTTTTAATTGAATGAAGTCAGAGGCCAGTGAATAGCCACATCTTCATCCCACCTTCACCCTCATTGGCCAATGTGATCCTTAGCAAATTAAGCCAAAAGGAAAGCACGGGTCTAACACCTCTTCCCATTTTTAGGTAATCAAGGGGCTGAAAAGATGACTCAGATGTTGGGAATGTGTACTTCTAGAAGATCAGGAATCGACTCTCAGTACCCATGCTACCGCAAGCAAGCGGTGCACTTACATACAAGGAGGAAAAACACATAAACTAAAGTTAACAAATAAATATTCAAAATGAAAAAAATAGGTAAGTGTGACTCTGTATAAAGTCTACACAAGTGTTTGTAAAATTATCATTGGGATACTGTTATATAGTTTCAGGTGGCCAGGATACACTGATGTGCATGCATGTATGTGCACATACATATACACACAAACACATACACAATCAGACATGCACGCACATACGCACACACTCATGAGTACCACTTGATATCCATGGAGGTTTGTTCTAGGATCCTTGTAGGACCAAAATCTGTACATGTTCGTTTTCTGGTTGGTTGCAGTTATCTAACGAAACCTTAGCCCTTTAGGATATATGGTGGCTCATTTACAAAATCCTCATGCATGATTTCATTGGGCAGAAACGTTATGTAACTAAAGTATTTTATGTAGTTCCTTCATGAAATTCATACTTCTGGAAAGCAGAGATAATAGCAAGCATAGAAGGCAAGGCTATGCCTTTTTACTCACTACCTGTTTGTTACCAAAGAGTCTGAAGAAGTTTCCATTTAGAACACGAATAATAATCTCAAAAAGTCAGGAGGAAAGTTTGGACAGAGAAGTTATGGGAAGCACGTGCCCAGGCATAATGACTGACAGATCCGAATTGGTCTTGGTTCCTCTCTTTTTCTTCTTTCATTTTTATTCTTATTCCTTTCTTGATTTGTATAAATTATTTTCTCTCATCTACTTCTTTCTTTTCTTTTACATCTATCTGGTTTAAGGCAAATCAAGCCAGGCTTCTGAAACCTGAAGTCCATGAACACTGTCAGGAATGCATCATTTAATCCTTCTGACAGTTCATTAGCTATGAGCTATTATTACCCTCATTGAGAAGATGAAGGAGCTAGGGAAAGAGGATCTGAAAGCTTGCCTAATGTCACATAGATGATGGAGTGAGGATTTTTATCAAGATAGTATCCATCCAGTGATTGCACCATTAATCATTATAACATATACTGACTGGTACCACGTTACCTATAAAAAATGATAATTAAGAAAATGACCATAACAGTAATATTTGTGTAGCAGATGTTTTAAACTTTTCCAGTGTAGTAGCATTAGTCTAAATCAAAAACAAGAAAGAAAAAGAAAAAAAAAAGAAGAAGAAGAGGAAGAGGAGGAGGAGGAGGAAGAAGAAGAAGAGGAAGAGGAAGAGGAAGAGGAAGAGGAGGAACTAATTGCCGGGTGGTAGTGCTTCATGCCTTTAATCCAACATTTGGGAGGCAGAGGCAGGTGGATCTTTGAATTCTCAGCCAGCTTGGTTTACCCAGAGAGTTCCAGGATAGCCAGGGCTACAGCAGGAAACCCTGTCTGAAAATAACAAAGAAAGCCACAGCAATAACAACAGCCAACAAACAAAAAAGAGAACTCATTAAACAAAATAAAAACTGTGAAGTTTTGCTGCTCACACCTTAGACATTCTCATGTCTATTTATAGCCATAAACTAAAGAACAGGTCATTTATTATTCTGAAAAGAAAATAATATATAATTCACATAACATAAAAATTACCTTTTCAAAGCCTATGATTCAGTGATTTTTTTAAAGCATGCCTCCTGTTACACAGCCATCTTCACCGTCTAATTTTAGATCACATTCATCATCCCCAAAGGAACTGTGTCCATTAGCAGTCACTCTCCATCCCTTCTTCTCACCAGGCCCTAGCAACCACTAATCTACTTTCTGTCTCCATGGATTTACCTATTCTGGACATTTCATATAAATGGAATCATAGAATATGTGACCTTCTGTGTCTGGCTTCTTTCACATGGAACAGAGAAAAAACAGCTACCTTTTAATGGTTGCTATGACTACCGTGACATAAGCACCATTATCGGGAGCTTTGTGTGCATTATCTTTAATCTTTCAATAACCCTGTGGCAGAATAGAACTATGATCTTCATTTTAATGAAGAGACACACGTAGTTGTTCAGTAAGTCCTGTAGCACATTACAGCTCATAAATGACATAATTAAAATGCAAACCCAGGTCAGTTTGTCCATCTGTATCCAGATTCCAGACGTTTGACATTCCATCCCTCCATCTCAAGGTCACAAGGCTATGGGCTAGTAATGTGGTGTTGCTCAAGCAGGGCTGTGGTGGGAAGTGGAGTCTAAGCTCTTGGACTTGGTGCCTTGGTATGAGGGGGACAAGGATGCCCTCTGTCAAGCCTGACCTCCACAAACTCGTCTGCTGAGGTCCTGCTTGCCTTATACTCTCTCGAGCTCCCTGGAGACCTCCATTGCATTCCTTAGTTTTATTCAACTGGGATGTGTTGTTTGAAGGCTTGTATGGTGGCATTTTTGTACTTCTTCATCCACCCTTGGCTTACACAAGACATCATACCAAAGCAGATAAGATCTCTAAAAAGTGATAGGGAAAAATCAATGAAATCTCTTGACATTTCACATATAAAACCAAACCAAACCACCACCACCACCACCACCACCACCACCACCATCACCACAACTTCACCACAACAACGATGAAGAACACCCACACACACATAGTTTAGGATTTTCTGAACTCCAGGCTTTATTGAATAACACCAGCTTGCTTTCTGTGGATTGGCTCCCAAGGCTGACAGCTAATACTTGCTTCTATAGGAGGAGGGATCAGGGTCTCCCAGCGATTTGGTGCATAGAGAGCCATTTAGGTTGTTAACTTACACTGGCACTTTCTCTGAACGTAGAGCTCGTCACAATGTGGCCTGTGAAATGTAGAGGAATGAACTTCAAAAAGAAAGGATTCTACCCAAACTGATAAAGCTGAGATTTTCACCATAGGATGATGGCAATTATTCCTTAAATAGCTCTGGAGATTTTCGGGGCGGGGGGTGTGAAATCATATCTCACACAGCAGCCTCACTGATCATGTTCACTCACTGTGTCAGCGACTCTCTTAGCTCTTGGTCCTGGTATGCCAGTCACTGCTGGCCTTCTTGGATGATAATGTAGTCTCTATAGGGTAGCTCTTAGTAACTACCAAGAACACTGATGATGATGATTATGATGAGGATAATATCAACTTAGAACACCCCCCTTAGAAAAATCCCAGTGCAGATAACTTCTGTTTTGTGAGTTGTAAGGGCTGACTTGGGAGACTAGCTCTCCTGCCCTTTCTTGTTGCCGTCCGTCTTCAAAGCCATCCACTTAATTTATCCCTTCTCCCAGTTAAGGGGCGCCAAGGTAGTGTAACAGAGGGAGAAGAAACAATGCAGGTCCACAAAACAGGACCAAAAATTCTACTCACCACTAACAGCTCTGCCCTGAACGAACCCAAGAACTCTTTTATCATATGATGCAAAGATGTAGATGTTCAAACTAATTCTGATTAGTTATAAATAATTAAGTAGATGCTCTGTATAAGATGGCAGAGAAGTAGATACTTGTTTTCCAGAATAATGCCTTCCAAAACCATTTGTTCAATGGTTTGGAAAATATAGGTCCAAACAGCTCATTTCTCCAGACCACTGAACCGATTTGCTGTTACTGCAGTTGGCAGGCAGCCTCTGGGAGTCACTGTTGAGTTCGGCAGAGGAATTCAGATGCTGGGGGAAAAAAAGGTTCTGTAAGAAAATGTTACCTCTTTGAAGTTAGGAATAGCGTGTCCCAGGCTTCTCTTTATTGAGTTCTCTCAAGATTTTGTTTTGATATAATTTTAGAGTTACACAAAGGCTGTGAAACTGGTACAAAGAATTGCTGTGTGCTCTTCATTTAACCCCTCCTTGTCTTGAGTGACCTCGGGGCATTTACTAAATGCTGATTGATCCTGATATAGTACTATTAAATTGCACTATGCAGATTGTAACCATTTTCCACGTGTGTCTACAGTGTATTTGTTGTTAGCTGTATCGAGTCTTCTTACGCCCCTCCAGTCTGTGACAATTCTTTGGTCTTTCTTTGCCTTTTATGAACTTGATTATTTTTGAAGAGTAGTACCTAGGCATTTTTGTAGACTGTCCCTCAACTTGAGGTTGTGTGATGGTTTATCATGATTATAATGGTATAGAAATTTATCATGGTTAGATTGAAATAGATGGAAGTTGTTTTTCTCTGGCCTCCATTTCTTCCCTCACTGTCTTTTGTCTTCATCTCCAGCTTACTGCTCTGTATTTTCAACAGCTAAGCCTTTCTAAGCACTCACTCTCTGTCTAACTGCATGATAGCCAATTTTGGTAGTAGAAAAGAATGGATCCACCTCTCCCTCTTCATTCATCTTTCCAACAAGGCTACTAAAGCTCTGGGAAAGATGCCTTGTCTCCTCCATGGAGAGATGTTGGAGGCAAAATGCTGTTCATTTTGCAAAGGTTAGAGCAGAGGGGTGGTCCCCCCTTCAGCTGTACTTTATCACTGCATTACTTAATGGGTAGAAAACGAGAATGCACCATTTTCAAACTATTAGACCTTCATTACGTGTCATGAATTCTGGAGAGGATTCTTGAGGTTGCCTTAGCAACTGAGCAGCATGATGTTTCATTTCAGTGATTCTGACAGCTCCTGGTTTCCTAGTCTTGTGGAGCAGGAAAAAACAGTCTTAGTTTTTCTATAGCTTCCAGAGAGTTGAAGAATATTACGGAAACTTCAATTTTATTACTTAAAATATGATCCTTTTATACTGTGTGAATATCTAAAATGTTGTCTCGTCTTACAATGAACTTGGAGTATTAAAAGATTATTGTAAGCTCTAGACTCTGGTCATGGACTCATACACAATGCCCACTTACAGTTCCTAGGAATTTTGCTCCAGGAGCCCAGCCTTCCGGATCTGGACCTCCTGCAGTAACTAGAGAACCCTGTCTTCCTCTGCTCAGACCTGCCTATGCTACTGGGGAACCTCCTATATCCGGAGCCCACTCCCTTATACTTGTTTCCACTGTTGTCTACATTGCCTGGAAACCACGCTCCAGGTTCCAGCTACTGACTTCTTGCTCCTGGCTCACTTGTGGCCCCCTGGAATCTTGCTCCAGATTCCAGCCAGTACAGTCACCTGCACCAAGTAGGAGGTGCCAGCTTCTTTTTCTTGGGCCTGCCTATGGAACTTCCTGTCCCAGCTCCACAGATGAAAATGGTCATGTCAAATCTACTAAAATGTAGTCCTCCCCTGAACTTTATAAATATCTCCACTGAATGAGTACTAGGGCAGTCAGGGCTACATGGAGAGAACCTGTCTTAAAACACCAACTCCTCCAAACAAACAAACAAACAAACACCCACATCCTTCTCAGTAGTCTGTGAAACTTTCTCCAAAATCAACCACATATTAGGACACAAAGCAAGTTTCAACAAATACAGGAAAATTGAAATAATATCCTGTATTTTAACTGGCCACGGGATAAAACTGGTTATCTACAGAGATAGAAACTATAGAATGTATACAGAATTGGGGAGAGTAAATGACGCACTATTGAATGATAATCGACAAGAGAAAAATCAAAAAGAAAAAAATGAAAAATTCCTGGAATGTAGTGAAAATAAAAACACAATATACCAAAATCTATGGGACACAGTGAGGGCAACCCTAAGAGGAAAGTCTTTAGTGTTAAGGCCCTACATTTTGAAAAAAAAATTGAAAGATGGTAAATTACTAACGCAATGATGCAACTGAAGGCCTTGGAAAAAAGGCAAGAACAAGCCACATCCAAAATGAGTAGGTGAGAGTAAATAATCAAACTCATGGCTGAATGAAGAAGAAATGAATATATATATATCAACACAATGAAGAGTATTGTCTTTGAAAAGATTAATGAGATTTACAAGGCTTTTGCCAAATTAGCCAAAAAGAGGAGGCTCCATAAGATTAAAGATAGACAGGGCAGAATTACAATAGATACAGAGGACGTTCAGAAAACCATAAAGAGTAGCTGTAAAGTTTTCTTTTTTCTCCATTCATTTGTTTACTTATTTACTTTACAGCCTGGTGGCAGCCCTTACACCCCTCCTCTCAATTTTCCTTTCCCCTTCTGAGAAGAGGAGGCTCTATTCCACTAAACTGGAAAGTCTAAAACAAATGGATAAAAATTAGGTCTTTGGGCAGTAGTGGCACACGCCTTTAATCCCAGCACTTGGGAGGCAGAGGCAGGTGGATTTCTGAGTTCGAGGCCTGCCTGGTCTACAGAGTGAGTTCCAGGACAGTCTGGGCTATAAAGAGAAATCCTGTGTCGAAAAACCAAAAGCAAAAGCAAAACAAACAAAAAAAAAAAACAAAAAAACAAAAACAAAAACAAAAAAAAACTAGTTTTTTTTTTCCAAAGTCTTTGCCAGGCAAGGGTGATATTGATTCTATTTATCCCAGAGGTAACACCCAAAGAACAGTGGCCTATTAGCGAGACAGTGGATCAGGCAGAGGGAGAAAAAAATCCCAGCTGTGTTATATAGAGCGGGTGTGAGAGAGAAGTTAAAACCTACCAAAGTTAAATAAAGATGAAATAAATCATTTAAACAGATCATTTACAACCAATGAGATAGAAATAATTATTAAAAATCTCCCAACTAAAACAAAGCCCTGGGCCAGAACTGACCTGACATTCTTCAATTTATTCTGTAGATCAGAAAAGGATAGACCAGTTCCATTTCTTTTTTTCTTACAAGGCCAGTATTACCCCAATACCAAAACCAGGTAAAGAACCAACCCTCGTGTCTTAGTCAATGTTCTATTGCTTCGAAGAGACACCGTGACCACATCAATTCTTTTTTTTTTTTTTTTGGTTTTTCGAGACAGGGTTTCTCTGTATAGCCCTGGCTGTCCTGGAACTCACTCTGTAGACCAGGCTGTCCTCGAACTCAGAAATCCGCCTGCCTCTGCTTCCCAAGTGCTGGGATTAAAGGCGTGCGCCACCACCGCCCGGCTCACCATGACCACATCAATTCTTATAAAGGAAAACATTTATTTGAGGCTGGCTTACAGGTTCAGGGATGAGTCCATCATCATCATCATAATCGTCATTAAAAATTTAACAACTGCCTCAGAGGAATATTTTAAATTTGACTCTGTGTAGTTCTGGCCCAGAACTCACTCTATAGACCAGGCTGGTCTCCACCTCACAGAGATCTGCCTGCCTCTGCCTCCTAAATTTTGGGATTAAAGGTGTGCTCCACTGTGTACCCCCTCCCCCATGCCTCAAAAGAGTCTTAAATGTGAAACTTGGATGGCAGTGGGGGACACTTGACCTAGGTAATTCAGCACACCTGGGTAATCCCTAAATGTTTATGTTCAAAAAAGTCATGAATTCTCTGAGAACAGGCTAAGTCATCACTTATTCAAAATATGGATATGACAAGCATTGGCTTTGGATTTCTATAGCATTTGCTAGGTGAATAAGCTGTGACTATAATTTTATGTTAATCATGCCTGACCTATTACAGAGAGGGTCCTGGCAAATCCTGTATTAATTAGAGCTTCTAGTACATAGTAGATGCAAAGCTTTCCTGTCTATTAGTATGCGCTATTTTAATTTATTTGTCATTCTGAATATATGATCAATAAAAATCAATTTATTAATTGAGTTTTAATTGTATATCAGGCACTATACACACACACACAAAATCTGTGTTTATTAACTCACGTGCTCTTCACAAAAAAAAAAAAAAACACTAGGAGGCGGAGGCTTTGTTCTCTTCCTTTGACAGAAAAATGGAATGGGAACATGAGGAGGGGCAAATATTCTAAAGGTCACCAAGCCTAGATTCTTTCAAACATTCCACATATTGGGCAAACCTGGTGAAAGTTAGCATGATGCAGGGCCTTGATCAAAAACAACTTCTCATAATCTCAGAGGCAAGTAAGCCCAGGTACACAAACAACTAAGATGAAAGTGTCTTGAATTTACAAGAGTGTACATGTGGGGTTTCATAATACATTCACAGAAGAAATTTACTTTCAATTCCCATGATCATCAGGACATACTTCATGAAGAAAGTGTATTGGAAATGTAAAGTTCAAAGAGAAGAGAGCTAATGGTGTGCGTGGCTCAGTGGGAAAGTGCTCTCCTTGCATAAGCCCCGGGTTAATTCTCTGCCCTCACAAGCATCAAAAGATGCAAGAGTCTCAGATAACAGAGACTGAAGTGATTGGCTGTCTGTGTTGAAGAAACTGCTTAGACCATGAATTTTCTGGAGATCCGTGTGCAGTTGATAATGCTTCCTGGCTCTTTAGTGTCTGTGTTCCATGGTTTGAAATTGAGGTGTTCTGAGACTGGCATTCAGGGCTGTGGTCTCCAAACTAATCGGCTTCAGGGTTTGAAGTCTGTGATCTGTCAGATCCAGATACTATCAAAGTGCCTTAGAGTCTTTCCAAAGGATACTGGGTCTCTGAACCTTTTTTTTCTCTTTCTCAGCATGAGATATTTTAAGTGCTTTGTTGCTTGTTTGTCTGTTTGTTTCTTGTTCAGTGTACAATGCCTCTGAGTCCTCTGGGATAACTTATGTCCCAACTGTTGAGTTGTGGACTTCTTTGGGATCTGGATTCTTGTCTATTCTATGAACACCCGCTCCTGGGGTGTGAGACTGCTGATTATTTAAAGTTTTCATACAGGATGGGAGGACCTGAGTTTTCAACTCATTCCAATCTATAACTGGGATAATGTCATCCAACTCTTGGAGGGTCTTTCTCCCAGAACACAGGCTTTTGAGATCTAGTTTTCTGTCTGCTATTTAATATATATTTACTGTTTGGTTGTCTGATTCCTAGAGTAAATCCTGTGACTTTTTTTGTCGTCTTTGTTCAGAACATGTGGTCATTGACTATTCTGTCATGTTTCTGTAAAGGACTCAGGGTCCCAAGATAGATATGCTTATGAACTCTAAGCTAACAAGGGTTTATTGTAAGCTTCTGAAGTGTGGGATGAAACATCTTGTCCTTAGTACATGCTCTGTGGCACTTTGAGGAGTCTTTCTATGCCTCAAAAAATGTAAGGTATCTAAATTTTAACATTTTAAAATATATATATATATATGTGTGTGTGTGTGTGTGTGTGTGTGTGTGTGTCTGTGTGTCTGTGTGTCTGTGTCTATGTGTCTGTGTGTGTGTCTGTGTGTCTGTGTGTGTCTGTGTGTGTCTGTGTGTCTGTGTGTGTGTGTGGTTTTGCCTGCACAATATGTGTGTGTAGCAGGAGCATTATGCCTGGTACCTATGGAGGCCAGAAGAGGCTTTCAGATCCTCTGGAACTAGAGTTACAGGTGGTTGTGAGCTGTCTCGAGGGTACTGGGAATTGAACTCAGGTCCTCTGAGCCATCTCTTCAGTCCTAGGTATCTGAACTTTTGTTGAATGTGTTTCGTATGAGAGGCTTGTAAGTCATTTAGAGGTCTGTTCCAAGGGCTCAAAGTCTTGAGATTCTTGGTGTTCTGTGTCTAGGAGATGAGCTCTCTGAGATGCTCACATGCATTTCTAGAATGTGCATTGTTTGGGTTACTTGCAGGCAGTGGTCCAGAGGATGAGCACTCTAATATCTTTGAGGCTCTATGTGAAGAGTTTTAACTCTCTGACGTAAAGTTAAGATATCTTGTCTAGGCTTAGAACTCACATAGTATTTTGGAATCTATTCCCCAGATTATGAGACTTGTGGATGTTTAGGAACCTAAATTCTCAGTTTAAAATGCCATAACTTTAAAGAGGTATTTCCTCCAATATGGGGTTCCTCAAGCTCCCCATATCTATACACAGATGTAGGTATGTGTGTAGCTGTAGCTGTATAGGTAACCCAGGCTGCAATGTCAATAAGATATCTGAGGGTTTGGTCTGTACCAGAATATGAAGACTCTTTGCTCTGTGAGTGAAGTCTGTGAGATGTTTAAAGGTCTGTATCAATCCAGGATATGTGGATCTGCAGTAATAGCGTGTGGTAGCACACAGTCCTAGAGGTCTTTTTCTGCGCTATGAAGGAAAATTTTAAGCAACTTCAGGCTCTTTGTTCCATGGCATGAGGTCTATGAACTCTTTAGTGTCTGAATCTGGGGCATGGGTTCTTTGCATTCAGCTTCTGGTGGGCAATATCTACATAATCATTGCTTTGCTGCTTTTAAAGGACATGGCTGTCCTCATTTTTATACAGGGAAATCCATGTTTTCCATTGCAGCAGTTGTTCTGAGGATTAAATGTGACTGGGCTTTGTGAACCCTCTCATGAAGAGCACAGGACTCTACTGGCTTTCCAAACAGGCCCCCTAATTGTGTGTCCCATATTCCCATGCCCCACTTGGAGAGATGCTCCACAAATCGGTGGCATAAGATTGGCATAGCGTGAATGGAAGCTCGTCTTGACCTTTTCAAGTGTGTCCAGCAGATGTCTTCTCCCCATACCTAGCCACCATCCCTACTGAGATGGCCTGCCTCCTCTCTTTACCCTTACTGTCTGTGGCACATCAGGGTGACGTGGATGTGATACAATTCATGAACAGTCCCGAGCTAGTTCTGTGGCCTGAATAGATATTTATATGAGGCTTTTAATAGTCTTGGGTATGACCCATAGTTGTTTTGTTTCATTATTGATATTTTAGCCCTGACTATCATTGTTACAACTAAAAAACCCCACTGTGTAGGCAATCAGCACACATGTACATAAAATGAAACATAAATGCACCACAAGAGACTACAGCAAAAATAAGACTCTCCATCTTGTCGTGGTAGCTTTTTTTTTTTTTTTCAGCTTTTGGGAACTTTATTTTCCTTCCACCTTTTTTCCCTTTGCTCAGGTGTCTGCAGAGCAGCTCAGGACCACTCAGTGGTGGCTCCAACCCACTCGGTGGCCTGTGCTGTGGGAGCTGTTGACCAGTCCTCAGTGGCTGTCTGCGCACTCCAGTCCTCCGTGGGGAACTGCTGGATGGGCACAGAGGGTACCTGCACACCCTCAGACCAGTCAGCCACCTCAGGCTGAGCAGCAGTGAACTCAGGAGCTGGTGCGGTCCATTCACCCTGGAATTCCTCCTTGGTCACAGCCTTCTCAGCAGCAGCCTGTTCCTCCTTCTCAATCTCCTCTGGGTCTCTATAGAAGTAAAGATCAGGGATAAAATCCCATGGGTGCTCACGGGAGATAGTACCTCGCATGCGGAGTACTTCCCGGGCCAGCATCCACCACATCAGACCCACTGAATGAGCTCCCTTGTTATTGCATGGGATGGCGATGTCCACATAGCGCAGGGGAGAGTCTGTGTTACACAGAGCAATGGTGGGCAGGTTGACATAAGAGGCCTCTGTGAGGGGCTGGTGGTCAGCCCTGGGATCAGTCACCACTAGAAGCCGTGGCTCCCTGAAGGCTGCTTGGATCTGATTAGTGAAGGTCCCAGGTGTGAAGCGGCCAGCAATTGGAGTGGCTCCTGTGGCAGCAGCAAACTTGAGCACAGCTCGCTGGCCAGTGTTCCTGGAGGAGATGACACTGACGTCAGCAGGGTTCTCAATGGCAACAATGGCCCGAGCTGCAAGCAACAGCTTCTCCCAGGTCCTCTTCAGATTTATGATGTAGATACCATCACTTTTCCGTTTGTAGATGTACTGCTCCATCTGAAAGTCAAGATTAGTGCCACCTAAGTGGGTTCCTGCAGCCAGGAATTTGAGGACATCCTCCTCCTTCATCTGCAGGACATCAAGGGCTCCGGACATTGTGTAAGTTTCCCTTTTAAGTTACGATGGGAACCAAGAACAACGCCGTATGGACCCGTCCCCGGGTAGCGCGGAAAAGTTGTCGTGGTAGCTTTTCTTTCTGTGAACCTCTCCTGAGATAATTTCTATACATACTAGTGTATGTGTGAGTCTTTCTCTCCCTCCCCCTCCCCTCTCTCTGTGTGCACCCACTATCACTTCATTTCTGTCTCCAAGTGGGTGCCCTTGGGTGGTTTCACTTGAACCATGAACATTCGCATGAGCAATGTACCTCAGCATCTCCATGTTAACATTTGCGTATTGCTTAAAACCTCTATCACAAGGATGAATATTTGTCACTTGTATCTCATTCTTTGTGTATAGACAAGCAGGCTGCTCGAGTCCATGACAATCAGAACAGTCAGATGTATTGTTGCTGAGCTCCAGTCTGAGTGGGAAGCATGCCAGAAAGGTGAGGAAAGTACTCTACCCTTGGATGAATAGCAAACAGATCGGGTCAGGGAGAGAAAACTTTCTGGCAGATCTGAGGGCAAGAGAGGCTTATGCGGAGGTCCTTTATCTGGTGGAAGAGAGAGATAGCATTGATCCAGACCTCTCCCAGACCTCTCCCAGACCTGCGGTCATTGTTTCTGGCTCCTGCATACTCCTGGGCCCCCATAACACAGTGACCTGTGACGTCAAATGAGAAGGAATTATTTTCAGAGAAGGAGGAGAGGACTTCAGTAAGTTGGGATACCCTTGCTATATACATCTTACTGCCTCTGTAGGGGAGGGAAGAACCCTGTGAAGAAAACTGTTGGTCAGACAGGGTTTATGCAGTTGTAGTTGTTCACAAATGTCCACCATAAGACAGGTTCTCTTTCTTACCTATCGATCGTATGAGCCCCATGTTAGGTGTTCCTCAGATTGGTGATATTCTTAAGGTTTTCTTATTTCCTCAAATCAGAATTAGGCAGCCCTCTTCTAGCTTGAAGGCTGTTTGCTGTCCCTGTCATGGCCACCAAATCATGGACTGTATGCTCATGAGATAACAAAAAACAGCTTAAGATAACAACATTGTTGAGAAATCTGGGAACCCAGGGTGGTCTAGGGTCTTGGGAGTGAATGGAAGCAGTAAGGAGACCTGGGCCTGGTACCTTGGGCTCTCTGTCATCACGCTCCCCTTAAAGACACCAAAGCCAACCTCAATCTCCTAACAGCAAATTCTGCTCTGCAGCAGCTGCAAGATGGTGGGGGTGGGGAATCTGGAATATATCACCGCTTGCCCACCACCTTTCTGGACTTGGGGTACTATGGACTTCAGGTTTCATTATCCCCACAGAGGCACAAGCCACCTCTGTGTCTCCCCAGTGTCTGACCTCCTGCTCTTCTTTCCCACACAGGCTCTTCCTAGACTCTTGAGACATCTCTTACCTCTAAGTAATGTCCAGTATAGTTCATGGTCTTGTTGGCCAATGGCTTTGAACTATTTCAATATAACTCACTGGAAGGATATCTTACAGAGGACTCTTAACTATACTAGTTGTTTTTTTTTTCTCCCCTGTGCTAGGGATTGGATCAGAGTCTTGGATCTGCTAAGCCAGTGGCCCTCACTGAATTACATCCCAGCCAGTGGAATATTTTCATCCTTCAAAAAAAGAACATTTTTCATTCATTTGTTTGTTTGTTTTGTATGTGTATGTTTGGTTTTTTGGTTTTTTGTGTGTGAGAGAGATAGAAATAGAGAGAAGAGGAGAGAAGAGGAGAGAGAGAGAGAGAGAGAGAGAGAGAGAGAGAGAGGAAGAGAGAG
>NW_021604649.1:1106053-1115940 GCF_004785775.1 Grammomys surdaster | reverse complement strand
AGAGAGAGAGAGAGAGAGAGAGAGAGAGAGAGAGAGAGAGAGAGAGAGGTAACCTGGAGGTCAGAGGACAACTTGCAGGAGCCAATTCTCTCCTTCTACCATATGGATCCCGGGGATGGAACTCAGTTTATCACACTTTGCAGCAAGCACCTCTAAACCATCTCACTGGCCCTGGAACATTTTCTTGATTCATTATACCACCTTGCAACTAGAAGTACGTAAGGAAGCGTTTCAATTGTGTGGACTCCCATAGCTGCCCATTGGCATTAAAGCTAGGAGGAAGTGGTTAGGGGTGTAAGTTCCTTCAGTTCTGCTTGTGCAACGGAGGTAACATCTGTAATCACTAATACAGTTTGCCAACAATTCTACGGCAGCAAAGACAGGCCTATGAGAGACTTTTCCTGGGCAGATATAACACATGTCTATTCACCACAGAAAGGGAAGCCAGGACAGACAAAAGTAATGCTTATACTGAAGTCCAACTTAGTGACCCAGTGAGTTTTTTTATTGGGGTTCCTTATGAGTGAGTTTATTTAAAGGAGCAGAAGTGATCCAAAAACAATTGCATCACAGGGAAACTCATCCCAGCACATGACAATGGATGGAAGCTCCAACCCCAGAGCTCACTGCACAGCTTACAGGCAGTTCAACAGTCCGAGAGTCTCTCTTCCGTAGCTCATCTAGTCAGAGCCTCTGTTCTCAGTAGCTGTTTACGGCCGTGGGAAAGCTGGGGAGAAAACATTTATAGATCTTATTAGATCATTGCTTCTTTCAGGGCTCCAGTCAAAGGCCAGATGGTACTGGTGATTAGTATTCTGATAGAAATGCCGCCTTTGGGGTCAGGGGAAGCAGAGGTCCATGTGAAGTTTGTAAAGGCTTCAGCTCAATCCCCGTGCTGCACATGAGCAGGCCAAAGACTAGTATAGTTAAGACAGAAGAACCGATCTGAGATCTGAGCTGCCTCCATGCTCGGATTAGCATCCGAGCTAGAGGAGAGACAAACACCAACCAAAGTAATAACTACTTAGAGAGCTGAACTGAGATTAGAGTCATTACAGAGGAAGAGAGAGAAGTTACGCTATGGCACTAACTTGGTTGATTTTTCTCCTAAATCCAAACTACCAGCATTCTACATGGGGCTCAGAGACTACAAAACACAGCATCTATAGTGCTTAAGCTGCAAGGCAAAATTGATTTAACTTCAGGGACATGCTATACTCATACAAACTAAGATTTTAAAATAAAATGTAGAATTATCCAAATTCAATACAAACAACAAGAAAAGCAATCCCCCACCCTGGGGCAAGCTCCTAGTTCAGATGAAACCAGTTTTCAAAGTAAAAGTCAGATCTCTCTAAGATGCTGGGAATTTCAGTCAGAGATAGTCACTGGTTTCATTTACATTCCAATGGAGTAGATAAAAAAATATGCTTGGAATAAATGAAAGCATAGTAGTTTTCAGGAGAGAAAGAGAAACGTTAAGGGATAAACAAATGCAAAATTTAACATAGAAAAAAATAGAAAACTGAAATAAAATTCTATTGGATGAATTAAATTAGGAACATGGAGATGGCCCAAAAGGCAGCAAACCTTAACCTACCTTGGTAGAAATTATATCATTTTACAATAGTGATTTCATTTTTAAATGGATAGGTGGGTAGTACTCAGAGGCTAGAGGGGTGGTACCAAAGGGTTGAACATTACTATAACTAGAGCCATAGGAGGCTAGAAAGGAGACGTAAGCGTATAAAAGTTATTTAAGAGCTTGGTGCAAGATCTTAAAACTCAAACACAACAATAGCAAACTTCTGAAAACAGAGATGCAGAGGGAAGAGCTTCCAAAGCTGTTAGGGAAGAATGATACATGCCACCAAGAGGTTCAGTTCAGATGTTGGGATATGGGCCACTGAAATGTTCCGAGATCTCATGTGTCCAACATTTATTCCCAAAGATCTTAAAGACTTTGGCTTTGTGAAACAAGGCCCATTACATTTTAGATGCCTCGTGGCATGAACACCGTATCCAAGTTTCCCACCTTGAAAGACAGACTAGAGACTCAAACTGAGCGATTCAAACCTTGGTCTAGAATCTGAAATAGTTAAGAGAACCCATATCCTGCACACAAACTCTCATTTACCACACATTCAATCATGGATCTCAGACCCACAAAGTGTTAGAAGAACTTCACTTTGAAACACAGGCTAGGGTAGCTGGGTGGTGGCGGCGCACGCCTTTAATCCCAGCGCTTGGGAGGCAGGGGCAGGCGGATTTCTGAGTTTGAAGCCAGCCTGGTCTACAGAGTGAGTTCCAGGACAGCCAGGACTACACAGAGAAACCTTGTCTCAAAAAATCAATCAATCAATCAAACAAACAAACAAACAAAAAACAAAAAGAAAGAAAGGAAGGAAGAAAGAAAGAAAGAAAGAAAGAAATAAAGAAAGAAAGAAAGAAAGAAGCAAGCTAGCTAAGACTTCAAAGACATTGCCCACTGAATACTGACTTCCAGATACCTAAGGAAAGAACCGAGACAATTCATCCTGAACATAAATTTCCAGTTATGTTAGACTTAAATCTTGTCCCAAAAGGGTCACCACTCTTGTTTAGAAACTATGATCCTGAACTCACAAATCAATGTATAGAAGTCAAATCTTGAGAAGACACAGCAAAAGAGTTTAGAGATTTCTCATATAAATATAGATGACCAAATATTTTAGAATCAGTCATTTGAACACATACAATGAATTAAAACACCCCTTTATTTTTAAAACACAGAACCTCTAAAAACCTCGGAACAAATTTGGGACAAATACTAAGCAAGAATTTGAACACTCCATGCCTTCCATACAAAATCCCAGATATGACACACTCAGATATGATACATAGACTTGGCCATCTCAGACTCTAGTCTTAGATCACAAACCTCACAGTGTTTTGTGGCTTCACAATCTGAAACAATACTTCTAAACATCTCTAAAAAAAATCTCTGGAATGCAGACCTTTAGAGATATCATAGACCTCGTGCTCAGAACGTGACTTTCCAAGTACCTTGGGTTGATAGGTATGGCTGTGCATGCCTGGAATCCTAGCACTCAGGAGGCCAAAGCCAGGGGATCTTACAGTTCCAGGCCATCATGGGCTACATAGTGAATTCTTATCTAAAAAGACACATCAGTCTCAAAACCTTGTGACAAACATTCTCAGTAACCTGAAACTAGAACACGGGACCTCTTAAATACCTGATATTCTGATGTGGGCCATCGAACACAAAAGAGTTCAGAAACATCGTAAGTTGGGCCCGCAATCTCACTATCTCACATTCAACACTGAAACCACAGATTCCAAAAGATCCATGAGTATCTCTTAGACACTCTCTGGTGACAGATATTCAAAAGGACCAGGGAACTCTGGTCTTAAACACAGACCAGAAAATAGATCAAATTGGAATCTTAGGATGCAGACCTTAAAGAATTCAAAAACCTTTCACTTTGAAGATGATCTCCAAATACCTTAGCATCAATACTAGGAAACAGTCCTTCAGGAATGAAAGACTCCACACTATGTACATACACTTTTAAAGACCCTAGTCCCTGAACATACAACACAGAACCTCAGTGAGTTTAGGTTCTTCACAACCTAAATACAGATCACTAAATATCTCATTTAAAGTATAGTTCATAAAGGGGTCAAGAATGCTGTGACGCATAGACCTCCATCTAAAATTTTTGGGACATGGACCTTCAAAGAATTCTTAGAATTCTTAGAAAAGATTTCCCAAAATTTACATTGTAACACAGATCTACAAATGCACATGACTTTGTCCCCTTACACAGACCTACAACATCTTACTCAACATGCAGAGCCTCAAAGAGGTGAATGATCTCACAGTCTTAAAAAAGGACCCTCACATACTTTAGACTCCATACTGTGAAGAAAGAGCTTCAGAACACTAGACACACTTGCTCCAACAACTGATCTGGTCATAGAGGTCCTTAAAGACAAGCTCAGAGCTTTGACATCCTAAATATAGGACCCCAGGTAGCTCAGAATGAAAACGTGCAGAATAGATACTTAATGATTTCAGAAAAAACCCCAAATCCTAACTTCAGATTCCTAAATACAGTTATGAAAATTTTAGAGTGAAGAACATCAACGAGGTGAGATGTCACAGTATAAAGACATACCAATGTCTCATGCTTAAATATCCAAATAAGGAAGCTTAGAGAAGATCAAGGACCTCAGATTCCATATTGAGAACCAAATGACTCATAAGCAAACTCTGGACAAAACACTTCACAGACTTCAGAGATTGCCTGCCTTCAACGGTGACCTCAAGTACCTCTGATTAAAACCTTTTAAGTAACTCCTCCATGTGTTCATGGAATATATGCTATGAACACAGACCTTTGAACACTTTTGATTCACACATTGGTAGAAAAAAAGCTCCCTAATTAGTCAAAGGATTTTATATTCTGAATTCAGAATCTTAAATATATAAGACTTGTATATGTCATACTCTGAATATGAACCCTAAACAGTCTAACTTGGGACACGGACTTTCTAAATGCCAGAGAGCTAGTATGTTGAACCCAGAAACCACATAACTTCAGTCTTACCTCTTAGGTAGTAGACAATATAGAAACACATGTACATTGTGACTTGTACAATGACAACTTTTAACTCCAATTCAAATGTTGAGGTTTAGTCTTTTGCAATGCTAAATACTGGTTGCACCCAGAGACCGCATATAGTCCCAGGTGACTGACTATGTGACGTTGGGCCCCATGTTATCCCTGATTGGTGAATAAAGATGCCAAAAGCTGATAGCTGGGTAAAAGAGACATAGACAGGGTCTTGAGTTCCCAGGCTTGGGGGCTAAGGAGAACCACAAGGGGGAGGAAGGTGGGAGAGAAGGAAGATGCCATGGGTTAGGAGTCAAGAAAGCAGGGCCCTGAGGGCTGGCCAATTGGAATTAATAACAGCCCAGATGAAACGTGGTAAGTAATAACTGGGGGTTATCAATAGGGAAATAGAGTCTAATAGCATAGAGGGTAGATATATGCCTAGCCTTAGTGCTAATAAAGGCTTATTATAAATATAAAGGTTGTGTGTGTCTTCTATCCAGTCTATTTTGACTGAATGGTCAAAGGTAGGGTAGAAGCCCTGGATTGAGATTAAATATTTTCTACAACACTCAATTCTTGTAATACAGGCTCCATAAGATTTTAGAGGTTTCAAATTCTAAACACAAATCCAAAAGTATTTAACTCTTGGAACAGAGACCCATCAAAGAGCTCAAAGAACTCATAGTGGGGTATACCCCTTCCTCTGAGAGTTCCTACCCACACTTAGAACACATGCACTTTAAAAATTCTCAAGGGTCACACACCAACTAAAACACCAGCCAAACACACATACACTCCTACTACCTTACACTGAAAATATGGGCACATAACTTCACAATTTTTATATGTCTGATACTTTGAATGGTGTACTTGAAACACATTGGGTTAAAATGTTGAAATACAGATGCTCAATGATTACAGAGGCCTGAAACACTGAATATTGACCTCCAACTACCTCAGAGTCATACCTTGTACTGCATACAGGTCATTGATTTATTTCTTTTAAAATATTTTTTTGGCATACAAAATGAGTTAATTATATTACAAATATGTATATGATAATATTTTGTTTATATTTATTCCCCACTGTTCCCTTCTTCCTAATAGCCCTGTTTCTGCTTTCATGTAATCTATCTGTATGTATGTATATATGTATGTATGTATATATGTATGTATGTATGTATATATGTATGTATGTATGTATGTATGAATATTCCAAATTTCACATATGATAGAAAGCATGGTATTTGTCTTTGTCCCCCATTACCATCCCTTGTTTCTCTTTCTCTAATCTTTTAGCATATATTCCTCCCTCATATAGTATGTCTTCTGGTTTCATTTCATAAGTATATTTTAAAACATAGATTCCATCTATGAAAAAGTCCAATATTTATCTTTCCCAGTCTGTCTCATTTTGCTTAACTAATGATCTCCAATTCTACTCATTTCCCTACAAACGGTGCCATTTCATTCTGTATGGGTGAACAAAACAACCTATTTTCTTTATCAATTTATCTGTTGATGAATATCTAGTCTGGTTCCATACCTTGGCTATTGTGAAGAGTATTATAGTAAATCATCAATACATTTTGTGATCTTGAGCCCTGAATTCACCTCCCCCACCTACACACACATATCAGGATCAAAGCTTAGAGCGAACATCTCACCTTGACCACAGACCCCACATGCATGCTGACCACAAAGGCCTTCAGTTTCCAGACTTGAAGAAGAGACTTAAGGAAGCATATTTCTCTCACTCCTTCGACACAGAGCCAGCTGGCTGACTCAAATGCTGTAGGTGGCATCTGAGTGTTTCAGATGCTACAGGTGTTCAAAGAAGTCAGAGACTTCACACTGTAAATAAATTCTCAAATGAGACAAATTCAAATTCTTGGAACATGAACATCCCAAGAGTTCAGTAGTATCACATTCTGAACACAGATATCAAGAATGCCAAAAGAAAACTGCCATCAAAAGACACATGCCATCAAAAGACATTAAAGGCCATATGTCTTGATTATTTGCTCATAATGACCAGATTCCAACTCTGAAAGAGAATTGTGTGGCCATTCAACATGTATACATATCTACAAATACTTCACTCCATGTTTATGGTGCAGTTCCCTAAGTGTTCATATGTCTCTAACCCAGAGAACAGACTTGCAAACACCCTAGACTCGAACACTGTGACATAAAGCATAGAGGACTACTAATTATGCAGCGCATAATTAATTCAAGTTATTTTGTTGTAGTTGTTGTTTTTCGAAATAGGGTTACTCTGTGTATCCCTGGCTGTCCCAGACCAGGCTCTGTAGACCAGGCTAGCCTTGAACTCACAAAAATCTGACTGCTTCTGCCTCCTGAGTGCTGAGATTAAAGGTGTGAACCACCGCTACTTGGCTGGATTTTTTTTTTTAGATTTATTTATTCTTTTTTGTGCTGAGTATACTGTTGCTGTCTTCAGACATGCCAGAAGAGGGCATCAGATCTGGTTAACAGATGGTTATGAGCCATCTGTATTTGTGGTTGCTGGGGATTGAACTCAGGACCTTTGGAAGAGCAGTCAGTGCTCTTGACCACTGAGCCATCTCTCCAGCCCCCAGGTTCATTTTATAAAAAATAATTTCAACCTGTGTCCAAGACCTCATGCCCTAAACACAGCCTCCAATGCACTTCAGTGCTCAATTCTGTTTACATAGTCCCCACTTTTTGGACACAGTACTTGAAGCTACAGAACATAGATTCTGAAAGAAGTCAGAAGTTATATGCCCTGCAGATAAATCCCCAAATACCATGACTTCACACACACACACATACACACACACACACACACACACACACACACACACCCTGAAGAAACACAAATTAATGAGAAGAAAACTTAAGAAGTGTTCAGATTTGGGACATGGAACACCTCAGACTCTTACCACGGAACAGAGATGCTGAGAGTTCTGTGGCTCACAAATGGATCACATGTCACCCAAAATGTGAACAGCTGCCTCGTGTTGCTACAACCAGGCCTTCTCCACCCTGAGCAACCAGACCCTCAAACTGTGAGTCCAAACCAACCATTCCTTCCTCAATTTGCTTCTGTCATCATGATTACAGATCCCAAACATCTCACAGCAAACCCAGGACACAAATGTACAAGGGTTTTAGAGAACACAACTTTAAATGAGAACTTCCCCGAACACATCAACTTCAGCACTGAATGCTGTAGCCTCCCAGAATTCAAAGACTCTACATTCTAAACACAGACAACAGATCCCTTAGGCTCAAGCCTATGAACAACGACCTTCAGAAGACCAAAGAGAGTCCATTTTGGGCACAGATCCTAAAATGATTCAAATTTATACTCCAGAACACATACTCAGAGACCTCTAACTCTCTTCCCAGAGACCAACAAACACATTTAATTGTAAAGCTGGAACAGTAGTCCTAAAAAATATTAAAGATTTTTGCCTTCTGTTTACAAACCCCTCAGTACCACTGAATTAGGAAATAAACCTTTAGGAAAAACATAAACCTTTTTCTCCCATTAGACTCCCATTATCTTCCATATTTAATTTCTGATACCATATGTGTATGTTTTTTTTCTTTTATGTTAGTATATAAAATAACGGGCTCCATTTGGCATTTTCATTACTGCTTTATTCTTATTAGTGCCCTTTCCTGTAGGTGGGGATTTTCTGTAGACATCAATTCTTTCTCAGATAATGGCGTGGACCTGGAGGATCTCATGGGTTAAGTGCTTCACTCACATTAACTGCCTATATTTCGGATGTCAAGTGCGCATCCAGGCCTCTGGTACTTCTGACTAGTCTAGCATAAATCAAGAGTTCCCGTGATCCCTTCGTTGGGTTCAATTATTTGCTGGACTTGTTGCAGATGTTCACAGGGGGTCTCTTGGTTCTCAAGCTCTTGAGCAATGAATTCACTCAGAATCCTTGGAAGGTTTGAGCAAATGCATATTTAGCAAAGTGGTAGACACAAAGCTAAGCAAAGCAAATCATCTAAAAGGAGACTGGAGGGAGCTTTCCTAAGGCAGAACTGGCATAGTGGGTTTTGTATTGTGGATATTATTATTATTTAATCTTTTTTTTTACAGTCCAGTCGTTATCCCCCTCCCAGTCTGCTCTCCAACAGTTCCTCATCCTATTCTTCTCCCCTGTCTCCAAGAGGATGTCCCTAGTCCCCCACCCCACCAGATCTCCCCACTCTCTGGGGCCTCAAGTCTCTGGAGGGTTAGGTGTGTCTTCTCTCACTGGGTCCAGACTAGGCAGTCCTCTGTTGTATATGTGTTGGGGGCCTCAGACCAACTAATGTATGCTGCCTGGTTGGTGACTCAGTGTCTGAGAGATCTCAGGGGTCCGGTTTAGTTGAGACTGCTGGTCTTCCTGTGGGGTCACCATCTCCTCAACTTCTTCCAGCCTTTCCCTAATTCCACCACAGGGGTCCCTGGTTTCTGTCCACTGATTGGGTGTAAGTATCTGCATCTGACTCTTTCAGCTCCTTTTCTCAGAGGGCAGCCATGCTGGGCTCCTGTCTGTAAGCACACCATAGCATCCATATCAATATCTGACGTATTGCGGATTTAAAAGAAGATTTTATGAATATATCAGGGCCCTTCAGGGCCTGAGCAGAGAACTCTGCAGACAAGCTAGCCCCTAGTTAGTCCCACTGCTGCCAGTGCCTGGGAGAAAACCAAGCTCAGCTGCCTGCTGCCTGGGTCTGAGGCAGTCTGAAATAGTCACTCATTAATCAGCCCTTCTGTCCCACCTACTGCTCTGGTGACTCTTAGCACGTAGTCCACCTTATAAGTACATCTGCAGATCACATATTAACTTAGAGGTCCCTTGCCTTTCCAAATCTTTAAGAGTAAGAATGTAACGAGTGCAGGCTTTTCTCAGAAGCTCTTCTTACTGTTGGGTCTGTTGCAATTAGATGAAAGACTTCGTGAAAGGTCACCAATCTCTCTGTTCTGGCAGCTGGAGCCTGTCAAAATAAGCTTTGTTGTTTTCCCAGAGCCCGGGCCTTTCTCTTATCTGCTCTCAGGGCTACCTCATACCCAGCTGCAAGCCCTTTTATTTCTAGTTCTCATCCCTAGTGTCTCTGAACTTGCTATTTCAGCCCTAAGATGTATATTTAACTTACATATTCACTTTTACAGCAACACAGTGGCTAACAGAATTCAGGGAAACACTGTTTTACATTTGCTATGTATGTATGTATGTATGTATGTATGTATGTATGTATGTATGTATG
>NW_021604649.1:1083933-1106043 GCF_004785775.1 Grammomys surdaster | reverse complement strand
ATGTATGTATGTATGTATGTATGTATGTATGTATGTATGTATGTATGAGATGGGCTTTTAGTTAGACTAACATAGAACAAAACCACCAAATCCAAGTAAATAAAATTACAGATGAAGGAAAGGGGATGTTATAACTGATAGCACAGAAATTCAAGGGATCATTAGGAGTTAGTTATATTGAAAATCTATATGCTAACAAGCTAGCTTGGAAGAAATGTCTGGACACATATGACTTACCAAATTAACCCCCAAATCATTAAAAACAAATAGAACCAGAAATAAAAAGCCCCCCCCAGCAAAGAAAAGTCCAGAACATAGTTTCACTGCAGTAGTTTAGCAAACTTTTAAAGAACATTACATTTTTTAAATGTCTTCCATAAAACTGAGAGGAAGGAAGCCTTCCAAAGCTGTTCTGAGACCAGCACTAACCTGTTGTCAAATCCAGAGACGAATAAAACAACAGAAGAGAAAGGTATAGACCAGCATCTCTGATAAACATAGACACAAAACTTCAACAGAATACCAGAAAATCAAATTTAATTAAGATATCAAGAAAGATCAAGTTGGCTTCTTTCTGGTGATGCAACATCAACATATTCAAATCAATAAATCTAATACATTAAGTCAACAGGATGCAGGATTAAAATCATATGATCATCTCAATAGATGCAGAAAAAGCATTCAATAAAATTTGGCATCCTGCATGATAGCCCTGAAAACATTAGGCACAGAAAACTTGATCTCCAACCTAATAAAATGGAAGCACGAGGAACTCATAGTCAACCTTATGATGAATAGGGAAAATGCAAAGTATTTCTTCTGAGATCAAGAACATGACAAACGTGTCTGCTTTCACTGACTTCGTTCAACTTACTACCAGACGTTTTAATAAGAGCAATTAAGCAAGAGAAAGAAACAGAAGGCATATAAACAGGAGGGAAGGAAATCAAATTATTCCTGCTTGCAGATGATGCTGCTGCACATGGATTCAATCAAAGGACTATTAGAACTGGTAAGCAAACTCAGTTAGGTAGCAATATGCAAAAATTAGTAGCCTTTCTATACTACTGTAACCAATTTTCTGGGAAATAAATTATGTGAGCAATTCATTCACAATAGCTTTTTGTTTTTAAAATCCAGGCATAAACTTAACCAAGGATGCAGATCCCCAAAATGAAGTCATGTACCTACAGCTGATTAAATTTCAAAACAGACGTCAAAACACGGAAGTAGAATTGAAACTGTCTAGGGAAGAAAGGTGAGTAACAGGAGATAGAGAGGAAGGTAGGGTTGATGGGGAAGAATATGCTGGAAGTATATCATATGCACTTGTATGAAATTGTCTTTATGACATTCAGTACCATGTACAATGAATATATGCTCATGGGGGGAAAAGTGAACAACAACAACAACAACAACAACAACAACCCAAGCTCTGTGTGGTAGTGTATGCATGCAATCCCAGCACTTGGGAGGTAGAGGCAAGAGGATCAGGAGTTCCACGTCATCCTAGACTACACAGGAAGTCTGAGGCTAGCCTGGGATAAATGAAATCTTGTTCAAAGACAAAAAAAACAGAAAAGAAAGAAAGAAAGAAAGAAAGAGAGAGAGAGAGAGAAAGAACAGAAATAAAATTCTATAGCAATTGTATATATGCACAAGGCCCTGTATTCCATCCCCAGTGCTACAAAGCATAAACAAAATAATAAAACAAAGCAAAAAGCTAAATGAATAAAAACAAAGGCATCAAAATATATACATATATACAGAGAGTAGAGCATCTTCAACTAATGATGCAGGATGAGGGAAATGGACTAGCCACATGCAGATGAGTAAACCTGACCCCAGCTCATCCTGCCCCCAAATCAATTCAACATAGATCAAAAACTTAAATGAAAGCTGTGACACTCCAGAAAAAAAAGAGAGAAAAAACTGCAACAGAAGCACTCCAAGAGGGGCCAGGATTTTTTTTTCAATTGCCAAATGGGATTACTGAAATTGAAAATTTTCTACCTATAACAAAGAAAATAATCAATAGAGTGAAGAAACAACCTACAAACTAGGACAAGATGTCTGCCCACTATTTATCTGACGGAGTGGTAATACCCAGAAAATATAAAGAAGTAAAAACTAACAATAAAATTCCAAGTATCCAATTAAATAGGCAAGTGATCTGAATAGACATTTCTAAAGAGAAATAACACAACTTGTCCAAGGATGCATGATAACTGCTCGGTATCAGTAGCTACCATGGAACGGCAAAATGAGAACAACAGTGAAATTCCATCCCAGAATGGCTATCAGTTTTTTAAGTGAATGCTGATGAGGATGTGGGAGGGAAGGACTGGTGCAAATATGAGCTATGACAGCCATATGACAAATAGTACAGAGGCGCCTCAAAATGGAAAAAATAGAACCACCGTGGGATCCAGCAAACCCATTTGTAAACATATATTGAAAGGAAATGAAGTCAGCATACCAAAGAGATAGCTGCATATCCGTGTTTACTGTGGTACAATTCATTCTAGCTAAGATCTGGGGTCAGTCTAGATACTCATAAACAGGGAGACAGATAAAGAAAATGTGGGAGAGAAACACAGTGGAATGTTCTCTAGTGACAGAGTGCTGGCCCAGCATGCGCAAGGACCTGGGTTTGATCATCAGCACCACATAAAACAAATCCATCCATTTAGCTGTTATCTGCAGTAAAATTGATGGAAATGGAGGCATTATTCCAAGCAAAATGAGCCAGACACTGAAAGATGGGTATCATATTTTCTCTCATGTGAAAAATAAAAATTTTCAACCTAAAAGAATAGTTGTTACTAAGAATTGTGAAGGATGTGGGGGGAGGAGGAATAGAAAAAGAATGGTTGGATATTTCAGTGAATGTTAAATGAATGCATGGACATACTATATTTAATTCTGTTAACATGTATAATTAGTATATAATAGTAAAATAAACTCAGAAGCATACTTAGGAAACAAATCTTCAAAGAAGTCAAACAACCTTGTAAGGTTTAAAAGATCCCCCCAAACATGTTAGATTCCAACCTTGTAACACACACATCTTGAGAGTGTGTTTCAGGCTCTTAGCCCTCATGAAAGCTGTTTCTTTGTGTAGTAAACAATGGTTAGCATAGAAACTCACAACTAATCAAGGCTCATTGTACGCATGCCTGTAGAGTGTTCTGCTGGACATGGATATCTATTTCATAGTCCTTTCCCCCATGGCTCAGGTAACTTCAGAAAAGGAGGCAGAAGCCAGAGGTTTCTGAACTGTCTGCTGTGCGACAGTGGCTTCTGGACATGACAGGGCTCCTGCACTTATGGACTCACCTCAGCTCGGGCTACACAAGAACTTACAAGTTCAAGCCAGTCAACATTCCAGCATGGATGGGGAAGGGGATCATGAGACCTCACCCTTAACAAGGAGCTTCTGGCAGTTGATGGCTGCTGGTAGAGGGAGAGTCACTTCTCTCCGTAGATGTGTGCCCTGGTGGGTTTGCCCGTGTTCCAGAGGATGGCCGGTTTTATACTCACGCTCAGACATGAGCATGGATTGGACTCAGTGGGTTATTTAAAGAAGAAAAAGAAACCCAGGATGTTGGAGGGGAGTGTGGTAAGGGAGATCAAGGAAGAGTTGGAGTAGAGTAGACTAGATATAATAAAAATACGTGAGCCATCTCTCCAGCTCTGAAGTTCTCAAAGAATAAAAATACGATAAGAAAAAAGAGTTACAACTTGAATACATACCTGTGAATACCAGTGATTTGATATACACAAATTCATTGACAAGCTTATAAAATTCACACCCAGTGCATAGCTTTACAGATACCTGATGCAATTTTTTTTTTTTTGGTTTTTCGAGACAGGGTTTCTCTGCGTAGCCCTGGCTGTCCTGGAACTCACTCTGTAGATCAGGCTGGCCTCGAACTCAGAAATCCGCCTGCCTCTGCCTCCCAAGTGCTGGAACTAAAGGCATGCGCCACCACTGCCTGGCTTCCTGATGCAAATCTTGTGATGCAAAACCTGAAAGATTTCAGAGATCACGTACTCTGAATACAAACCCCAAATGCTTCAGCTATAACCTTGGACCACAGACCTTTAGCAAGTTCAGAAAAATTACTCTTTTTTAAAATTGACCTATAGGGACTTGGGAAACAGTTCAGTGGTTAAGAGCACTGGCTGTTCTTCAAGAGGACCACGGTTTGATGCCCAACATCTACGTGACAGATTACAACCATCTGTAACTCCATCTAGTTCCAGGGAATTTGACACCTTCTTCTGGCCTCTTCAGGAACCAGCCATACACATGGTGCACAGAGATGCATGTATGCAAAACACTCATATACATAAAATAAAATACTTAAAAATGTAAATGTCAGACCATATATGTCATATAAACATTAAAACAGACTCTAAAAGATTGGTGAGTCTTACACCTCGAACACACATGTAAAATACCTTTATCTCATAACTTGGAACATAAACCTTCAAAGACTTCAAAGAACTGAAACTTTTTTTTTAAAATGAACATTTTACTTATATGTATGTCTGGTATCAAATGCATTCTTGGTGCCCGTGGAGGTCAGGTCCCCTGGAACTGGAGTTACAGATGGTTATGAGCTGACTCGTGGGTATTGGGAACTGAACCTGGGCTCTCTATGAGAACAATAAGTGCTTTTAACAACTGAGCTATATCTGCATCCCAGATGTAAACACAGATGTGAGTTGTTACTATAGCACACAAACCTTCACAGACTTCAAAGACCTCACACTCCAAACATAGGTGTTCACATACTCAATAATAAACCTGTATTTTAAAAAGTGACTTTCCAAGAATCAGCTGCTTTGTATCCTGATCACTAAAGTCTTAAATTCTTCCAGCAATGCAAAAATTCTCACCATAGAGCAGTGGTTCTCAACCTTCCTAATGCTGGGACCCTTTAATACAGTTCTTCATGTTATGGTGACCCCCAATCATAAAATTATTTTGTCATTACTTCATAACTGTAATTTTGATACTGTTATGCATAGTTATGTAAATATCTGACGTGCAGGATATCTGCATATAAAAGGGTCATTCAACCTCCTCAAAGAGATTATGACCCACTGGTTGAGAACCACTGCCATAAACTCTCAGCTTACAAAATCCAGATTAAATAGAGAAAAAGAGCCTAAAATTTGATAACATTAACTGTATTTTAATATTTAGATAGCAAAGATGGGAATTGTTTGTTTGTTTTTACTGAGACTTAAGTCTAGGGCCTTATGCAAGATAAGCATGTACTGTACCATTAATATATTCCTAGCCCTTTAATGATTCAAAATTTATTGTTTTATTGGTATTTTGCCTGCATGTATGTCTGTAATGTGTGTGTGTGTGTGTGTTTTTCTTGGAGGCCAGAAGAAGGCGTCAAATCCACTGGAACTGGAGTTACAGATGGCACTGGAAGGTGTCTCGTGGATGCTGAGAGACAAATCTGGGTCCTGTGAAGCATGTGACTCACTTCTGAGCCATCTCTCGAGCACCCCCCTTTTCATTCTTTTTAAAATTTTATTTAAAAGGGTCTTGCTAGGTTGCCTAGAGAAATCTTGAACTCATTCTATCCCAGACAGGTCTTCAATTTGGGATTCTCCTGCCTCAGTTTCCCCAGGAGTTGGGCTTCCAGGGCTAGTTGAGCAAGCTTGGCTCATTTTTTTTTTAAAGAGTAAGTTCCCTGAACTCACAAAGGTTTGTGGTCAAGGTTGTAGCTGAGATGTTTGCTGTCAGATTTTGCCCTGCAGTTTATACAGCATTTTCAACCAAAGCAGTATGGTTTAAGGAAGCAAAAAAGACGATGAAAAGGGGCATCTTCTTCTAGTGTTTACTAGCAGCAAACTTGGGAAAGGCAAAGAAATGTTAGTTAGCAGAGCCTACTAATAAAAATTCCTGTTGAATCATCTCCAGGTATAGGAGTCTTCAGTGATTGACTTTTGTTCTTCCTGGTGGGAGCAGGGAGAGAAAGAGACTTCTTATCCTGCTTATCCTGAAGTCCTGCTTTCGAATAAGCAGGAAAGTAGAGAGGTATAGTGTATCTGCTTCCTCATAATTGGCTTTAGCTCAGTGGTTCTTATTTTGGGGTGGCATTTTCTAGTCTGCCACAACCTTGGCTTGAGAACATCAGAGATTTCAGAATTCTTACTTCATGAATCAAGACCCCTGGAATCTCAGATTCAAAATGTAGATTGAAGATATCAGAGCCCTCGCAACCTAAGTAGATCAATTATAATTTTAAGATATAGACTAGTGGGTAGTAACCCCTTTGGGGGCTTATTGTATGACCTTTTCACAGGGTCACCTAAGACCATTGGAAAACACAGATAGTCACATTCTGATAGATAGCAGTAGCAAAATTACAGTTGTGAAGTAGCAACAAAAATATTTTTATGGTTAGGGTCACCACAACATGAGTAACTGTATTAAAAGGGGGTTGCAGCATTTGGAAGGTTGGGAACCACTGATATAGACCCTTGAAGAGTTTAGAGATATCTCACTTTCTAATTATTCCAAACTCAAACCTTGGGGCAAAATGACTTCCCCAAATATTCAAGGTCTCCTGAAATTGGACAGCAAATAGCTCAGGAGCAAACTTAGGACAGATCCTCGAAGAGTGCAGAGGTTTCATTTCTTGAACACTTGCCTGAAACATGTTAGACAAAACTCTCAAAAACTAATGGGGGTGGGGCCATTTCTCGGTGGATAAAGTGCTTCCATGCTAGCATGAAGACCTAAGTTCAGATGCTCAGCACCCATGTCCAGGAGCAACTGTTCATATTCATAATCTCAGCCCTGGGGAGTGGAACCAGGAGGATCCTGGGGACATGCTAGTCATCCAGCATGAGCCGTGGACTTCAGCTTCAATGAAAGACTCCGTCTCAAAAACTAAGGTGGAGAATGATGGAAGAAGATGCCCAGCATCAACCTCTGGTCTGCACAGATGAGTGCACTCCCCCACAGACATATACAATCCTCCATGCTCACAAACCTCTGAAAAATAGATGCTCAATGAATTCAGAGATTTGCACCAAATTCTAATTCTGAAATGCTTCATAGTCAAACAATGGAGGACACACACTCAATATTATAATTTTCAGACTCAGAATACATCGGTCTCTTCCCTCACATTCAATCTTAGGATGTATAAGAAGAAATAAACATGCAGGCACTAAGAAAACCGTGAATGTTTAAAGCCTTAATGTTGACCTTGAATATCCATGATCTGAATTCAGAACACAGTTATCCTCAAAGGTTTCAGAAAACTCACTCATATCCTGAACATTATCCCACGTGCACAGGGTCTCCATCTCTACCATACAGACTGTTCTGCGCGTTGAAAGGCTTACTTTCAGAATTCAGACTTTCAACATCTCAGCCTCAATACTATTTTAAAAATACTTTTTATTAATTCTTTGAGAATTTTTATAATGTATTTGACCCACATTCATTGCAGACAGACAACCAAACAAACAGAACCCCAGCACTTCAGTTATTCAGAAACCTTACATGATAAACTTATATTTAGGAACAAACACCTCAAGATTAATGGGAAACAACTTCCACAAAATTCTAGACACTTCACAGCTTGAACTCTGACGCTGAATACGTTTGATCTAAACTTTGGAACACAGGCACTCCAAGATTTCAAACTGTACACCATTCGTGATGCGTAAACACAGTGTAGACTCCCAGGCCTTCAGAGATGTTTAATCTAGAAAACAGTCTCTCAAATATCTTAGAGTCAAATTTTGAACATTTTTCAGAAATTAGCAACCTCACATTTTCAGCAGTGAGGTCTAACTCACACAAAATTTAAACATTTCAAAAGTTTCATTCTGAATGCAGAATAGAACGATCTGATATTTTTAGGATTTGAGATACAGTTTACAATTTTAGACTCTCATTCACTTTCAATTAGCTCGGGTTCAAATATTAGAAAGGAGATTCTGCAAATTTTAGATTTTGTGCCCGGAACACAAATCACCAATTTACTGAAGACTCAGACCTCTGGACTGGCCTTGAAAGATTTAGGAGGCAGAGGCCATAGTCACGTGTATCCCAGACTGATACTGCACAATGTATGGCTTTGGAAGGCCAGAGAGCCCGTTCTTGGAATGTGAACTTCCAAGCACCTCAGGCAAGAGGCATACAACAAAGACCGCAAAGAATTCACTTACTTAGCAAAGACCCAGGAACAAATATGGGATTTAGGTCCCCTAAAAATTCAAAGACCACACACTCTGAACCCAGGCCTTCTAATCCTTAGGATTAAAACGTTGGAACAGAAACTGAAAACTTTGGCAGTATTATTCCTGAATAAAGGCCCCCCAAATGACTCAGTCTGAATTCCTGGCACAGAGACCTCACACAGTGAATGTAGACCCCCAAACATGTAAAACTTCCACATTTGGAAATGGACTTCTGCAGATTGCAGAAATCTTCCACCAGGAGCAAAGACCTCTTAATATATCAGACCCAGACACCGAGACTTAACTCACAATATCCTTAACTCCAATTTAAATCCAATTTTACTGTGTAAAATTGTGGACACCTCAGAGATCGTACACTGTGCATACAGATCACCAAATACGTTAGAGTGAATATTAAACTCTTGAGTCACAGAGCATATATAGAAAGAGTCCGAAGATCTTGTAGTCTAAATTCAGACCTCCAGTTCCCCAAGGATCAAACTTCAGAATAGAGACTCTCAAATGACCAATGACTCCACAGCCAAATTATGGGACTCCAGATAGAATTGTTGGGACACAAATTGTTTACAGTTTTATAGACCCAACACCTTGAAAACCAATCCCCCCGGGTATCTCACATTTAAAGTTGGGAAACACAGAGCTCTTGCCTTTCCTTATCACCTAGCTTTACTTTCTCTTGATTCCCTTTCTAGTTTTTACTAATGCTACACCCACACTTACACCCCGCATAGCATAAATGTTTCTACATTTCAAATTGTGATAAAGTATTGATTGAAAATATAATTTGCAAAAATTATAGCTACCTATCATTTAGTTATATATCATTTCTAGATCAACCCCTAAAATGATATGCAAAGACATTGCTCAAAATCAAAGTGGAAGAGGACTAAAGAAGAGGAAACGGATGGGGGGAGAAAGGAAGGATGATGGGACTTAGCAGCAGCAGCAGCAGCAGCAACGACAACAAAAGATATGGCCAAAATTGTGACAGATATGTTAACATGAACACTTTAACCACCCCCAAAAGGAGAAAGGGAATGAAAAATAGAAAGAACAAACAAAAAACAAATATTAAAATTTATTCTAAATCCAAATATGTCAGTGTTAAGTGTAAATTGTTCAAATATTGTAATTAAAATATCGTAATCAAGATCAAATTAAAACCATGAGCTAATTATATGCTATCTCTAAGTACAGACAGCCTGCCTTATCTGTGGGTTCCATACTTTCTGATTCAACTGCTGTGAACTGAAAATATTTGGGGTGGGGAAGCACTGTGTCTATCTTGAGCACCTACCATACGTTTCTTATAGCCGTTCGCCAAATGATACAGTACAGTAATTGTGGTACTTCCATTGCATTACGCATCACAGGTGACCCACAGAAGGGTTAAACTCTAGGGGAGGATATGTATAGGTTACATGCAGATGCTGCACTACTTAATAGAGGGGCTCAAGTATCATTGGAGGTGAGGTGGTTTTAGAACCAATCCCTTCTGGATGTCCAAAGACAACAGTATAATAACATACGTAGAATAACAATGAAAGGCTCTATAAGAAACAAGAAATGGCTGGGTGGTAGTGGTGGCACACATCTTTAATCCCAGCACTCTGGAGACAGAGACATGGGGATCTCTATGAATTCAAGGCCAGCCTGGTTTACAGGTCAAGGTCCAGGAAAGCCAGGGCTGTTACACAGAGAAACCCTGTCTTCAAAAACAGAAACAAACAATCAAGAAATGGAAAATGTAAGACAGCCAGTCCAGTGTGAGATGCAGAGCTCTGTAAAAAGCCACATTTACATCTTTACACGAGAAATGCTAGGCAAACTGCAAATTAATTTTGTAATTGTCTGTGAGTGCCAGGGAATGTGCTTGTTCACTTTAGCCATACTGGAGATGGAATCCAGTGTTTTGTGCAAGCTTGTGTTCACTCTGCCATCAAACCATGTGCCCAGTTGGACAAAATGCAAATTAAATACATTTGAAAAACCGTCAATGAAATACATTTTCTGGGAAAATCATCAGAAATCTAAAGAGACAGACAGCTAGAAGGAGACAAAAATACCTAATTGTCTTGGAGAGATATTTCTCAGTGCCCTATAAGTCAGTAAGAAAAAAGTTGGAATATTTCAAATAATAGCCAAGGGACTGAGTGCAGTCTACTGTGAGTGTGAAGTCCTGGGGTCCATAGATGTTGTAGCTCCCTACAGTTTATAGAGTTATCCTCTAGAAAGGCCTCCAGGCACTAAGAGAAGATGGTAGGAAGAGTCCTGAGCAAACTGAAGGGGAACAAACAGCCACTGTTGAAACTCTACTGAGACCAATCTTCTCCGTCTCAGAAACAAAGCCAAAGTCTTAACTCTGAGGCAGAAAGTCATCAAAATGTGTTGGCTGAGGTTCTTGGTAGCAACCCACTGTAGCTGGCAAAAAAGATGGGGACCACTACATCTGTCCAGACTCATCTTTCCTAGTTGTAACCGAATCCTTGCCATCTTGTGTTTGTCCATTCTTTTAAAGGAGGTAGGGGATGTCCCAGTTTGTTTTCTGTTGCTGTGATAAGAATACTGCACTAAAGCAGCTCGGGGAAGAAAGGGTTATTTCATAGGACAGGTTACAGTTCATCATTGAGGGATGCCAAGGCAGATGCCACTCAGAGGAATGCTGTTTTCTGGCTTGCTCCCCAGCTCATGTTCAGCTAGCTTTCTTATACATCTGCCATGCCCACCTGCCTAGGAATGGTACCACCCATAGTGGACTCTGCCCTCTTACATCAATCAGCAACCAAGAAAATGTCCCATAGATGCACTCACAGGCCAAACTTATGGAGGCAATTTCTCAGTTTGAGTTTTCTTCTTCTCAGGTATGTCAGATAACCAAGATGAACCATCAGAGGGCATGTGGGTCTGAGGGACTTTGGCAATAGCAGCTGCTGTCCTCTTGCCAGTTCCTTGGAGGAACTTTTCTGTGTGAGCCTAGTGGTACCCATGTGGAGAGTAAGTAGGTAGGGACCACCAATGACTGAGTCATCTAAGAGGTTCACATTCTTGTGCTAGGCCAAATTTTGTGTCTTAGTTAGGATATTTATTGCTGTGATGAAACACTGTGACTAAAAGTGAGTTTGGGAGGAAAGGGTTTACACATCCATATAACTGTTCATCATCCAAGGAAGTCAGGACAGAAATGCAAACATGGCAGGAACCTGGAGGCAGGAGCTGATGCTGAGGCCATGGAGGGGGTCCTGCTCGCTGGCTTGCTCCCTAAGGCTGGTTCAGCCTGTCTTCTTATAGAACCCAGGACCACCAGCCCAGGGACAGCATCACCCACAAAGGGCAGAGCCCAATCACTTATTAAGAAAATGCCCTTACATGCTTGCCTGCAGTCTGATCTTATGGAGGCTTTTTCTCAGTTGAGGTTCCCTCCTCTCAGATGACTTTTGTCTGTGTCAAGTTGACTTAAAACTATCAAGCAGGTACTGTGCAGGGATCGACACAATGTTTCCTGTTTAGTCTCCTTAATTACATTTTCTTATTCATTTGTGTGTGGGGAGATTATGAGGCTGAGATGGGGGCCAGGGACAGAGAGTTGGGGGGGTGCTGGGAATTAAAGATGTGCAGAATTGCTGACAGATGCCATCTAGTTTATTCACTCCAGGCAAGAGCATGTACCCATACAGAATCACACAAAAGTGGCTCCTTGCCAGACCTATTTACATAATGAATTACTTACCAGTCACATTTATTGCCTTCTTATGAGTCCCTGGATATCTGGCACGGGCCATCTTAACAAAGTCATTCCAAATATCCACATTGGCACCTTGTTGTCTAATCCTTTCTCTGGCCCTTCGATCTTTCCTCCCTCCATGCCACCTCATTTAAGATAGTAGGTGCTTTCTTCAAATGGACACAGAGACGCTCCTTGGGCTCAGTCCTCAGCAACATTATAGGGAACAAGAACATATAGATAATAAGTAAGCTGTACTTCCTAAGGTTAGGTTGGTCCACATTAGGCTAGTGGAGATGCTGTCTGACCACCATTCTAGGGAGTACCCAACTGACTGCTGGATTGTCTGTACATCAGTGTCTACTTGTAAAGCAGCCATTGCATTTCTTTGGTTCTTTGGCCATATATACATAATACTTAGTATGTAGCACAGTTCAAATTCATATCTCTTCCTATAAGAGGCTCAGTCTCCATTGGGCATTTACCTTGCTTCCTGCATGTCCAAGCCATCACACAGCAGTATCCTCCACTGCTGATCTTTGGATCTCTGTTTTCCTGAACACCAGAGATCCTCCCACATGCAGTGGCCCCCCAAAAGGTCCAATTCTCAATGCCATGTAGGGATCGACGGAGAATCTCCTTATACACTGTCCAACTATCAATGCACACAAGAAGAGGAGTGTATTCATTTGTAACTGCTAACAGTACAGCCCTTAATGTAGCCCCCTAACTGTTTTGACTGACCCTGGCCTCTATCCAGAGGTCCATGGACAGCTGGACTAGACTGCCACTGCTCTCCATGTGACCTGTGGTCCCTTGCCAGAACTATCAGAGTATCAAGCATCAGAGGCCAGAGTAGCCACTTCTTGGTTGGAACTTGCTTCCATAGGCTCCCGTATCCTGGAGACCCATGTCTGTCTGGCATTGTCACTTGTTCTACTGGTCCCAGGACTTCCTGAAACTCAGCTGTTAGGGGACTACTGCTCAGTGCTCACTCTGATCTAGGTAGGCCCCTTACGTAGCTAAAGTAGGAATTTCAGGCATCTTTGATTTAGGAATGGATAACCAAGACCTTACCCATCCAGCAGTGGGATGCAGTTCACACTAGGAGTTCCCCTCATATACCACTGTCAACTGTTTCCCAGTAAGGGTGAGGCAGGTCTCAGTCCTTTCCCCACATGTCACCAGAACCCCATGGGTACCTCCTCTCCATATGTTCCCATAATCTCCAAGCAAACCTTGTTATGTCAGTGGTCATGACCAGCTCCAATGGTTGAACCTGACTGATGATTCTGAAGTGACAGAAACATGTTTGCTAATTCCTTCCCCAACCCCAGGCTAAAACTGAGATCGTCCAGAGCCTTAGGTGTGCACAGTACTAAAGGAAGCTGTAACTCCGCTGCCATTGCTCTGCTTCTGTATGTAACTGTGAAGGTTTTTCTTTCCCTCCCTGATCAAACAGTGATATCATGGTAACACAGCTAGGCCCCATTTTTGTAAAAAGTTTATATCCTGTCACGCTTGCCAATAGCCACCACACCTGCATCATTGGAAATGACCAACTTGTAGCTTTTACCTTCATAACCCCGCTGCTTAATGGAGCTGGGCTGCCTTTCTAGACTTCTAATGGCAGAATTCACGCCCCTGGGCTGGGTCTGTATGGCTCAATACAAACTTCAAATTCCTATGCGCACTGGTGTTTTGTCTGCTCATGTGTCTATGTGAGGGTGTCAAAAGCCCCAGAACGGCAGTTACAGACAGCTGTGAGCTGCCATGTGAGTGCTGGGCATCGAACCCAGATCCTGGGCTTTGAGTTGGCCCACCCCAACATTTACCCCATCCATGAGCTGTTGGAGCCCATAAAGGGACTGGCCCTGCAGAAACAAAGCTTGACTATCTGAGAGGAGTCCTGGGGAGGATCCAGTACTAAGAGTGTAGCAGAAGCCAGAGGCCTCAGACCAGACCAATGACTCACTGCGATGAACATTTGCAAGCAAAGCTGTTTAAGCAAAAGGGTATATACAGTGTGACACACTGTGACACACCAGTTTCCATGGTGAGATGTTTTATTTATTTGCTTGTTTATTTATTTTTGTTTTCTTTGGAAGGGGGTTGAAAGGGTTGAAGGCAGATATGGAGGGGCAGGGAGATGAGTGGGAGTGGGGTGCATGATGGGAAATTCACAAAGAACCAATGAAAAGTTTTTAAAATTTGAAAAGCACAACAACAATACCTACAAAAAGTTTTCCCTTGTCTCCTCTTGGGTGAGAACCACTCAGTACATTACTAAGCGTCTGAGCACGCTGCTCCTCTTTTACAGTTACAGAGGACACACTATCTGGGCCAGGTAAGGAATGAGCACTCTCCAATAACCCAACTATCTCACAAAGGTTTGCCATTTCTTGACTATCATCAGTTGAGGGTATGATTTAGCCTTGCCAAACAGCTGCTGGTATAGTTTAGTCTTATCGAGATAATTTCACAAGACTTTGACAGACAAACCAGGCTCCCGTACTTCGCAGCTACTTGCTCCCGTCCCTATGATTCTAGAGCAGCTCTCAGACTCTCAGCTACCAACTCTGTAAGAGAATCAGAGACTAATGTGATATTATCAATATCATGATACAACCAGACTGCCTTAGGCCATTTACAGGAACCCAAATTCTGAGCCTGATGAATGGTGGGGACTATATAGATACTACAGGGGCAAAACAACAGATGTTCATTGTTCACTTTTTTTTTTTTTTGCTATTGTCTAGGGGTCTTGACAGATTCTTTTTTCTTGTCCGGTTAAAGAATTCAAAGGCAGGACAAATCTTAAACTTGATAGGTAGCAAGCAGTAGTGAAATCTCAAACACAGCAAACTGAAGGAGACAGGATCAGCCGGCTGAGGACACAGAGAACAACATCCTCCACCAGGTGGGGGTGGGGAATGGAGGGTGGGGGGGGGAGGGTGGACAGGATGACAGTGACTCATGAAGTTGAAAATCCAGTTTCTTCTTGAGGGATGTTTTTTTTTAAGCCTCTAAAGAGTCTCCCTACCCTAATTTAAGATTGGTCAGTTTGAAGAAAGACAGAGTGACTGATTAGCCCACAACTATTGTGTAACTGTCTACTGATCTGACCACAAACTTGTTAAGCCAGTCCACCCCACCTGTGGGGGGCCTACTGGCAGGAGGAAAAACCCATAAGGCCTTTGTTTTAAGCTGCTAGACTTTTGTTTCAGGTCTGGAGGATGAGGAAGAAGGTCACCTAGTCATGGCCTTTCTCCATATCTGTCTACCTACCAGGGAATCTGTCTAACTCTTGGTCTCTCCTTCTCAGGTGAAATCAAATTGTTCCTGACTCTCCTGGGCAATGACAACAGAGAAGGTATTGCCAGATCCAACACTTACTGGTAGTGACCCAAAGTTAGAGTCAACTGCTCCATCAAATCCATGACGGAAGGCACCATAGCCAGCATGCGTGGATAGAGTCACTTTATTCCGTTCTTGGTAGTCTACATTTTCCATGATCCATCCAGCTTCTACCCTGACCACACGGGGGAGTTGTGGGACTTGGGTGCTGCCCGTGTTATATCAGCTGTTTCTGATTACAAAATAGCTTGAGTTAATCTCTTTATGCTCGCCAGGTAGCTAGAATTTCTGGATCCAAACTACCCTTCTGGAGGATGGTATCACTTGTGGGCCTTGCACCACTGGCTTAGTAACTCTTTTGGTTTTAGTAGCTTGGAAAGTTTACCTTAAAAGATGACCCCCCCACCCCCACCCCTGCCGCCCCGGGATATGTTCTAGTTTGGGGGAGGCATACATTACTACGACCAGGTGCTCAAATAGCTGGTAATCAAAGTCACGAACACTGGCTTAACCTTGAATATATAGCAGTCATATCCATCTGTGGATCTGCCCAGTCCAGGAAATCAGTCCAGGTTCCTGTGGACTAAAGTACTCAGCTCTAGAATTAGCAAGCTCTAGTATTAGCAATTACTCTCTGCACATTGTGGTGGTGGTGCTGGTGGTGGCAGCAGTAGTAATGACAAGACCATAGTCAATTTCACATTTGGCCTCTGGTCTTCTAAACTCTTAAACTTCCTCTTACTTTGGGGCTCAGCAGAGGTGACTCTCATACACTCCAGTTGCACCTCTCTCTTAGGCTGATGCTTATAATTTCCCTCAAATGTAGCTGGTAGTGGCAGGATGTGTGTGTGTGTGGGGGGGCACTATCTCTCTTAGGTCTGACATATCCACAGACCCACGGAGGTTATACCCTAGACTAGGGGAAGTCTCTTCTTAAGGTGTTTAAAAACATCTGTAGAGTTGTTCTCCCCTAGACTAATGTTGGTCAGTTTGAAGAAAGCCAGGATGGCCCAGAACAATCGTGCGACATGTCCTGAGCAGGCCTTGAATTCCTTGAGCCAGTCCATCAGCAGAGGGCCTGCTGGTGAGAGACAAAACCCTACAAAGCCTTTGTCTGAAGCTGTCAGGCTTTTGTCTCAAGTCAGGAGAGTGAGGAAGAAGCTGGCCATCTTGGAAATTCTCCATCATTATTAATCATGGTCCCTCTCCCTCTCTGCCTACTAGGGTGTCTGTTAAAATTCTGATCTTACCTTCTCCTCGTAAACATGCAATGTTAGAATCTGTATCTTCCACAGTATCTTTCCCTCAGCAGTCCTTGCCCCATCACAGATACTTGATGGGTACCCTACTGAGACAAACGTGAGTCTCAGACTGACTTTCAAATGCCAGGGTTTCTTACCCATAAAAGCAAACTTACACCAACAGGGTGGCCACACATCCTGACCCACATCCCCTTTTCTGCTGCCTGCCAGGGGGTCAAAGAGTCTGGCTATGGGCTTTGCTGTGACAGGTATAAGAAGCATTGCCACTTCTGCCATGTGGGCCCTCACTTCCTTTCTTTAGAGCCTCCAACATGCTGTCTTTCTCTGATGCTGGGGCCTAAAGTCTCCTCAGAGCCTCACCGTTCTGTTGCCTGTCTGTCTGTCTATCCACGGCATCGGTAACTCTTCTTAATGCACAAGATTCAGTGTTCCCCTGACCCCTCTTTCTGACAGCTTTCACTTCTCTCAGCTATTGACAGGGGCCTCAGGTAGGATCTGGCAGCAGATCCTACATTTGTCCCCTGGAGAGTCTGGAGTGTCTTCCCAAAGTCCACTGCCAGCTTTGGTAACCTTGACGCTTGCTCTACTTCAGAGAGGGCACAATTTCCCAGTATTTTATTTTATTTATCTATTTAGACAGGATCTTTCTATGTATCCCAGACTAGCCCTGGAACTTATGACTTAGCCTGGGTTGGCCTCGAACTTGTGAGACACCTGCCTTAACCTCTCAAGAGTTAGGATTACAGCTGTGTGACACCATGCACCTAGCAGTCTTCATTCTTAATATGAATTCTGGCCCCAGTAAGTGGAGGAGCAGTGCTTTCTGTAATGAAATAGGAAAAGGGCGGGATGGAGGACTGCTTTGTGACACTGTGTACTGAACTTATGGCAAGACAGTGGGGCTGGCCAACTTTAGGGATTGATTTATTCCTAAGGAGCAAATATTGCATTAAAAAAATAAAAGGAGTATCAAGCATCATCACAACGACATAAATAGGACTTGGAAGCACTCAGGCTTGCTTTGTACTGATGCTGTCTGCGCATCATCAATGAGGTTACACAGGAGGGCTTGTATATTTAGGCAAACCGGGGTTTCTTTTGTATTTCATCAGGCTGTGACACAGCATAAGCCCTCATTTCATTGTCTGAACAGTATCCTGGAGAAACGCAATCTTACACAGAGCACGCGGTGGCTGCCAGAGGACAAGCCGTGTCAGGAAGACAGTGGCAGGGAAGATAACAGGAAATGAGTAAGAACCCGTGAAAGCCCTTTGGCCAGAGGAGTCGCACAAGGCTGAGATTACCTGCTCGATATGAAAGGTAATTACCCTTGGTAGGTACAGTCTAGCAGGATAGCTGTACGTGTCTCTTATTCATGCAGGACAGGAGGAGAAGGAAAATTGTCTGGGAATTTTACTTTTGCTACAGGGAAGCCTGTCTAACTGTCAAAGAATGTGGTCTTAGATCCGGATAGCCCTGGGAACACAAAGACAGAAATGTCAAGTAGAGGGAAAAGAAGCAGAGCAGATACCCACTTGCTTTTGTTTACCAAAAGGCCGAAAAGCGGACTATTGTCTGCTTGCCTCACCTCCCCCAACACTACTCGTTTTATGATAATATAGAACTGGACTTCCTATGGAGTTCCCCACAAGGCACCGGATGTAGTGACACCTACAACCCCCAAGGTTGTCTTTCATTCACTGGCCCATCATTCACTGGCGCATCCTCGGAGAACCGAGAAAAGTGTTGGCTGCAGAGCATAGCATGCTTGCTGGCTCTCTGCCTCTCCCTGTTTGACAGACAGCCACATCTTTTCATACGGTGCCAGCCACATTCCTGAGACGTGATGTCAAGGTCTGAGTAAATAAATGGATCTGGCTGTATCAAGCATCTGGGCACCAGAGCTGCATTTAACTCTGACAAATTGGCTATTTGTGCCACCACTGGTCCCTTCATTGACCTTAACAACACTGTCTGCATGCTCCAGGATAATTCTACCCATGGCAAGTTACAAGGCACCATCAAGGCTGAGAAAATGGGAAGCTTGCCATTAACGGAGCCAACAGCATCCTAGGTTCTGTTGAGGACCAAATTGCCTCTCGTGATTTTAAGAATGCTGTGAAGCCAAACACGGTGGTGCACACCTTTAATCTCAGCACTCAGGAGGCAGAGGCAGGACGATCTCTATAAGTTTGAGGCCAGCCTGGTCTCATATAGTGAGTTCCAGGACAGCCAGGAGTACATGGAGACCCTGACTCAAAAACAAACAAACGAACACAAAAATCAAATCAAAACCAATCAATCAAAGTAGAATAGGACATACAACTTCAAATTCTCAGAGTCAAAGGCTTAATTGATTGCTCTGAGTTTCCAAAGAAATGCTTTTAGGCATTGAAAACTAGGGACTCGTAACTCTAAGCTTTCAAATACTTACACCCAAAGGTGCTCAAGTCAGTGACTTAGGGCACTAGACTCTTAATGTCAGTGTCCTAGTATCTGGGAGCTAGTGTGACAGTTTTGAGCTTTGAGTGTAGGGAACTGGAACTTAAGCCTGGGTAGCTCTTTGAAACTTCCAGTAACTTGAGTCAGTAGTGTTCCACTCAGCTCTGCAGCCTCTCCCCTTCCACAGCTTTTCACAGTCTCTGAATTCTCTGTTCTTAACTACCCTCTGGAACTCTTGAGCTGTCTCCTAGCTGCTGAATGAGCAAAGACTTATAGCCTTAGGGGTTTCAACCTGAGGAACTGTGACCTCAGAAGTAAACTCTCCAGTCATCTTCTGGGTGCCTAGTGTCTTGAATTAGAACGCTACAAGTGTATGTGCTTTTACTGCTATCAACGCATCCCACTCTGTGATAAAGAGCGCATGTCAGCCATAACAGGACATATGGAACACACTTTTCTAAGAGTTCAAAGTTGCAGCCTAAATGGGGGCAGCCCGTAACAGGGAAGTTTCCCCAGACTGACCCAGGAAGAAGGAGGGACAGCCTGCATTATATAGCCAGTATGATTGCACACAGCTTCTAGTTCGACCAATCAACTACAAGCCTCTTGAAAGCACCAATAATAAACCTCAAACACTCAAATGTGCACAGCCCCCTTTCTGTCAATCAGAAGTGTTTTCTGAGAGCAAAGTGCCCTTCTCCATCCCATAGCTACAAGATGGGTGGGGCCGTCCTCAGTGAATGTAGGTGAGATCCTTCCTAGTTCGCTGAGGCTTGTTACTGCTGTGGTGAATATTGACAAAGCTGGTACAAGCCGTCTGAGCTGTTGTTGGAGAAAGGCCGTCTAAAACAGAAGCGGAGGTTCCAGTAAGCAAGGCTCTTGGATGCAGTATGAGTGGGGTTTCCTTTGAGAATTTTTGAAATATTTTAACCAGGATGTAGCTCAATGGAAGAATTCAGCCTTAGTTACTTTTCTTTTGCTGTGAAGACGCCATGACCAAGGCAATTTATGGAAGGAAGAGCTTATTGGGGGCTTACAATTTCAGAGCTTGGGTCTGTGACTATCTTGGTGGGAAACACGGCAGCAGTAGCCAGCCAGGCAGCCAGTCATGCATGGCACTGGGGCAACAGCTGAAAGACATCTAGAATAGTCAATAGGAAAAAGTCTGGGGTGCTCAGGGGAGACCCAGGGGATGGGAATGAAAATGGGGGACCTGATTATGTATAATAAGAATCGCTTTATGATAGAATCCAGTTATGCTGGGTGTGGTGGCTCTGTAATCCTAGCATTTAAGAGTCAAGGTCACTTAACAAGTTCTAGGCTTGCCTGAGCTACATGCACAGACTTTGTTAAAATTATATGCAGGGACTTTGTTAAGATTTAAAAAAGAAAGAAAGAAATGAAGAGAGGATTGGGACCAGACTCAATAAATGAAGAATCCAGCTGTGAAGTTAATCTTGTTAGGAAAGTTTCTTTTTAAAACGCTCATTCTTGAGAGTCACTTCACCAAACTGGCTTTAAGAGAAACAAAGCTCTTTACGAATAGCTTTGTCCAATGTGATTGGAAAACAGGAAGTCAAACTGGTCAAGGATCTTACAATTGGATTCAACTTGCGACAGTGTGGTTTTTGTTTGCTTGTTGGTTTTACGTGAAGCTTTCAAAGTGTCAGGCTTCCTCCTGATATTTCATTGTAACTGATCCTGTCCCATCCCTTCCTCTCCTCACCTCCCAGTTCCCCATCTCCACTTAAACACTTCTACCTCTACTATCCCCAGCCCCTTCACACTTTCAAATTACCTGTGTTCTGTTATCTTCCCCACCCCTCCCCCTTAAGGCCTCTTCATCCTTCTCTCATCGCTTCTCAATATCAAATTTCCTGTGGCAGATGCTTATTTTCTCTCAAAAACAAATTGAAAAACCAATATAGCTCCGAATGAGGGTACATGTGTTGGATAAAAGGCTTCCTTGTTGATGTGGTTGAAAACTGGATTCTGTGAATGAGACAGTAAGGCAGGAGACTTACCTTCTGATAAATATCCGGATATCTATGATATGATACTGGAAATAGTCCCTGTGCTTTTTCCTGTCATGACCACTGAGAAATATCCCAGATAATATTAAGACGGCTTCCAAATTATTGGTCCTTGCAGTTAACTCTTTTCTTAGATTGTTTTCTAGGTAGGAAGAGGAAGTTAAACACATGTTGTATCATGTCGAGGATTGAATTCAGACTCTTTCTCCAGAATAGGCAAGCAAAGGATGGTGAGCTCTACCTGCATCCCAGAGCAAGTTCTTTAAGAATACGTACACAGAAGACGGTGAGAAAAACCTGTGCAGATTAATTTGCGATTATTTATGTCACACCATATGTATATTAGTGCCTTTGGGCCATTATATTAATAAAATACTCCTTGTTTGCCCTTATCTTCTCCCAAGCCTCAGACACCCAGTGATTGTCATGTTCAATATCAACAAGAAGAATCAGCCCTTTATCTCCTTAGCAGTTCAGTTTGTATTTTAAAAAACAGTGCTACTTCATGTTTCAGAAGCCCTATAATTGCCATGTAGTAGTCTACAAGTATAAAGAAGACTAAATCCATCATAGCTCATACTTTAAAAAATATGTTAGTGGATGTAAATTTAGTTCAATGCAAGTTAGAGGAGGTAAATTTAGTTTTTAAATAAGCATTTGTCATACAAACATTTTTTCTGTCTTTACTCTGTACAATATATATACCAATCTTGAAGAATAGCTGCTGAAAATCATCTTTTGGGGCAGGTTTCTTTCTTTATTTTAATTTATTTTTATTTCATTTTATTATTTAAAGTATTTGGTTTCCTATTTTTGAGCATACTTTGTTTATGCTGATCTCCCTTCTCTTCCAGCTCCACCCCCGCTTTTGCCCCCCCACCCTCTCAGTCTCCTTCCTGCTTCCATGCCATGGCTTCTATTTTTGTTCTCTCCCCTCATCAACACCTCCATCAACACCTTCTTTCTCCCCCCTCTTTGTCTCCTTTCTAGTTTCATCTCTCTCTCTCTCTCTCTCTCTCTCTCTCTCTCTCTCACACACACA
>NW_021604649.1:1074948-1083218 GCF_004785775.1 Grammomys surdaster | reverse complement strand
CTCTCTCTCTCTCTCTCTCTCTCTCTCTCTCTCTCTCTCTCTCTCTCCTGCTCTCCCTTTCCCATATTATCTGTATTATCTATATTCCCATTATCTGTAGATAATGATACCCCATCTTCCAGTCTACTAATAGCCAATGGCTCCCCAGGATGCTTAGGTCCTATGAGTGCTAACAAAGTAGGTAAGGGTAGGGGCTGCTTCAAGTGGGATAGCCTTGGGAGCCTTGTCCTCTTTGAGTCTCAACTTTGTCATCTTTACAATGCTAGTGATTATTATCCTGCAGGGTTTCCACATGATAGTACTGTACAGTGTAAAGAGATACCCTGTCCTAAAAGGCACTGTGAGTGTTGGGTGTATTCAAATCTGAACTTTCTCAAAAATATAGCTCAAGGGCCTGAATATACCAGAGACGTGAACCAGCTCCACTTGAGGCCCATTAACAGACTTGCCTTACACCGCACCACACTTTCTTGCCACTGCAGAGTCTGCTCTCTTCTCCCACATTTCATTGTCGCCTCAGGCTGCAACACATCAGGTGACACACTCGCTGTTCGCAGGTGAGGACAGTCACGTCACACTCCAGGCCTGTAAATGAGATCCACAGGCCAGTGTGGCCTCAGCCCACATCTGATGTCAAGATACTATCCTAATTAGAAAAAGCATGCTGTAGAACAGTGTGTACTATATATTTGTGTGGATTGTAAGATAAACATATAAAGTATGTTTATATATTTGCAAAAAAATTATGAAAGAACATGTCAGGAGTTAAGTGATTTTTTTCCTAGTTCTAATGGGATGCTGAGCAGGGAAGAAAGGGGCTTTTTACTAATTATTATCATTTAAAAGTTGTTACCATGAATGCAAGTTTCTTTCATAATAAAAAACTTTTAAGTAAAAATATAGATGAGAAACACATAGTCACGTGCCGTATGATGATGTTTTGATCAACAGCCCACATATATGATGGTGGTCCTGTAAGATTGTGATGAGGATGAAAAACATTCTTATTGCCAAAAGATGGCAGAACAATTGCCAAATAGCAACTACAGTACTCAGGTGTCTGGTGACGCTGGTGTCAGGGCAGATGCGATGCTAAAAATAGGTGACAGCCAAACTACACAGGTATCTGTAGATCTTTGTTTGCTCATATGTGAAATAATAGCTAATCCATAGGACCGCTGTGCTCATTGAATGACTCATGTGTCCAAGCCTGACACACTGTGAGCGCTCAGCAAATGTTCTGTTTAGGAAAATAATGGTATATAAAAGAGGCAGAAGGCAGACTGGTTTGATGTGATAATCTCTTTCGCCACCTTGTGGTTGATGACGCACAAGTCAGTCGTGCAGCAACACGGGCTAATAAGCAGAGACTCGAGCTTCCTACAAGGTTGGACCTTAGTGGGATGGATGAATTGGAACTTAGAGAACCGAGAAATAAAAACGTAAGTAGGTAGCTGGAGGAAGATCGGAATCCTTTACATGACTGTCATCTTTGATCCCAGATAATCCTGATCCCTAATCATGATTGTGCTAGAGAAAAATAGTAACTCATGGCTCTTTCATTTTAGGTCTTTATTGGCTAGACATTTTAGTTACACTCGTGACATGCGTGTGTCCCCACACACGTGAGCATGCACGCGCACGCACACACACACACACACACACATTTTACGTCTTTAAGTACCAATGTGTGTGTGTGTGTGTGTCTGTGTGTCTGTGTATGTGTGTGTGTGTATAAGGTGTGTGTGCTGGTGCCTACAGAGGTCAGAAGAGGGGCATTGGATCCCCCATGGAATGTGAGTTATGGACTACCCTGTGGGTCTTAGGAATTGAACCCAGATCCTCTGCAAGAGTAAAGTGCTCTAAACTATTTATGCATCTCTCTACCTCTAAGTGTTAGTTTCCACAAGCAGATGTTGTGAATGTCCTAGGGACATAGTTCTGAACTCAGCCACAGCAGTGTCTGTGTGGACAAGAGGAGGGAACACACGTTTCTACTACTTAGTCTCCAAACCAGATTTCTAGCCAGATACAAGTTTCTTTGGCAGTGTGTATGTGTGTTGGGGGTGTGTGTGCATGCATGTGCGTGTGCACAGACACACACACACACACGTTATCATCATCATCAACTATCTTCTGTATCATCGGTCTGTCTACCTTGCTACCTAAGGAAGCTAAAACCATGTGAGCTAAACACTCAAATACATAAAATAAAATCAACAAATCGTAGTTTATTTTAATCCTTACTGTCTCTTGATCACAGCCTACCATATCCATGGGGCATGGCTCCCACCAGACAGTTCTTCTTACTTGTTTTCCTCACGATTCAAAGTTTTACTGAAGAACATCTGATCAGTAGAACCTACTAGGGCGTAGTCCTTCCCCTAGGCTAAGCTCAGGTTTCCATCTGAGGGAGGCAGAACTCTCAATGTAAGGATTTCTGAAAACTTACAAGGACTATTCAGAAATGTTTGGGTAGGACAGGGGAACATGAATACCCCAGATCTTGTCTTCCTTTCCCTACTCTTCCAACAGTAGATTTGAGATATCTATGGCCCAGGCACACCTAGGAATCTAGATCTCCCTAATTTTTGGTTAGATTACATATAAGTTATTTGCTGGGTAGGCAATGTGTTAACAAATGGGAGGATTGTTTTTGGACTGAGATCTCCATACTGGAGTATGGGTCATGCTGCCTAATTGACCATTGTATTGCAATGTATAGCAAGTAGCTCAGTGCCTCATGAACAAGCTAAGGTGGTCATCGCCTTGAATGTGTACATTTTTATTAACATTTCAGGCCCCTAATCTTAAAAGAAGCCTAAGGGATTTTGTTCTGGTGTCTTGTTAAATAAGGGAAATCAGAGACACCTCCAGTCTTATAATCTACAGTTTCCTGTAGGGCTTCTGACTCCCTCCCCTTCCGCAGAGGTCTTCCTCTCTTCCACGTTCAGTGTCTCCATTCTGATTCTTCTGTGCAACTAGATGTTTTCTAGGACAAATGCTGCACTCAGGACATATTTCCATGAGGAAAAGATGAATCATTCTAGCTTTGGTATTGCTGCATCTGAAATCCTATTGGCATTGAACTTTATATCCAGGGGGATGGCTGAGCCTGCAGCCTTGGCATTTGAGCAGGTACCTTATCTCTAGCTCTGTCTGTGACTGCTATATGGTCACTAGAGGGAGTCAGTGGAGCTTTGGTGGAATATGGCACTTCCTGTTTGCACTCAGTTCCTGTTCTGGGGGAAAATCACTGTTGCTTAGCAACAAGAAAGCCAATCATGCTTGCGTCTCATGCCTCTGTCACTAACCCCAAGTGAGACATAGAACATAAAGTCTCCTTCAGATATTATATACTGTAACGGTTTGGAACTTACTGGTCACTTGAAATGTGGCCTGTGATCTTATTTTTTTAAATGGATGGAACTTGAAAATCTCATCCTGAGTGAGATAACCCAGAGCCAGAAGGACACGCATGGTATGTACTCACTTATAAGTGGACATTAAATGCAGGATAACCATGCTACAATCTACAGGCCCAAAGAAACTGGGTAATAAGGAGGTCCTGAGGGAGGATCTTACTCAGAAGGGGAAACTAAAAAGGTGGATGGAGAGAGGGAACTGGGTAGGAGAGGAGGCAAGGAGAGGAACAGGGATGACGTTCAGTTGTGGGGAGAAGGGGGGTGAGAGAGGCCTGGGAGTGAGAATGGAAACCTGGGGTGGGGGAGGCTGCATCTCTGGTGACTAGCTAGAGGCCTGAGATGGGAGAGGACACAAGGAGTCTTTGGGGGTGACCTTAGCTTAGATTCCTACCAGAGGGGGATATTGGGACTGAAATAGGGGACTCAAGACAGCCCACATAGTCAGTGTATTTGCTAGACGGACTCATAGGACTCAATGTATCTTTGCATTCATGACTCAGGTTTTACTATAGCAAAAGGATGTCCAATAAGACCAATGGGGGCAAATACTTAGGGTCTGGAGAAATCTATGCACAGGCTTCCTTATGGGCTTTTCCTCTTTTGAGGGGACATACTAATATACCCTTTCTTAGGTATAAAATGCACACTACCTAGGTGGTATATTTTATCCAAGAAGGCTTAGAGCACAAGGTTGTTCCTGGAGACTGCTTACTAATCAACCACTGCCTGTCACACACCAAATTTCAGGCTCTCGGAAGAAAGCAAGCATTGTAGGCTACATGGTTTGTACAAATTGGTTAGGCACAGTAAACCAGAACCACCCTGCTCATTTAGAGGACATGTCAGGTGCCATATTACTTTTGAATTTCTGCTTTAACAAATTATCCCAAGCATATGGGCAGCTGGGTCAGGCAGACTATGAATCCAAGGCCTGCCTGAACTATGATACCCTGTCTTTAGAAACCACAAACAAAATCTATGTTAACCAAACTATTTTCAATTACCTCAAACCCAGAGGCTTAAGGTATACAGTGTTATCATCTTGGAGTCCAGCAGGTCAGAAAGGTAACCTTGGGTTAAAATGCAGGTGTTGATAGAGCCACAGTCCTTTCTGAGGTGCTATGCCTCTAGTTCCTGTTTGCTTAGGCTGTTTGGCAAAATTCAAGTCTTTTGGAATTATAGGCCAGAAGTCTGTTTCCTTATCAATAAGGAAGGGAGGCCCTAAAAATGGCCTTGTGACTCTTCTCTTATTTCTCCTCTGAAAGGAAGCTCCACGTAGGAATAGAGAATTCTAGGTTTCCATGTAGGAGTAGAGCATTCTAGTCTTGCTTTTACAGCTGCTGCAGCACTTAGCACACTGGCCATTCTGATGGCTTCATCTTCAAATTCAAACCCAGAACACTGAGTGTTTCTCAGGTCTCATCTCTCTAGTCTCCCCTGGGAAAGGGTCTCCCACCTTCATAAATTTATGTGAGTAGACTGGGCCTACTCAGATAAGCCAGAGTAATTCTTCCATCTCAAATTCTATAACCTTAGTTACATCTTTCAAATCCCTTCTGCCATTGGGAAGCAAAAGACTCTGGGAATTGAGATACAAGCAGCTTTGAGTGGAGACCCAAAGAAAGGGCACATTTCAAAAGGTAAAGGTTTTGAGGATGTTGTGATAAGTCTTCTGCATATGGAAAGAAAGACGCATGTTATGTGTTGGTTTAATAGAAACTTGGACCCAGAGCTCAGCCCACACAAGCACCTTATTACCAAATTCCAGCATGACATGCACACTCGAACTTTGAGACTGGGCAGGGTTGTCTGTTGTCCCTTCAAAATCCTGTTAGGAGAGAAGGTTAAGGAAATGGTTACGTGACGGCGATCATTAGTATAGGCACTCATAGAAAAGATAGTCTACTAAAAATTCTTAGTTATATGCCATGAGCAAATTATGTTTGTAAGTTTTATCTTCTCTAATATTTCCAAGCATAATCTTAATGTTTTATAGATTGAAATGAGAGAATGTATATAAGATAATCACTTTCGGATCAGAATGGCTAGTGTGGAAAGCGCTGCAACATCGGTAAAACCAAGACTAGAACTCTCTAGTCTTTCGTGGGGTCTCCTCTCAGAGGAGAAATAAGAGGAGAGGCCCTTTCTGTTTTTTAAGACAGAATCTTACTCAGATTATTGGTGGTGCCACTGCCCCTGGCTGCCTCGGCATTTCGTGAACTCTTACCTCTTTATGAAAAACCTTACGTCTCTTTCATCTTATGAAGGTGTGCTGTTGTGAATGATTAGCTTTTGTGTGTCGCCTCTGCCTCCAGCTTGTCCTTCTATCCTGGCCCTGCTACAGTCACAACAGGCCTAAGGCTCCTGACTCAGAAGAGAGAGATTTCAGCAGATGCTCTAATAGAATCAGAGATCCCAAGGTTTAAGTCACAAAAGGAAATTTGAAAAATAGAACTGTAATTTTTTTTTAAAAAAAGTTATAAGATTTTAGGCCTTTTGAATTCAAAGAAACAAGGACCTATAGAGAGGCATAGAAATATATGTGGCCTGCAAAAGGGATTTGGAGCCATCCCAGACAAGGAGAACGTCCCACACGGAAGAGAGACCTTATAGGGAGCCAGGAATATTGATGACATTCAAGGCTAAGGGGCTTCCATCAGCATTTCAGACTCCATTGAAAAATGAAAGAGACTCTCTTCCGTCCTTCTCTCCATTCCTCCACCCCTGCCTCCCTCTCTCCCTCACCCCCTCCTTTCCTTTTTCTCTCTATAATGGATTTGGGTTCCTTTTCATCTCTAAATATCACAATAGCGTATCCTGGGGGTCTCCACTTTCTACCTAGATATCTTCATCTGGACCTTGGGATCGAGAAAATAAAGGCAATCTGTGGTGTTGATGAAAGGCCGACACGGATGTGATGGAGTGGAAACCATTGGAAGCCAGAGGCATGTGCTGTGTTCATAAAGAGGGAGACTTTGTTTAAGAGCAAAATCCATTTAGGGCTAGTGCTGTAAATCCACACCCCATGCCTCGATGGTGACTTGCAAATGAAGATTCTCCTTTCCCATTGCTAGAATAGCCATGAGTTCTCCTGTGAGAAAGGCACAATGTCTAGATCACAAATCAGCAGAATGTTTCAACACATCTACAAGCAGAACAATTTGTTCCAGGGTCAGCTGTCCTTCATGAGAGATATCAGGATCTTCCAGTTTATTTTTTTGGTTTGTTTTTTGGTGGGAGAGAGCCTGGTCAAGACTAAGTCACGAGGCTTCAGAATCAGGACAGATTAAAACAACTAACTCAATGATATGTAGTCTCTTTGTAGCACCACGAACACATTGTGACTCTTAATGTAACAACACGCTGCATTTCAGGGACGTTGCCCATGAGCACTAGAGAAAAAAAATAAAATAAAACTGACCTAGGAGCGCTATCTAGCATGGTTAAAAGCCCACCTGGCTGCAGAGATACACATCAGGGCAAAAGGAATATCTCTGAACAACAAGCGAGTGGGAATCTACTAAATGGTGTTTCATGGGTACAGTTTTTAAGGGAGAGGAGGTGGAGTGTGGTGTGATTATCAGACCGTTCTGATACATAAAGGGTTTTAGCAGGAGGGAATCACGATCTATGTTTTATTAGCTGTCTGCCCTATGAAAACACGTTTCCAATCCCCACACCATACTATTCTTGCCTATGGAGTGAGAAAAAAAAATTACCCAGAGAACAGCATGAGTTTGAAAGTGCTTTCTGCAGAAATTGATTTTTAAATGAGACATATTCATGTGTTACCCTTCTTCCTCCTGCAAATGAATAGCTCTATTAAATAAAGCGTAATGAGGTGAGATTTAGGGTTGTGGGTACTTCGCACCCCGCCCCGCTCCAAGAATATGTGTACATTCCAGTTTCTATAACATGACATGGAGCTTAATTCTGTATTTGTGTTAAGGAATAATTTTCATAAATAATTTGGCTTTGTGTGCTAGAAAATAACGGTGGCAATGGTGATGAGGGCAACTCCGTGCGCTGCGACTCATTTATCTCATCTGTTGTTGATAAAGCCCTCCTCTCACTCTTGTAAATGAAATGAAGCTATTGCTGGCTCTGCAGTGTTTGGTTGCCATGGTTTGAATTCGTTTCATAAGCTGTTGCTTGGCAATCCCACGCGTCAGCTGGCTTTTTTTCCTCAGCACTCTCGCCACACGCTGTCTGAAGTATAATGAGACTGAGGCTGGGCAAGGGAGGACAGCAGTCCCCAAGCACTTTCTGTCTTCCCACACAGTCCTGTTGATTACCCCGATGCCTGATAAATGCATTGGTAACAGAACAGTGAAGTGATTATAAATGTAGGATTTAGGCTTCATAATCTGTTCTGCCCTGATGCTTCCTTTAGCCTTCTACTTAGAATCTTGCGTCACCAGTCCTAGAATGATCACAAAACATGAAAGAGAAAATCCATCTGAAACACCTGGACACAATAGGTTTCTCAGTAGCTTTGACCTGTCCTGAGAAGGACAACAGAAGGTGGGGTTGGATTTCCTTTGTTCTGTTGTAAAATCATCTGATGTTGTTTGGATTTAATTTGTACGGTTGTAACTCACTTTCCACTTTACATAGTACAAGTGGGCTTACTGTAAATCTGTAGAGCAGAATAAAAATTTATACATATAAGCTCTGAGAGGCATGAGTGGGTGGGGGATGGGGTTATTATGATTAGAAGACCATAACTATGGATGATGAAAATGGAAAAGATCAATAGGCACAGCAGATATCTCCTTTCTCTTTCTCTCTGTCTCTGTCTCTCTCTCCTCCCTCCTTCCCTCCCTCCCTCCCTCCCTTCCTCCT
>NW_021604649.1:1070200-1074548 GCF_004785775.1 Grammomys surdaster | reverse complement strand
CCCTCCCTCCCTCTTTCTGGTTTTTCAACACAGGATTTCTCTGGTGCTGGAAATCGAGTCCTGGAAGTCACTTTGTAGACCAGGCTGACTTCAAACTCACAAACATCAGTCTGCCTAGGCTGGGATTAAAAGTGCTGCCATGCCTAATTCTTTTCTTTTCTTTTTTTCTAGTAGCAGTAGGTGTCCACTCTTAGGAAGAAAATCGTAATTTATATTAGTTGCTCATTTTCATGGTGTGCATATTCCTACAAAGGCCCAGGCCAAGCTACCAATGGTGTACTTCAGTGGAATGTGGAGTTGAAAAGAGTTGCTTATTTTAGTTAGGTTAGCCTCTTATCTAATAGCCCTTTGGAACCCTACCTTATCACCGAACTAATCCAGTTTCTAGAGGGAGATTTACTGGTCTTTTTCTCCTTTGTGGACATTTCCCGAAATCTCCTGTTTTTATGGCAGTTTGGGGAGAGCCGGATCATAGGAATGCTCTTTTGACCGTCAACAGGAAAGAATGCGGCCAGGGGAATGTTTGTTGTGCAAGCCCAGTATGTTCCTTTACGTGCTGGCTCATGTGCTCTTTTCTTGCCTAACATACATACAAGCTGAGTTTGGTCCCCAGCATGGCATTAGTTAATTCATCCATTAAGTAAGACATTAAATGTGTCCCAACCTAGAGTTGTTTTACCTACTGGAACTGTGTAGCCATCTGATTCTGAAAGCTGGAGTAAACCACTAAACCACTGTCCGTCCATATTATTTCCTTGCGTGGGGTGACCAGTTTCAAGTGTAAGGCAGTGAAGGTCACTTGGAAAGAGAGAGGCACCTTGGCTGACCAGCTCTCAGCAAAAATATGTCATATGTATTTTACATTTCTCTCGATCCATAATGTGTGTCCCCTCCCGGTTTTTCACCTGACAATGTCTAGTTTAATGACTTTTACAATAGACTCCCTCAGACGCAGTAGTCCCCTACAAACGAGCTGATAGAATTCCATGATGTTTATGTTAAGAAATCAGATCAAACACAATGTAGCTTTGTGAGAGGACTAAGTCCCACTTAACAGACCATTTTTTTTAAAGTTTCTTCTTTGTTTTGTTGGTGGGAAGATTACTTACTGCAAAGTTATCAACTTCAATAAAATTAATGAATGATCCCAGTTCTGAAGAGAGTATTCAGTAGTGGATAGAGCATACATGTAGATAGGAAGAAGGAAAAGAAGTTGAAATGTCCCAGCAAGAGCAAGTAGAGGGGTTTTGAGGAACTGGGTAACTGCCTGCTGGTGGGGCTGTTTGAGAAGTGGTGTGGATAGTGAAGAAGAGGAGGATCACTGGAGGTGGGAAAGGAATCCTTGGGAGAAGAAATAATGTCTGAGGACTATTTAGGTAGATTCTGCTGGGGATGTTCCCCTAGTACATCTTTCCCTAGGAAATCTTCATGTAGCCCTAGAGTGTCCATATATCTGATGGGAAAGGATGGTCTATAATGAGTGACTTTGAACAAGATCAAGACTGAAATCTGGAGAAAATCAGAGGCTGCAGGTCAGAAGAAGAGAGACTCTTGTGTAAATGAGAGAGCATTATTTATATGCAAAGGTCTAGTGTTCAGTCCAGCATGGTGGTGCACACCTTTAATCCCAGCACTCGGGAGGCAGAGGCAGCAGGACCTTTGTGTTTGAGGCCAGCCTGTTTTACATTTAGGGCCAAATATCCAGACAATAGAAGAATACGTTTCCAATTTATTTTGAAGAAATATTGCTTCATGATAAGATCTGAAATTTTATTTCTAGCTATGATTTATTTGGAAATCGTTTATTTGAAAAAGAAAGGTGGCATATCTGAGATAGCTCAGTCTCTAAAATTCACTTGTCATTGCTATGGCACGAGATGGTTGCTAGGAGCAGGTGCTTAGCAACAGATTATGGTTGTCGATGCTCACCACACTGCTTTCATGCAGGCGACTACTGAAGCACCAAAATTACTACATGACTTCTCCCTTACAATGGTTGTGCCATCTTAATAGTCTGTTTTTCTTTCTGCCTTATAAATGGGGAGAAATACTGAGGTGGTCTAGAGAAAGTGAGGCATTCACTGGCAGGCAAGACTATTAAATCTGGTTTTACAGAGGAAGAATTAAACATCTATTGTTGTACCCCAGTGAAGTTCTATCTTTTTTTTTCTGATTTTTATTTTTATTTTTTTTGAGACGGGGTTTCTCTGTGTAGTTCTGAAACTTGCTCTGTAAACCAGGCTGGCCTCAAACTCAGAAATCTGCCTGCCTCTGCCTCCCGAGTACTGGCAGTGTGCCATCACTGCCCGGGGTTATTTGTTTGTTTGTTTTTGAGTTGTGTCGTGTTTTATCTGCTATAGGAGATAGTGCATTTGTTACCTTAACCAGTATAAGGAAATATCAGAGACCTCCCTAACCAATCATTAATTTCACACTTAATTCATGCTTTTGGATTTTGCTTCTCCAAACTTTCCAACTCTGAAACACATTTCAGAAAACCATGCAGAGGGTCTACTGGGGGAAGAAGGGGACCAAGGGAGGAGGCAGGCAAGTGGGAGAAGAGGATCAATAAAACCAAGTGCATATGAAAATGACTCAATAAAATCTGCTGCTTTGTACACTGATTTTCAAAACCTAATAATAACAGAAAGCGAAACCTTGTAGAAACAATTCCTGGGTTGATGGCAGAGGACTACTTTACCAAGTTTGGTCAAGGCGTAATCCAATACTAGGCTCCAATTGGGGGGGGGGGAGGAGGATGTTTAGGAATTTGGGGGTCTGAAAATATTTGGTATAGACACATGGTTGATAAGAGGCTAGAAAGTGCAACCCAAAGGTAGAAAAGCAGCTGGGGGGACTTGATGAAGAGACGAGGAAGGGCTGACTAGGCACACATTCAGGGAAGTGCTGTTTCTGCAGTTGTGCCTCATCTGTATAGTCCTACCATTCTTTGCATACTTCTCTTTGGACTGCCCAAGATCCTCACATGCTGATAGGTCTTTAGCTAAGACCCGCAAGTGTTGCAAACAAAGGCATTTTACCCAGGAGTGTGTATTTCACATTCTCTGAATGATGGGTCACAGTCCATGGACTAGGGGTGGGGTGAGAATGCAAAGCAAGCCAGAAGCGCGGGCTAGAAATTGCTCACTCTGACGAGGACTCACAGACTGACTCTTCTACAGCACGGTGCAGTTTCAGATGTCCCAAGGAGCTGGAGGATCTCTTTAACACACTCTCAGGCCAGGTACTTTTTGTGGTGTAGTGAGATTTTTGATTTCTTTAAAACTACAGAAATGTTATGTGAATATGTTTTTGTTTCAATCCCAGGTGTGGGAGGGTTTGGGACTGCTTTAGTGTCCACCGCAGCTAACTTTGATTTGTCTCTGTCGTGTTCTGGCAGGAGCGTGATTTTGCCAGCTGAAGGCAGTTTACATTCGGAGTTCCGCGGACACTTCCGAGGCTGTAAAAATGTCGGAGCCACGAAAGCCTCCAAAGAGCTGCTGCTCTCCTTGCTGCTGCTGCTGCTGCTGCCGCCCCTGCCCGTGCTGCAGCTGCTACTCCTGCTGCTGCTGCTGCTGCTTGTTGCTGATTGTTGCTGTTGCTGGCTGCTGTTTGCTGTTTGCGGCTGGCTGGATTGCCGGATTGCTGATTGCCAGTCGGAGAAATCCCGAGGATGAAGATCAAACTTGCCCCAAGGAACAAGACGACCCTAAGAAGTAGTCTAATGATTTCAATACCCCCTTTCCCCCTCTGACCTTTCTCTCTTACCTTATGTTGGGGGATTGGAAGGGTGGCAGCAAAAAGAACCCAATAAAGTAGCCAAAAGTAAAGTTACTCTGTGACTTATTGTTCTTGCTCTTTCAACGTCTTTCTAAAAGTAATGTATACATTCTATTCGTCGCCGTCACTCTTTTCTCCTTTTACACTTAATACTTGGGTATTTAGCAAAGAACAGTGAGTTTTTTTTTTTTACTAGATCTTTTTATTCTTATAGGAAAGATGCTGTGTGTAATTAAGAGCAAATTTTATTGAGAGTAAGGGACTCAAATTGCCCAGAGAAAGGAGTTTCTCCGTTAGCACAGAATAAACTCCTTTCTTGCCTTCTGTGGTTTGTGGGTCATGCAAAAAAGTTTATGTACCTCATAGGCATTAATGTGTGTTCTTCAAAGTAAGAGTGAGTTGTTGGAAGGGAGACTACAGTGATGTCTGTAAGGACTTTATTTTGCTTAGCACATAAATCAAATTTCAGCGGCACATAGCAAATTACTATAGTTATTATAACATCATATACATTTAACACAAATAATTTGTTGCTTTCAAAGTCATTGTGAGGCTTGGGACAGCTAAA
>NW_021604649.1:1035200-1065200 GCF_004785775.1 Grammomys surdaster | reverse complement strand
GCTGGCTGTGGAGGTTATGGAACCATTAGGAGGTAGAGCCTTGTTGGAGACGGTACATCATTAGGGGAAGGCTTTAAGACTCCACAGTCTTACTGTACTTCCTGTTTGCTTTCTCTGCTTTGTGCTTGACGTTGAATATGTACTCTCAACTTTCTATACCACCTGCCCACTGCCATACCTCCCTCAGCATATGAGCCCCCCCTTTCTCTCTCTCTCAAACTGTAGGCCCTGATCAATTCTTTCTACATATAAGTTGCTCTAGTCATGGTATTTTATCAGAGTAACAAAAAATACCTAATACAGCATTGTAGCTTATAGGGTTGACAGGTGATTAAGACTGTCGATGGATTTTTCTCTCTCAGAAGCCTGAACAAGTGCTTTCAAGCAGTATGCAAACTAGTCAGCAGGGAAGAAGATTCCAGAACAGTTTCAGCTCTAGTTTTCTATAGCTTGCAACTAAGGTGTATGGTATCTTCAGTAACATGGCCTTAACATTCAGTTTTGATGGACAACCAAAAGTAATGGCAAGAGCTTGTACTTTTTGGGGGGACTTCTGGGCCTTCCTGACCAAGAACTCATAAGGAGGTATCCCAGAGTGGTACAGGGATTTATTCTTTTTTTTTAAGTTATATTTCTTAATTGGCTAACAAAGTAGCAGGGTTCTGTCCTGTTTTTTTTTTTTTTAACTTAACACAGCTAGAGTTATCCAGGAAGAGGAACCTTCAATTGAGCAAATGTCACCAGATTGTCTGTAGGCAAGATGTTTTTATCATTAATGATTGATGTAGAAGGGTCCAGCACACTGTGGGTGGTACCACCACTCATCTGGTGATCTTGGGGTATACAGGAAAATAAACTGAGCAAAGCAGTAAACAGCGCCCCTCCCTGGCCTCTGCTTCTGTTCCTGCCTCCAGGTTCCTGCTTTGACTTCACTCAGTAACGGAGTGTGATCTGAGAGTTATACGATGAAATAAAGTCGTTCCTCCCCATGTTGCTTTTGCTCATGGTGTCTTATCAGAGTAATAGAGGGCATTGTTATTTATTTATATTTTTTGGTGGATGACCTACCTCTTGGTGAGAGATTGGAGTCACCGACTCTTATTGTATGAAGGCAAATCTTTATTTCTAGTTACTCCTCCCACATCATACCGTATAAATCACTAAGTATGCAGAACAAAGAAAGAATACTGCAAGCTGAGTACTGAGATCGGCAAGAAGGAAATATCAAGTCACATATAAATCTGTCAGAATAGCAGCATATTTCTCAGCACACACTCTAAAATCTAAGAGGGTATAGAACAATATAGCTCAAAGCCCTGAAAGATACCTTGTAACACAAATGACTAAGTCCATCAAATATGTGAAGGAAGAAAACCACGTGATGGTAAACACAAACCAAAGGAACAGATAACCACTAAGCTATTGAGAATGCAGTAACAACCTATTAAAAACAATGTCCTCCCAACTCCAATATCTTGAGAGACAAAGGAATGAGGGTGGTATAGCATATACTACAATATTAACTACTCAGCGCAGCAATGGAAAGCAAGCAAGCTGTTCAAGACCGGTTATCAGTACTAGAACAATGAAGCAGACAGAGGTGAAAAGAAACCGGACAAACAATAGAGAGGAGTGAAGGAGATAAAGAGTACTAAGAGAGGAGAGTGCAAACAGATAACCTGAAACAATTCCAGCACTTGCAAGGCTGAAGCTGGGAAGATTATAGCCTCAGGACAACCCGTGCCCCATATTGAAAGACTACTCCAGGTGGAGAAGGTGCACACAGGACAAATTTGATTTACAGAATCAGATATTAAATATGGGTAAAAGTGGAGAAAATGAGCAGGAGGAAAACAGAAGCAGAATAGCCAGTATCCCTGTTTCTCCTTATTTAATATCTACTTTTATGAGATGGATTTGTCCCATGTGCACCTTCTCCAGCCCCAACAGGTCTGAAATGCTAGCATTCAGGGGAAGTGGAGGCAGAGGATCAGAAATTCACGGTCACCTTTGGATCCACATAAAGTCTGAAATCCTTGTGACCTTGTCTCAAAAAAAGATGGCTGAGTAAAGTGAATAAAAAATATGTGTTTATTTCAACTGCCGCGTTTCAAATCCATCAGGTTTCCTATTCATCTGGTTTAATCGGTTAGAACTAAAGATCTCTATCAAAAGCCCGTAATCAAAGAAAGAAAATCAAAGAAGAAAAATGAGAGTACAAATAAAGAACTTTTAATGAAGTATAGCTAGATGTGTTGACGAATGTAGGTCCAGTGCTTCTGAGATGTAGTCAGGTGGGTTGCTGTGAATCCAAGGCCAACCTCCTTTATTTAGTTAACTTTAGGGTAACCAGGGCTGTATATAATGAACATGTCTCAAAACAATAAACAAACAAACAAACAACCCTGAAAACCACCCCCAAAGCCAAAACTAAACCAAAACAAAACAAAACAACCCCCCAACAAAAAACTCCAAACCTCAACTTTTAATTAAAAATGAAAATGAAAAGTCTTGTCTTCCACCCTACTCACTTGTAGCAGGGAGTGAAGAGGAGTATAGGGTTTTTATACCATCTTGCTTTTCTTTTTCTGGTTATTTGGGTTGTTGTCTACCAGAAAGCAGAACCTTTGCGTATGTTGTCCTGACTTTTGAAAGCCAGAATCCTTGTGTTTATAAGGTTTCTTCTTCCAGCAAACATTTTCCCAGGTCATGGACTACTGGTGAACTAGTCAGTAATTGGGTTATCCCATGTGTAAAGGACTGTTTCCATCCGCAAGGGAGGATCTCCTCCTTTCTGCCTGTCAGCTGTTGAATGACATAGTCCTCATGTGCCACCAGATCATCCGTGGTTTTGGACCCCACAATTTATGTGTGTTTAGAACTTCCAAGAAGCATCTAACAAGAAAGGGCCAGATGCCTATGAAATTGTTTGGGGCAAAGGCCTGTAGGTGAGAGAGAATGAAGTACATAGAGGGAAACTTGGCACTACAACCCAATTCTCATACCTACGAAGGACAAGGAGAAAGGAGGAAGTAGGGCAGTGTAAGAAATGTCTCCATCTTTAACAAGTTAAAAGAAATATTGAGCCAGAAAAATTGATGTTCCACAACTGCAAAGAAATGGAATCAGTCAGATGTCCATCAATTAATTAATAGATAATGAAAATGTAGCAATATATACAATGGATTTTATTCCTACATCAAGAAAAATGAAATTATGAAATCTTCATGGAAATGGATGGAAGTGGAAAATGCTGTATTAAGAAAGAGAGCTTAGTCCAGGAAGACAAACACTGCATGCTTTCTTTTTTTTTTTCCATACCAGGAGCCTAGCTTCTAACTTTTGAGCATGTGCATTTATGTGGAGGTGAGTCTATGTAGATCCCAGGAAAGTAGGCCCACAAGATGAGAAAAAAAATGTACAAAGTGGAAGGGAGGGCTGGTGAGATGGCTCAGCGGTTAAGAGCACTTGCTGCTCTTCCAGAGATCATGAGTTCAATTCCCAGCCACCACGTGGTGGCTCACAACCATCTGTAATGGGATCTGGTGCCCTCTTCAGGCAGGCGGATGTATATGCAGCAGAGCACTCATACATTAAATAAAGTTAAAAAAAAAGTTAGACCAAAAACAAAGTGGAAAGGAGATAATTGGGAGTGGGGAGGTTCAAGTGAGGAGGGGGTCAGGGAGATAAGGGAGAGAAGAGGGTAGGGAAACATCAACCAAAAGTAATATAGACAATTATTACCGCTGTAGCTCACCCACCTAGAGCTACATGGGAAGATCCTATCGCTGAAGACATTACATGTGTTCATCACAGAGCATAGAGAATTCAAGGTAGAACCAGGCTAGTAGTCCTTTCTTCTGGCCAGCCCTTCTCATGCTAGGAGATGCTATATAGGCTGGAAGAGAATTCGCATCAATGATTGTACTCAGCTGTGGGCCCTGTGCCCAGCAATAGTCTACAATACAGGCGAGATGCGCACAGTGGGATTATACAGTGGTCAAATAGTGGGAAGCCTGTTATGGGGGTAATTGAACACTTTTAAATTGGATTTAAGGGCCCTCACCACAAGAGGGAACTCAAATCCAGTCAAAAGCCCATGCCTGGGGAAGTCATGAGTCCTAGTTAGCTACTGTTGTTGCTCTTCTGAATGGACAATGATGTGCCTGTCGGATCGCAATCATCTTTGTTTAGAGAAGTTTGTCTTTGCATTGCTCAGTGAATGCAGAGACGTAAAGCTGGCTGAAATGTTGAGAATAAAGGAAAGTTGGATGTTCAACCATAAATAGGACATCTATATCATCCCTTTTAAGGCTCAGGAAGCATAGCAGAAGAAAAGGATGCAAAGAATGTGAGAGCCAGAGGAAAGGTGGTACCCAGGTATAAAATAGTGATTCCCAGGCATGCCACTGCTTTGTACTCTGCCCTTGAGCTCACAGCAGCTGTGATTAGCTGCGTGAGAACCACAGAAGGCAGGACCATAAAACCCATAAAATAGTTGATGCTGGGGGAGAAAAGACGTCTCCTTCAGTCTCTCCTCTGATGAGGTGTCTGTGCTCCTGTAAACAAACTCTCCCCCATGCTCCTGTAAACAGGAGTGAAGTACTTTAATGAAACCCACTGGGTCACACATACATAAAAGAAAGGAAAATATAAGGGAGTCTAGTTGGGAAGAGAAAGGGGATTAGCAAGAATGGCATAGGGCCAAGAGAGAGTAATGCATGTGTGTATGGAATATGCTTTACTTTTGACTTCCATTCCTGGCCCCACCAGTGGACTAGGGCCTCCTTAAAATGTCAGTCAGATTTCAATATGTATGTTTCTTACTTTTTCAGTCTTATAAACACAAAGGAAAAGCCTTGAGCCCAGGTTTAGAGTTAAGTCTTAGGCAGTTCAGCCTTTAGATCAGATCCACTACTTGACAGTGTCTACAGGCGTGGAGATGTGAGGTATGTGATCTGTGAGGTTGGTCATTTATTAGGCCGTTTCTGAGTTTCAAGAACCCTCTTGCTTCAGAGCTCAAATATCTTGAGTGTTTCCAGGGTCAAGGGCATCTCCTCTCATTGTTAAAATAACCTCAACTTAACTATTGAACTACCACCAAGAAAGGCCAATTTTGAGATGTGTTTGGGGATTTTCTTTTAAGTGATGAGCCCATGTAGGGGTTCAGCTGGAAGCTATTCTTAAAGTTGTTGGTTTGGGACTACTGTAGAAAGGATGCTGGACAAATAGAGGCAGAATTTCCTCTCCATGTTCACTTCTTTCTGTTATTGAGTTTATGACAGTATGATGGTTGTACTAAAATGTTTTTTTTTTGTCTCGGATCTGGTTTTGTTGGACTCTACAGTACCTGTGAAGATGATCTTACTTCGGAGGCATTGTCTTTGTGGTGAAGATGAGCCTTTATCGACTAAGACTGCTTTCAGATGAAGAGATACATAAACATATAGGGAGAATGCCATATGACAATAGAAGAAGAGCTGAAAGTGGTGTGTCCACAAATCCTGAACGCCCAGGACTACCCCAAACACCAGAATCTAAAAGAAATGCATGGAACAAAATTGTTTCCTGCAGCTTCCAGAGGGCTCATAGCTTTCTGCCATCTTCCTCTTCCGTCCTCCAGAACAAAGAATAACTTTCCATTGTTTAAAGCCATCATGTTTGTAACATTTCCCTCCACAGAAGACCTAAGAAACAAAGAGATTCTCTCTCTGCAATGGATATATATGTGCATACATGTGCAGGTGTGGATGCATGTATGTGCACATGTGTGTGGAGGACAGAAGTTCATGTTACTTATAGAAAAGGGTCACCTTAAAAGTATAACTTGATTTCTCCTGTGGTTAGTAGGGAATTACCACCTAAGATTGGTCATAGTAATGATAAATAAATAAGACGTGCACATCAATCAACATGTATATAGCTATTTCTGTGGAAACAGTGGAGGCTTTTCCAACTATTTTCCCACTCAATAAATGGTCACAGGTTATCACTAGTGCAGAAGGTTTTACAGACAAATTGAAGGCTCAAATTGAAACAGAAACAACAGAACACACTCCCCCAACCAAGTTCTACTTGATTTCTGAATAATCATGCAGGAATGAACCCTGGTACTAGCTCTGTTTCAGAGGTGACACTCTCTCAGTGTTTCCCTCATTTCTTCTGTGACATCAGTGGCAATGTGAATTGTTTCTGAGCATTTGAGGTAACCCTGGATTTTATATGATTTGAACTCCAGAATGAATACATGACTCCTCTTATGAATTTGTTTCTTTACCACTCAGTTGACTCTTCCAGAAGAATTAATTGGGTTGTGGCAGGCTTTTCTTTTTGTATACCATATGGTAAAGACCAACAGCTCTGGTTGGGTAGAGAAAACAAAAGACCCTGGGGGTTCTTAAGTCATGACTACTTTAAGCTCAAGTTCATCTCAATGTAGATGTGCTGAGAACTTACCCCAGAATTCATCTCATTGACCCACTCTATGTGTTCTTGGATTTTTGAGCAGCCCCTTGTAGGATGTCAGGTTCTTGTATACATTTTCCTATCTCATAAACAATCCCTACTGAGAGAAAATTTTAATATGTTAGGCCTTGACCCAGATCCAGTAGAGAAACCCTGCCCTGTCAATTCATTTTGTAACTCCTGCATAGCCTTGGGAAATAATTAAGTGTTGGGGACCCTGTGTTCCTGCTTTCTTAGTTTGAAATTTGTAAGGGTGGAATCATCACCTGTCTGTGGATAGTCTTGCCTCAGAATGAAGACAACTTCCCTTTCTTTTTAGATGCAGTGTCTCATATGTAAAGTCAATAACAGGCAAATTTTATGCTAATCATATGCTTCAAGACTTAGTGCTTGAAGGAGAAAGACACAGGTCTCCAAAACCAACAGGTGAGTTTATATGTATTTTTTTTTATGTGAACCATGCCCTTGAACTGGGTCCAAATGAGAAGCAGTCAAATTGGTCTTTTCCTTACTGATGTATACACACCTCTTTCGACAGTTAGCTACAGTTATTAACTCACTTTCAAAGTTTAGCGTGCCAATTGATGCATTTCATGATGCCACCTTTGTATGTACTTTGTATGTGTTGTGCTTCCCTCGCTCCAGCCATGCCTCTGCTACCCTCCCGTGGGCCCTTCCTCCTCCAATAACCTCGCTTCTGCAGTTATCACGTGTGTTCGGTTAGTCTTCCCTCCCCCTGAGTCTTCACTTTCTGTTTTCATAGTCCCCTTTCTATTTTTATGGCATATACCCATCCCCCCATTTATTAACATATTCAAAACTTCAAATCTAGATGTACATAAGAGAGAAAATATGTATTTGTCTTTCTGACTCTCTCACTTTCCTTAATGTAATAATTTCTAGTGTCACTCCCTTTCCTGCAATGTAATGATTTCATTTTTCCTTATGACTGAATAAAATTCCATTTGTGTGCATGGATCACCTGTTCCTTATCCATTCATTTGTTGGTAGACATCTAGACTGGTTCCATCGCCGAGCAGTTGTGAGTAGTGCAGCCATAGGCATGGATAGTGCTTGCTCACAGTTATGCTTGGTCTTCCCCACCCAGTCTACTAAAAAGTCCAAGCATCTGCGTTTCTGAGTAATTCATGATCTAGTCAAGTTGACACCTCAAAAATAACTATCACAACTATAAACATTTTGTTTTATAGTTTCTAGAAATCAACTAAACCAAACATTTTCCCCTTGTGTTTGCTGTTGTTGTTGCTGTCGTCGTTTGTTTGTTGTGATCCAGGGTTTTGTTATGCAACCCTAGCTAGCCTGGGACTCACTCTGTAGACCAGGCTGGCCTCCAACTTACAGAGGGCCACTTGCCTTTGCTTCTTGAGTGCTGGCACTAAAAATGCCACATTGTGTGTGGCACTCCTGGCAACAGTAGACATTTCATTTGGCTTTTAGATATATTTGGTTGTAATAATTGGAAAGCCACATTGCCCATATTTCATTTAACAGCATGTCAGTTTTTCAGATGTAGTTTGGGAGTGGTTATTGTCATTCTTGGCTCTATCCTCATTGACGGGAACACCTGTGTGATGTCTAGCAAAATGGCTTCTGAGTGATTCTCATGAAGACCTCTCTCATGGTTTACCATTACCTTCTGATTGAGCCACATCCAAATATTCCTTATGTGCTGTCTGACCTCCTTCTTCTACATATCCTTCTATCAGTTGTTTGAACCAAAAGACACTGACAATTTCCTCTTGACCCCACTGTTATGTCACTCCAGTTCTTTTCTTACTTCCATTAGCCATTTGGAAAACTCATCTGTATTTAAGGCATCATCCCTGACCTGGGAAACTTCCCTGGGATCAATAGAATTTTAAGGTTCTCTCTGATAACTGTTCTTCCTCCTTCATGGTAGGTGTGTGGCTGAGTGGAGCATGTTTCTGTGGGTTCCTCAAACTTCCTGTCCCTAAGTTGTCGCTCTTGCTTGTTTTGATTTGAGGGTCTCATTTGCAAAAACATGCCCTTTTAGTGGAACTTGTATGGGGATAAGCACACCATAAAAACAGAGGTTTGTTTCTGGTCTGGCCCTCTCTGAATGCCTCACCACTTCAGACAGATTCCTTCCGTTGATTTCTTAGAGTGGACTCTCCACAACTTCTTCTCCATCTGTTAGAACCTGTTGACCTTTAGAAGAGAAATTGATTGGCCTGCCATTTTCATCAGTACGCAAAACAAGTCCTCCACTTTTTTTTCAATAAAGACACACTCTCTCTACCTAATTAAAGGGAACATTCCGTCACAGATGCAAATAATACGATTTCCTTCTGCTGTTAACTCTCCACCAGGAATTACAACGTTATCTAATAGACTATAGCTTGAGAATCTTCTGCCTGACATCCCTTCAGAATGTTAGATTTACCCCTGTTTTTCTTTTTAAAATCTGCTTCACCTTGTTTGAAGATCTAGAATCGAAGGGTTAATGTTCAGGCACAATTTGAATATATATGAGCATGAGTGCTGTGTCTTTGCACACACCAGAAGAAGGACTCAGATCCCATTACAGATGCTTGTGAGCCACCATGAGGTTGCTGGGAATTGAACTCAGGACCTCTGGAAGAGCAGTCAGTGCTCTTAACCACTGAGCCATCTCTCCAGCCCCATGCCACATTTCTTCGCAGCAGATTTTTCTGGCATGGTTAGAGCTTTCCAAATTTGAAGTGACAACAACATGTCTTTCCAATCTATGAGGGTCCCCGCCTGATATATCTGTCAACTGAGAGTTTGGTTAATTCTAATCTGCTATCTTTGTTGTTTCTATTAGTTTGTAGCAATGCAATCCTCACTTTTTAAAAATCTAAACTCATGGAGGTCTAATCCACCCCACTAAAGACTAATTCTTAAGAGGCAGGCTCTGAGTATCATGCCCAAGCTCATCTGTAGTGCAACTTCATTAAACTAGGCGTCCGGTTCATCCTTCCAGCAAGACCACTTAACGAATGGGGCAGATAGCAGCTCTCCACGGTTAGTGAGAACGTAATGGTTTATAGTTCTGCTTCGTCTATGTTATCAGTGTAGGTTTTATGAGGGATTCTCGGAAGAAAGCCACTAAAATGTGGTATGTAACGAGGATGAGTATGCACAATTTGAAGTCTCTACTCTTAAAAGTGTGCAGCAGTTATTGATCCAAATCTTTCTGAGCTAGTGTCATGTGGGGAAATGTGCTATGACCCTTTTGGACGGTTTGTTTCTTGGCCCAAGATGCAGTAGTGGTTGTCTTGAGCACATTGTTGTCATACTTATTTCATGAGGTAGAAATGAAATTTGGTCAGAAGCTGTTAAGCTCTAAGAAGAAATTATACATATTCTGGCCTGAGAATGTTCAGAAACTTGGAGTGAGAGAGTTCTTGTCTGTCGGAGAGTCTTTCCCCTGGGAAAAGTAGACAAACCCATTCCTGGTCAATGTTAACAGATAATAACAGCAAATCACAACTTTCCTTAACCTTGTGACCTGTTTCTTTGCCCATTGGTCAATAAAGAAATCGAGGATATAGCCAAGTAGTGGTGGTGCATGTCTTTAATCCAGCACTTGGGAGGCAGAGGCAGGCGGATTTCTAGGTTCGAGGCCAGCCTGGTCTACAGAGTGAGTTCCAGGATAGCCAGGACTACATAGAGAGAACTTGTCTTGGAAAAAAAACAAAGGTGTGGTGGTGGTGGTGGTGGTGGTGGTGGTGGTGGTGGTGGTGGTGGTGTGTGTGTGTGTAGAAATCAAGGATTCATTATGCTCCCTACCCCTTAGTCAATCTACATAAAAATTATGGATAGAACTAGGAAAATCATTGTGAATGAGGCAACACAAACCCAGAAAGACGAATATGGTATGTAGTCCCTTGCATGCGAATATTAGCTGTTAAGTCAATGATAACCAGGCTACAATCTGTAGAACCACAGAGGGTAGGTATAAAGTAAGACACTAGATGGTACAGATAGATCTCATTAGGAAAGGGAAGGAGAATAAATAGTTATGGGTGGATTTGGGGCATCGCTGGAATGGGAGGATCTAGTCGGGAGAGGGAAACAGGGGGTGAGGAAGTGAATATGTGGTGGGAGAGGAGACTGCTAAAATGAAGGTATTTGAAGGATACTAGGGAAATCTGATACATTAGAAGTTTCCTAAAATATAAAGAATGGAAGAGCCAGAGGGGATGGAAGTCACCAGGAGAGCAAAGCCCTCTAAATCAACATGAGCGAAGCACATGTGAACTCCTGGAGACTGAGGCAGCATGCACAGGGTCTGCATGGGTCTGCACCAGGTTCTCTGCATTTATAGTGTGGCTTCCAGTTTAGTGTGTTTTTAGGATCCCTAAGTGTGTGAATTGATTCTTGTGCCTTCTCTTGGGTTCTTCTGTGGGTTTGTCTTGTCCAACTTCAATGTGACGGTCTTTGTTTTATTATATTTTGTTATATTTTATTATATTTTAGAAGCCTTTTATTTTCTAGTGAGAGACAGAAAAAGACTGGATTCAGACTGGATGGAAGGTAGGGAGGAACTGGGGGAAATACAGGGAGGGGAAACCATAGTCAAAATATATTATGTGAGAAAATGTACTTTCGATAAAAAGAAAAATAAAACGTGACACATCATCTAAAACTATTTATTACTTCTATAAGGATGGTTGTTACTCATATTAAAGTTACATATGAATAAACTTATTTTAAATGAAAATCATGTAAATAAAATACATGAAATGAGTTGGGTTTAGTAGTGGTCCCATGCCTATAATCCTAGCCATCAGGAGGCCAAAATAGGAACATCATGAGTTTGAGACCAGCCTACGTTACTAGAGAGTTTCAGTCTAGGCTAATGTACACGAGAACACCCTCTCACACACACAAACACAATGAAACAAAACAAACATCAAAACCTAGCAATATTTTCATATTTCTTTAATACCACAAAACTCAAAATTCTGTTTGATACATAACTTGTATGTGTTCCAAATAAATATTTGATTATGCCATGAATAACAAGATGAAATGTCTTTGAGCACATTGCCTCTAAAAACAAAGGTGTGGGGGCAGCCAGATGGCTTAACAGGTAAAGCCACCTGCTGCAAAGCCTGGACCTGACTTTGGTTTCTGGGACTCAGCATGCAGTGAGAGAAGGGACTCATGAAAACTGTGCTCTGAACTCCACATTTTTGTGCACCATGGTATATATATGTATCCAGAGTAAATAAATGGACAAATAACCATGATTTTAACAAAAGAAAAACAAAGATAAAATTACGCACACTTTCAGTGTATGTAAGTCGTAAAAGAAAAAGAGTGACTTAAATCCCCACTGCATTCCAGGAAGAGTTCAGTCTTGACAACTCAAGGATTTTTCCCTGTGTGCAAATAATACCTCCAGAATGGTCATTTTTTCTCCATTTGGGGTCATATTAAGTTTAGGATACATGCTCAATCTCGAGGCTGAGCTAAAGCAGAGATAAATTTATTTGTAGCCTTAAAGGAAGGTGAAATCCCATTATTTGTAGCAAATTGAATGGAATTGGCCGTCATTATATTAAGTAGAACAGACGAGGTACAGAAAGATAGGTACTGCATGTCCTCATATGTGGGAACTGAAAAATGTTAACCTGAGTGAAGAATCGTGATTACTGGAGCTTGAGGGTGGCTGATAAAGGGAGGTTGAATTTCTTTTGCAGTACTGGGTGTCTGAGACCAGGGTCTTTCAAATGATACACAAAGCCTCTACCTCTGAGCCTAGGATTTGATCAGTGCACACTGTATATATCTGATAAAATATTATATCACACTCCATTTGTATATAAATTCAATATACAACAATAAAAAATTTCAAAGAAACTGGAGACTTTGAAAACCCTGTTAAAATCTGTGATTGCTTGATAAAGCATGTAGAGCATTTCTTAGTCTAATGTCAAGTTTAGAATGAAGAAATAATGTAAGGAGCTGGAGAGATGCCTCAGAGGCAAGACTGCTTGCTGTTCTTCCAGAGGGCCTGGGTTCGATTCCTGGTACTGACATGGTGGCTCACAACTGTCTGGAACTTCAGTCCAAGTGGATCCAACACTGTTTTTTGGACTTTACAGGCATCCAAGCGGTGCACAGACATACATGGAAGCAAAACGCACATACATATAAAATAAAAATTTTAGAAGGAAGAAATAGAGTGTCATCCAGGATAGCAAATATGGAGGTTATATTCAATTCACATCAATCGTCTATAGAGGATGAAGAAGCACACTTACATGAAAAGCTTTATATTCACAAGTTGCCAGTCAGGCTTGGGTGAGGGTACATAAGTATGTATAGCTGAAGGTCCATGGTCTAGAGGACACAAGAGATGTGAACTGATTCTCTATGTCTCCTCATTGCAGATACAAATTTAGCAAGAGCTCATAGAGTCTGGGAAGTCCTCTATGTTACAGGATGAAGACATTCCTTCCAAAATTCATGCTGAGACTGAATTCCCATTGTGGAGGTCTTCAGTGGGGAATTTTTGTAAAGGCTCTGTTTTTATGGATGGCCCAGTACCTTATGAAAGGCTAGAGGAAAGTATGTTAGACACTTTTTTTTTCTTTTTTTTTTTTATTGGATGATTTATTTACATTTCCTATGTTATCCCCTTACCCCATCCCCCACCACCCCCTCGGAACCCCCAATCCCCTCGCCCCTCCTCCTTCTTCTCTGTGGATGTAACCTCTATCTACACCCCCCCACTCCCACCTCCCCACCCTCAAAATTCCCACCCCCTGGGGCATCCAGCCTTCATGAGGTCAAGGTTCTCTTCTTCCACCTATGCCCAGCAGGGCCCTCCACTTTTACATATTCAGCTGAAGCCCTGGATCCCCCCCTAAGTGCTCCCAGGCTGGTGGTTTAGACCCTGGGAGCTGTGGTTGGTTGGTATTGTTGCTCTCCTCATGGTGCCACAAACCCTTTCAGCTCCTTCAGTCTTCACTCTAACTCCTCCATTGAGAACCCCATGATCAGTTCAATGGCTAGTTGTGAGCATCTGCCTCTGAATATGTCTGACTCTTGAAGGCCTCTGAGGAGATATCCATATCAGGCTCTTATCAGCATGCACTTCCTGTCTTCCACATCAGCATCTACCTTTGGTGATTGCACATGGGATAGATACTCAGGTGGGGTGGTCTTGAGACGGCCCCTCCTTCAGTTTCTGTCCCTCACTTTGTCTCCATATTTGCTCCCTTGAGTATTTTGTTGCTCCTTCTAAGAAGGACCGAATCACCCTCACTTGGTCTTCCTTCTTTATGGACTTCATGTGGCCTGTGAGTTGCATCTTGGGCATTTCAAGGTTCTAGGCTAATATCCAATAATCAGTGAGTGAATACCATGTGTGTTCTTTTGTGATTGGCTTACCTCACTCAGGATGATAATTTCTAGTTCCATCCATTTACCAAGGAACCTCTCGAATTCATTGTTTTTAATAGCTGAGTAATACTCCATTGTGTAAATATACCACATTTTTTGAATCCATTCCTCAGTTGAAGGACATCTGGGTTCTTTCCAGCTCCTGGCTATTATAAATAAGGCTGCTATGAACATAGTTGAGCATATGTCCTTGTTATATGTTCGAGCATCTTCTGGGTATATGCCTAGGAGTGGTATAGCTGGATCCTCGGGTAATGCTATGTCCAATTTTCTGAGGAACCGCCAGACTGATTTCCAGAGTGGTTGCACCATCTTGCAGTCCCACCAACAATGGAGGAGTGTTCCTCTTTCTCCACACCCTCGCCAGCATCTACTATCACCTGAGTTTTTAATCTTAGCCATTCTGACTGGTGTGAGATGGAATCTCAGGGTTGTTTTGATTTGCATTTCCCTGACGACTAAGGATGCTGAACATTTCTTTAGATGCTTCTCGGCCATTCGAGTTTCTTCCGTTGAAAATTCTTTGTTAAGCTCTATACCCCATTTTTTAATAGGGTAATTTGGTTGTCTGGAGTCTAATTTCTTGAGTTCTTTGTATATATTGGATATTAGCCCTCTATCAGATGAAGGATTGGTAAAGATCTTTTCCCAATTTGTTGGTTGTCGTTTTGTCCTATTGACAGTGTCCTTTGCCTTACAGAAACTTTGCAATTTTATGAAGTCCCATTTGTCAATTCTCGATCTTAGAGCATATGCCATTGGAGTTCTGTTCAGGAACTTTTCCCCTGTGCCCAAGTATTCGAGGCTTTTCCCCACCTTCTCTTCTATTAGTTTCAGTGTATCTGGTTTTATGTGGAGGTCCTTTATCCACATAGACTTGAGCTTTGTACAAGGAGATAAGAATGGATCAATTTTCATTCTTCTACATGTTGTCTTCCAGTTGAACCAGCACCATTTGTTGAAAATGCTGTCCTTTTTCCACTGGACAGTTTTAGCTCCTTTGTCAAAGATCAAGTGACCATAGGAGTGTGGGTTCATTTCTGGGTCTTCAATTCTATTCCATTGATCTTCCTGCCTGTCTCTGTACCAATACCAGGTAGTTTTTATCACTATTGCTCTGTAGTACAGCTTGAGGTCAGGGATGGTAATTCCTCCAGAAGTTCTTTTATTGTTGAGAATAGTTTTCGCTATCCTGGGTTTTTTGTTATTCCATATGAATTTGAGAATTTCCTTTTCTAACTCTGTGAAGAATTGAGTTGGAATGTTGATGGGGATTGTGTTGAATCTGTAGATTGCTTTCGGCAAGATGGCCATTTTTATTATATTAATCCTGCCAATCCATGAGCATGGGAGATCTTTCCATCTTCTGAGATCTTCTTCAATTTCTTTCTTCAGAGACTTGAAGTTCTTGTCATACAGGTCTTTCACTTGCTTGGTTAGATTCACACCAAGGTATTTTATATTATTTGCAACTATTGTGAAGGGTGTCATTTCCCTAATTTCTTTTTCAGTCTGTTTATCTTTCATGTAGAGGAAGGCTACTGATTTGTTTGAGTTGATTTTATAACCAGCCACTTTGCTGAAGTTGTTTATCAGGTTTAGGAGTTCTCTGGTTGAAGTTTGGGGGTCACTTAAGTATACTATCATATCATCTGCAAATAGCGATATTTTGACTTCTTCCTTTCCTATTTGTATCCCTTTGACTTCTTTTTGCTGTCTAATTGCTCTGGCTAAGACTTCCAGTACTATATTGAATAGGTAGGGGGAGAGTGGGCAACCTTGTCTAGTCCCTGATCTTAGTGGGATTGCTTCAAGTTTCTCTCCATTTAGCTTGATGTTGGCTACTGGTTTGCTGTAAATTGCTTTTACTATGTTTAGGTAGGGGCCTTGAATTCCTGATCTTTCCAAGACTTTTATCATGAAGGGATGTTGAATTTTGTCAAATGCTTTCTCAGCATCTAGTGAGATGATCATGTGTTTTTTTTCTTTAAGTTTGTTTATATAGTGGATTACATTGATGGATTTCCGAATATTGAACCATCCCTGCATTCCTGGGATAAAACCTACTTGATCATGATGGATGATTGTTTTGATGTGGTCTTGGATTCGGTTTGCTAGAATTTTATTGAGTATTTTTGCATCGATGTTCATAAGGGAGATTGGTCTGAAGTTCTCTTTCTTTGTCGGGTCCTTGTGGGGTTTGGGTATGAGTGTAATTGTAGCTTCATAGAACGAATTGGGTAGTGTTCCTTCTGTCTCTATTTTGTGGAATAGTTTGAAGAGAATTGGTATTAGGTCTTCCTTGAAGGTCTGATAGAATTCAGCACTAAAACCATCTGGTCCTGGGCTTTTTTTAGTGGGGAGACTTTTAATGACTGCTGCTATTTCCTGAGGGGTTATGGGACTATTTAGATGGTTTATCTGCTCCTGGTTTAATTTTGGTACCTGGTATCTGTCTAGGAAATTGTCCATTTCATCCAGGTTTTCCAGTTTTGTTGAGTATAGGCCTTTGTAGTAGGATCTGATGATTTTTTGAATTTCTTCAGTTTCTGTTGTTATGTCTCCCTTTTCAGTTCTGATTTTATTAATTTGGATACTGTCTCTGTGCCCTCTGGTTAATCTGGCTAAGGGTTTATCTATCTTGTTGATTTTCTCAAAGAACCAACTCCTGGTTTTATTGATATTTTGTATTGTTCTTTCTGTTTCTATTTGGTTGATTTCAGCCCTGAGTTTGATTATTTCCTGCCTTCTACTCCTCCTGGGTGTATTTGCTTCTTTTTGTTCTAGAGCTTTTAGTTGTGCAGTCAACTTGTTAGTGTGTGCTCTTTCCAGTTTCTTTTTGTAGGCACTTAGAGCTATGAGCTTTCCTCTTAGCACTGCCTTCATGGAGTCCCACAAGTTTTGGTATGATGTGTCCTCATTTTCATTGAATTCTAAAAAGTCTTTTATTTCTTTCTTTATTTCTTCCTTGACCAAGTCATCATTGAGTAGAGAGTTGTTCAGTTTCCATGTGTACGTGGGTTTTCCATTGTTTTTGTCAGTATTAAAGACCAGTCTTAGTCCGTGGTGATCTGATAAGATGCAAGGGATTATTTCAATCTTTTTGTATCTGTAGAGGCTTGTTTTGTGACCAATTATATGGTCTATTTTGGAGAAGGTACCATGAGGTGCTGAGAAAAAGGTATATTCTTTTGTTTTAGGATGAAATGTTCTATAGATGTCTGTTAAGTCCATTTGGTTCATAACTTCTGTTAATTTCAAAGTGTCTCTGTTTAGTTTCTGTTTCCATGATCTGTCCATTGCTGACAGTGGGGTGTTGAAATCCCCCACTATTATTGTGTGAGGTGTAATGTGTGTTTTGAGCTTTAGTAAAGTTTCTTTTATGTATGTAGGTGCCCTTGCATTTGGAGCATAGATGTTCAGAATTGAGAGTTCACCTTGGTAGATTTTTCCTTTGATGAGTATGAAGTGTCCTTCCTTATCTTTTTTGATTAATTTTGGATGAAAGTCGATTTTATTTGATATTAGAATGGCTACTCCAGCTTGTTTCTTGGGACCATTGGCTTGAAAAATTGTTTTCCACCCTTTTATTCTGAGGTAGTGTCTGTCTTTGTCACTGAGGTGCGTTTCTTGTATGCAGCAAAATTCTGGGTCTTGTTTGTGTATCCAGTCTGATAGTCTGCGTCTTTTTATTGGGGAATTGAGACCATTGATGTTAAGAGATATTAAGGAAAAATGATTGTTGCTTCCTGTTATTTTTTTTATTAGAGGTAAAGTTATGTTTGTATCTTTTTTGGGGGTTGTTGGAAGATTACTTACTTGCTTTTCCTAGGTTGTAGTTTCCTTCCTTGTGTTGGCATTTTCCATCAATTATCCTTTGAAGTGCTGGGTTTGTGGGAAGATATTGTGCAAATTTGGTTTTGTCATGGAATATCTTGGTTTCACCATCTATAGTGATTGAGAGTTTTGCTGGGTATACTAGTCTGGGCTGGCAATTGTGTTCTCTTAGTGTCTGTATGATGTCAGTCCAGGCTCTTCTGGCTTTTATAGTCTCTGGTGAGAAGTCTGGTGTAATTCTTATAGGTCTGCCTTTATATGTTACTTGACCTTTTTCCCTTACTGCTTTTAGTATTTTTTCTTTGTTTTGTGCATCTGATGTTTTGATTATTATGTGACGGGAGGTATTTCTTTTCTGGTCTAGTCTATTTGGTGTTCTGTAGGCTTCTTGTATGTTTATGGGCATCTTGTTCTTTAGGTTAGGGAAGTTTTCCTCAATAATTTTGTTGAAGATATTTACTGGTCCTTTAAGTTGGGAATCTTCATTCTCATCTATACCTATTATCCTTAGGTTTGGTCTTCTCATTGTGTCCTGGATTTCCTGGATGTTTTGAGTTAGGAGTTTTTTGCATTTTGCATTTTCTTTGACAACTGTGTCAATATTTTCCACCGTATCTTCTGCATTTGAGATTCTCTCTTCTATCTCTTGTATTCGGTTGGTGATGCTTGCGTCTGTGACTCCTGATCTCTTTCTTAGGTTTTCTATCTCCATGGTTGTCTCCCTTTGAACTTTCTTTATTGTTTCTATTTCTAGTTTCAGATCCTGAATGTTTTTGTTTAATTCCTTCTTTGTGTTTTCTTGCATTTCTTTAAGGGATTTCTGTGATTCCTCTTTAAGGGCTTCTATCTGTTTACTTGTACTCTCCTGTATTTCTTTAAGGGAGTTACTTAATTCCTTCTTATAATCCTCTATCATCATCATGAGAAGTGATTTTAATTCTGAATCCTGCTTTTCAGGTGTGATGGGGTGTTCAGGGCTTGCTATATTGGGAGAATTGGGCACTGATGATGCCAAGAAACTTTGGTTTCCGTTGCTTATGTTCTTGCGCTTGCCTTTCGCCATCTGGTTAACTCTAGTGGTACCTGCCCTCACTGTGTAAAACTGGAGTCTGTATTTCCAGTTATCTTGCTTATTGCAGAGCTCCTCAGAGTCCAGAGGTCTCTGTGGTCTTATGCTCCTAATCTCCTGGGTGGAATAACTCCTGGGACTCAGGCCACCTCTTGGATCTGGAAATCCTTCTGCTCTGAGTGCAGTGGGTCCTCGATGACTCAGGATTCAGTTTCAGCTGCTCTGAGTGCAGTGGCTCCAGCTGCTCTGAGTGCAGTGGCTCCTGGATGACTCAGGATTCAGTTTCTCAACAGGACAGGAGCAGACCGACTCTGTGTCAGCTGCTCTGAGTGCAGTGGCTCCTGGATGACTCAGGATTCAGTTTCTCCACAGGACAGGAGCAGACCAACTCTGTGTCTGCTCCAGCCCAGAGGACCAGGCAGGGGCAGAAGGGAAGTGGAATTCCGGAGGGGCGGGGTTTGGGTAGCTGCTGTGCCCTGGATGTCCCTGGCTCCCCGATCTATCTCTGGGGTTTAGGGAGTGAGATGGAGTTCTTACCAGCTGCTCTGAGTGCAGTGGCTCCTGGATGACTCAGGATTCAGTTTCTCCACAGGACAGGAGCAGACCGACTCTGTGTCTGCTCCAGCCCAGAGCGACACTTTTTCTTCTTATACCTTCTGTCATGTGGGATCCAGCAAGAGGACCGGGCATCTCTGACAGAAAAGTATTTTTTGCACAATTGTATTATTGTTATAATTTACTAATAGTAACGCTTTAGTGTAAGGAAGTAGCAATTTGTGCTGAAAGTCTCCTGATTGTCTCAAGAAGTGGGTTTAGTTGTTTTGATTTTTGAGTTAGGTTGCTCCTAAACTCATGTAGCCTAACTTGGCCTGCGTGTCATGATCCTGTCTCAGTCCCCTGAATGCTGGCATTACATGTATGAGCCATCACATCCGCTTAGGAAGTGACTTAAAAAGTTAATTTTTCCCCCAAAGTAGCATCCAAGCAAGATATATTTGGTTAAGTTTCTTTCAAATTCTGTAATTTTACCATTATTTACCTCATTCTTTTAAAATGTCATTTGTCCTTGGGTAAAACAGATAAATGTAGTGTAGAGAGCTCCACATTTTGGATTTGTTTAATTGTTTTTATAATGGTAACATTGAACTTATTCTATTTTCTATGTTCACCACAAGCCATTGGCGTTAGACGATTGATTGGTTTTAGTTCCCATGTTTGTTTTCCTTTTTGGCACTGATGTCTAATAATTGGGGGCTGTGTGTTCCCTACTATATTGTGCCAGGAAGAACATAATATTCATTTGTCTCACCCTTTGTGATAATTCAACCTTGAGCAATGTTTCAAGTTGGAAAGTTTCCCACATCATTTGGCCTATTGAAAAAAAAATCATTTGTGAGTACTGTCCTAGACTGGAGAAGATTTCAACATCCAAAAACATTTTGCTCCTAAGCACTGTATACAAATTTATTTCTGGGCACCAAGATTGTTCAGTGAGTAGAGCATTTATTGCCAATCCCAGCAACCTGAGTTTAATATCTGGAACCTATGTGGTGGGGACAGAGGACTGATCCCTGGAGTTTGTCTTTTGATCTCTGTATGCTTTCCACGGCACATGAGCCCCGCCCCCATAAAATACATAATTTTTAAATGTAAAAAAATTTGAAATTTGGTTTTGTTTTCCATATTACATGTATGTTTGCATCATAACTGAGTCAATCAGTTCCTTAACAGTGGCATCTCGCATCCTGCAGCCTGTGTTATTGCACACCCTTGCAATGAATGTCCTTGTTTATGTGTCCTTCTGTTCTTTAGCTAGAGTGTCTTTGGTTTTGATTCTTAAAAGTAGAATTGTTGGGGCTGGAGAGATGGCTCAGTGGTTAAGAGCACTGACTGCTCTTCCAGAGGTCCTGAGTTCAAATCCCAGCAACCACATGGTGGCTCACAACCATCAGTAATGAGATTGGATGCCCTCTTCTGGTGTGTCTGAAGATACCTACAGAATACTTATAAATAAAATAAATAAATTAATAAAAAAAAGTAGAATTGTTGAATTAAATAGCGAACACATAATTTTGTTACACATAACTAAATTTCTGTTGAGGTTATATAATTTTGTTTGCATTGCTATTTGAGCAAAGGTTTTAAGCAAATGAAACGATTAAGATTTTTAATCTGCCGTTTTGGATGCGATCTAATAACCTCTACCTCTCCAGTCAAGCTTTCAACCCTGGAAGAAGTGAAGAAAAGCACAAGAAGCCAGATTCCACAGCTTGGTCAGTAAAATTGCAGAAACCATGTCATTGTGCTTCCTCTTTTTAAAATTTTTTTTTTTTTTTTGGTTTTTCAAGACAGGGTTTCTCTGTGTAGTTCTGGATGTCCTCGAACTCACTTGGTAGACCAGGCTGGCCTCGAACTCAGAAATCCGCCTGCCTCTGCCTCCCAAGTGCTGGGATTAAAGGCGTGCGCCACCACCGCCCGGCTTAAAATTTATTTTTATTCTATATGCATTTATGCTTTGTCCTCATTGAGTTCCAGACTCTGTGGAACAAGAGTTACAGGCCGTTGTAAGCTTCCATGTGGGTGCTGGGAACTGAACCAGCTCCTCTGGAAGAGCAGTTGCTGTTCTTAACTGCGGAGTCTTCTCTCCAGCACACCGTGGTACTTCTTTTTAAGCTCAGGCCCAGGGTAAATCTAGATGAGGGTTCCAGTGCTTTTTGAGCCAGGATTTTTTTTTTTTGGATATTTTATTTATTTATTTAAATTTTGAATGTTATCCCCTTTCCCGGTTTCCCCTCTGGAACCCCCTATCCCATTCTCCTCCCCCTGCTTCTATGAGGGTGCTCCTCCACCCACCCACTCCCACCTCCCTACCCTGGCATTCCCCTACACTGGGGCATCGAGCCTTCACAGGACCAAAGGCCTCTCCTCCTATTGACGTCCAACAAGGCCATCCTCTGTTACATATGCAGCTGGAGCCATGGATCCCTCCATGTGTACTCTTTGGTTGGTGGTTTACTCCCTGGGAGCTCTAGGGGGTCTGGTTGGTTGAGGAGCTCTAGGGAGTCTGGTTGGTTGAGAAGCTCTGAGGGGTCTGGTTGGTTGATATTATTGTTCTTCCTATGGGATTGCAACCCCCCTCAGCTCTTTCAGTCCTTCCTCTAACTCCTCCGTTGGGGTCCCCGTGCTCGGTCCAATGGTTGGCTGTGAGCATCTGCCTCTGTATTTGTCAGGCTCTGGCAGAACCTCTCAGAGGATAGCTATACCAGGCTCCTGTCAGCATGCACTTCTTGGCATCAGCAATAGTGACTGGGTTTGGTGTCTGCAGATGGGATGGATCCCCAGGTGGGGCAGTCTCTGGATGGCCTTTCCTTCAGTCTCTGCTCCACATCTTATGTAGTCCAGGTAGTCTCTAACTCTCCAAGAATAACCTTGAACTTCTGTGTGGTGTGCCACCCTGCCTGTTCTATACCATTTTGAGAATCAAACTCAGAACTCTTTGCATGCTAGGCAAGCAGCATATCAACTGAGCTACATCCCCAGCCACTCTAGTATTTTCTTAAGATGCAAAGTTAAGTGGCTGTACATGCACACAGAAAGATTATTAGAGACTATGCGATTCCAGTAGGGAGAGAATGAAAATTGTAAACCAAACAAGCCTGTAGAACTACAGCCAGCTCTTGAAGATGGATGGAGACTAGGAACAGACTATCTGCTGGGAATACGTGGCAAAAACTGAGGATATGGCTGCTCGGGACAGGATGCAGCATAATCTTCATCTTTATGGCAGCTCCCATGGCCATGCGTTTGTTTCCTCTCTTTCTTTTCATCCAGAGAAGAGAACGGGCTATTGGAACCCCACGCATGCAGGCTACCTGGAGCCTTTGGTCCCTCCGCTTTCTATCTTTCCTATAACCCAGGCTCACTGCTGTTTTCTCGAGGCCTATGGTGAAGCCAGATAACCCCAATTTCCAGTTCCCTGGCTACTAGTAAGTATGTATGGGGGGGGTCTATAAGGGCACTTTGCTTTGATGGGAAGCTGGAGCTGCTGAGTTGACTGTTGGTCATCATAAATGAACACATAGATTGGCAACTACTAACTTTAGAGAATTTTGATAAAGTCTCAATGGGCCAGATAGGGCTCAGCTCCCAGATGTGTTTTGTGTTAGGATTTGCTATTTTCTTTTTATTCTTTCTTTCTTTCTTTCTTTCTTTCTTTCTTTCTTTCTTTCTTTCTTTCTTTCTTCCTTTTTAGCTTATAGAAGGAAGAGTTTCCAGCTACTGATGAGAAACTAAGGGCTTAGGAAAACTAAGAATCAAACATCTTATTATTGAAATTAGATGTATTCTAAATAGGAAGAGGTATAGAATCTAGTTAATAAACATGAGCAAATGCAAAGTATTTAATTTGTAAAGAATGTTTACATGATTGGGAACTAAATCCAGCCTGCCCCATGGATGTTAAATAATAACCCCTGAGCTAGATCACCAGACCGTTACATTTTGCTCCTATGAATAGCGAGAACAACACAGTGATATTAGTTAGCGCTTCTATCATCAGTGTGTTATAAAGGTAAATAACATAGTAAATGACGTATAAAACACTACTTGGCATACCATTAGCTGTGTTTGCTACTATTATTATTAGACTGTAATTATTGTATGAAAACCATAACTCATACTACGTCATTGCTTTAAAACCCATGGATAATTCTCGATGCAATTGCAATAAAAGTCAAATGTAGTGTACGCGGCTCCAGATGATCCGGACTCTGGTTGTACTCTCATCCTTGTCTGAGACCACTCTTCTCTTTCTTGGTACCAGTCTCAAGCTGTTCTTGCCTTACCTTATTTTCATTTCCCGAAACCAAGCTTGGTCTCTCTTCCCCTCCCCCTATCCCCTCCACTTTCTGCCCCCTCCCTCTCTATTATTTGCTCTTTTGTCACAGGTCCTTTGGTCTTGCTCTATAACCAGGAAAAAATAACTTTCTCAAAAATAAGATACTGAAATCAAGAATCCATAAGTAGGCTGAAGATATATCTCAGTGGTTGAGAGCACCGATTTTTTTTTTTTGAGAGGACAGAGGTCCAATTCCCAACACTCACAATCATCTGTAAGTCCAGTTCCAGGGCACATGATGCCCTTTTTTTGACCCACACAAGCACCAGGTACACACATAGTGCACAGATATGCATTCGGGCAAAACATTCATACAATACAATAAAATAATCTGAAATATTTTTTAAAGTTTGAGAACTGTGTCTATATAATAATGTTAAGCTTATGGTAAGAATAAAACATAGCAGTGACAAATGGAAAGCATATGTTATAATCAAACAGACGAGACGCTAACAGCTTCGGAGTAAAGACTCCAAACTCTATATTTTAGTCACTAAGTTTGAATCCCAGATCTAACCTAATCTGTGTGTGACTATGGGGATTATATTTGTCTCACTTTCCTTGATTATAAATGAGGAGCATCACAGTAGTTTCTTCTTAAAATTGTAGCAAGGGTTAAACACATTAAATAGACTAGCAGGTGACATATTTCTAGGGCCATTTAAGTGTTGCTTAAGGTGGTTAATAATTTAGAAGAAGCCAGGCTTGATGGTGCATGACTTTAATTCCAGCACTTGGGAGGCAGAGGCAGGCAAATTGCTGTGAGTTCATGGCCAACGTGGACTATATAGTGAGTCCTAGGACAGCCAGGGCTACATAGTAAGACCCTGCCTTAAAAAACAGAGAACAAAAATCAACAACACAAAGAATTTATAAGAAAAGTAAGCAAAGGGTGTGACTAAGCAATTCACAAGCAAAGGTAAAACAAAAAAGCCAGCAGACATATGAAAAGATGCCAGTTATAATAAAAATTCATTTTCTCATTCCAGAAATAATTAATTATACAAAAGTCTGAAATAGATATTGAGAGTAGATGAATGAGCAATTTCTATTCAAGGGGTTAGATTAATTCTATGACTGTATATGCATGTATACTATTTAATATATCCATGGAGTGGTTATTTGACACATCATGTGGTGATGATGTTCTAAAGAAAAAATAGAGCAGAGACAAGATATTATTTTAAATAGTCCTCAAGAAAGGACTAAAGCAAGTAAGCAAGAAAATAAGGAGGATTTCCTTTTTATGTTAAAATAGTTACATCTAATTATTTATTTATGCGTGCATGTGTATGTGTGTGTGCTCATGAGCATGCATGTGCACTGGTATGTGTGGAAGTCACAAGACAACCTGTGGTTGTCTCCTTCCATTATGTGGGTCTCAGGGATTGAACTCATGAGAGTTTCTAAGAGAAGAGATTTCCAGCCAGAAGAAATGAGAGTCCAGGCCTGGAAGCAGTAGTATGCATCATCTGTTTGATATAAGGCCAAGCTGATAGGCAGAGAAGTCTAAGCAAGCAATGAGATATTTGGTAGTGTCTGAAAGGCCAGAATAAAGACTCGAGACTACGCCAAGATTGACAAAGAATACGTATGGTCATTTAACTCATAACTTAGACACAAATAACTGAATTCAAAGGATGACATCGACTCTAGGATATTATTTTTAAATTTATTTTATCTTAAATATGTTTATGGTTTTATGCTTACTTTATATGTTTTGTGTGCATGTATATCTATGCAGTATGTGTATTGTTGTCTGCAGAGGCCAGAGAGGGCATCAGATCCCCTAGAACTGGAGGCACAGATGGTTGTGAGCAGTCACATGGGTCCTGGGAATTGAACCCAGGCCCTTTGGGAAAGATTCAGTGTTTTAATTGCTGAGCCATCTCTTCAGCCTGAGTCTAGAATATTATTGACTGTACCCACAAGAAAGAAACTGAATGTATTCATAAAATTGTTCAAAGACTTCAGCAATATTTTATCATAAAGAACACACCCAGAAGTGATTAGATTTTTGGTCTTTTCACTGTGACTGGCTACAACTTGGTTTCCACTATAGTCGCTAACTCCTCACTTCCAGGAGGAAAAAAGGGGAAGGGGGAAGATCCTTTTCACCCTTCTATATTAACTTACAGATTATCTTGTAAAACTTCTTATAAAAGACTCATTGTAATTTTATTGGGATTTCATTAACTGTGTATAGCAATTAGAGAAAATGCCTGCATAGGATCGTCTCATTAACACTTCATAAAAGGATGTATATGTGTGTGTGTGTGTGTGTGTGTATATATATATATATACGAACTTACATTTGCATAGAAACTTTCTCACAATTTCAGGGAGACAGAATTGGATGTGATCGGTGAGGGAGAGACGGGATTTTGCTTTTCACACCATGCCTTCTTCTATACATTAAAAAGAATTCTATGCATTTTAAAACTCTCTCTCTCTCTCTCTCTCTCACACACACACACACACACACACACACTCACACACACACACACACACACACACAAGTAACTTTTATGAGAAGAAATATAAGAGACCCTTTCAAAATGGAGTGTGCATTACCCAGGAGTATGAGAAAGTAAGGGGAATCAATTTCTGCATCTTCCTATTTTATATGTAGTGTTTTAAAATTGATCTGCCAGGGAACAGAGTTGTGATAGAGGAGTCAAGCTGGTTCTCTTTTTCCATCTCCACTTTCACATGTTTCTTTTTACACTTACAAAAGAAAAGTGCCTTTTCCTATCCTGAATCTCACCTGCGTGCACTACCCTGCGGTGTAAAATCCTCAGGGTGCCAGAGAGACAATTCCGAACACCACATCTATGGTGAACCAGCAAATTGCTCTAACAGTGAATGGGAATCGAATCTTTTTGCACCTCAGATGGTTCCTAATTGTTTGCTTCCAATAAAATGGAAAGAAGCCCCAGTGGAGTCCTTAGCTGAGAAATCGCAAGAAAGAGTTTTGAAGCTAAACCATTGTGTGATATTTCCAAAAGGATGCAAAGGCTTGCATGGTGTTTCTAAAAGAAATGCCTATTCCCATTTAGAATAAAAGAAGTCTCTCTGTGTTCACATCCAGCCAAACACAAATTAGGAACGAAATGATGTTCAGTCCTGTCTCATTCTAGCAATAAGCAATATTCATCCATGGAAACAAGCACCCATCACATCGCTCTAACTGCAAAAGCGTGTGTTATTGGGTCAGTATTTTTGTTGTTGTTGTTGTTGGAAGACTAGAGGAGAATTAAGAACTCCAGAAGAAAATACAACTTGCAACTGTCAAAGAACTCTGTTGTGAATTTTCAAAGCAGCTGCTGCTGGCTCTCAACTCACTAACGTATTTAGGATCCACCAGATTTGTGTAATGCACTGACATAACAGCTTTATTTCTGAAGGTTAACACTTGTCAGAAATTATGTTTTTGCAGCCAAGTGACATTTACGACGCAAAATTTTAGATGTCAACCAAAAACTGTGCGAAGGAGACCACGTTTTTCAAAATATTTTTAGAGAGCATTTTGATATAAACCAAGTTTTACATAAACACACAAAAATTACTAAGGATTGTCATTTACTCTTTTGCCACCTTGTGGACAGAACAGTATTTTAACTCCTAGGCTCCTGAACTGTGAGGAAGAGCTGTCCTTCTTAAGGTCTTCTGTCGGTTTATCAGGTCTTTGTGAGGCAGACAGTGACATCTGCCCAGGACTAAGTCCAGACTATACAAGCTCTATACAACTAAAGATTATGGTGATTTGTGCCTCTGGTGATTAAAGCAAAAGAAGAATTCAATGAGGAAATGAATGGAAGAAAGTAACCACTAAATTGCAAAATTTCCAATGAGGGTTAACATTTTTTTTTTAAAGAAAAGTACTCAACTATTTTTTATTTATTTATTTTAATATTTGGTGCTCCTTTTCTGCCAGTTGTCTTAAAGCCACTTCATTAGGGTGTGTGTTCCTTTTAGGGAAGCCAAATCTGACTCTAATCCTGGGGTGTCTTTGGCTCAGTGCTGGGTCTCTAGCTCTTAGTACAATGCCTGGCCATGAACAGTGGGGTGAATGGTGGCAGAGCCGCCCACTTCTAGAGTTTGTTGGCCTGGTTGGTGTCCAAGTGCCTCCATGTGCCTCCCGGGAAGCTGATGACTTGTGGGGCAACCGGGTTACATAGCCTTTATTCAGTGGCAGGACTCCTAAGTATGGAGATCTTTAGGTTTCTTTGTTGGTTGTTAGCCTGTGAGGATAGGATGAAGGTACTCCTTGCCTTCTGCACTCGCACTCCATGCGCTCAGTCAGTTTTAGCTGCTGCATCATTCCTTGGGTAGCCATACTGGTTGGACGTCCTCCAGTTGCAGGTAACAAAGGACAGGCGTTTGTTGGAAAACCGCTTCAAGGAACTGAAAACAGCTGATTTAGGCAAGGCGGGCACTAAGGTAGCCTTAGGCTAGATAGGAACCAGCCTCCATAGAGGGTTCCAGATCCCTGACTAATCACCAAGGAGTCTGTCTTTGCTTCCTCTATGAAGTATGACTCAGGTGGAGGTTGGTTTCTAATGCTGACCAGGGACACTCTGCTGTGCTTTGCAGGCAGCACAGCCCCTAGAATAGGACCATTCATGTGCACCAGGTCCAGCGGTTGTCACACTGAGGCACCGGCTGACCCCTGCCTTTGGCTGCACCCTCCAGAAGCAGCAGTTGCAGCTGCTTCTGACATCCCCACACTCTGCCCAAGACCTGAGCTGTTTGTTCTGGACTCATTCTTCCTGAGCTCTCTGGTTCTGTTTTCCATACAGCTGGCCCCCAGACTGGTGTCCAACATCTCTCCTCACTGGTAGTTCCAAAAACACCCCTTTTATTCCTACCTGTTGCCCATCTGAGACTCTGCTAATTCTTAAGGGTCTCAGACTTTGAAGTTTGGGTTCCTTTCAGTCTAAGGGAGGTGCAACCTGTAGGAACAGCCTTGCAGTGTCTAGTTTCCCCTGCTGGCCTTGGAGTGATGGTTTCTGCCCACAGGCTGCTCAGTAGAGTGCTGTAATCTGGAGGCCAGCTGTCAAACAGTCATCCCACCCAGGGCCTTTGGAGCCTGAGGAGGAGGCGAGGAGCCAGCACAGGATGTGCTGATATTATGGTCAAAGGGACAGGGCGCTTGAGGTGGAGTGGCCTTGGGAGCACTGTTGTCCCTCTAGATCTGGGATCCAGGCCGGGCCCCCAGACTCTGGGAAGGCAGAAGCTGGACCTAGAGAGGAGACTGGAACATGCTTGGGGCAAGTTCAACTGCTGGAGGCAGGTTCAGCCGCTTGAACGATGGATGTTGGAGCTCCCGCCTTTATTCTCAAGTATCACCCTGTGAAGGGATATTTTATGGCCTCAGAAACGTTTCTAGACAAGACAACTGTTCGGTCCCCCGCCCCACAGGCTGGGGGAAGCTGCACCCTGGAGGGCAGTACGAGAGGGGAGGAGACCGCCTAGGGGGTCAGAGCAGCGATTGGAGCTGAGAGCTGGAAGCGCCTTAAAGAGACTGCGCGGTCCCCGCCCCACTTCCCGCCAGCCTCAATGAATTAGAGCAGTGTTTCTCAAACTTGCCTGATCACTAGCAGTTTCTCGGGCCCTAGTTAGAGATCCAGGTTCCGGAGTACCTCCCTTCGAGAGTCTGATTCAGTAGGCCTGCGGGTGGAGCCGAGGAATCTGTAATTTTAACACGCTCCCCCACGTGATTGTCGTGAACCAGCAAGTTTGGGAAATATTGAATTAAAGGAAACGGGGCCTGGCTGCAGAAGCGGCCTCCGCTAGGGGGCTTCGGCGGGAGCATTCCCGGGGGCGTCGCCTGCTTCCGCTGCCGCCTCCTTCAGTGAAAGTCCCTTTTAGGTCCAGCAGCCACAACCAACGCGCTCCCTCAGTCCGGACGGGGGACACCCCAGGTCTGCGTGGCCCCCGCGCCACCACGCCCAGTGGCCGCACAAGCCCCGCGAGCAGTGGGAGGAGCCGCAGCCCGTGGAGGCGGAGGAGGCTGGAGGAGGCGGAGACGGCGGAGACCGGAGAGAAGGCATAGAGGAAGGTGGAGGCAGAGAAGGTGGAGGGGAAGGTGGAGGCGACCGGGAAGGTGGACGCCACCGAAAAGGTGGAGACAGCAGGGAAGGTGGACGCCACCGGGAAGGTGGAGATCCCGGAGGGTCCGGGCCGTGGGGCTGAGCTCAAGCTGGAGCTGGAGCCCGAGCCCCAGCCGGAGCCCGAGCCGGAGCCCGAGCGGGAGCCCGAGCCGGAGCCCCAGCCGGAGCCCCAGCCGGAGCCCCAGCCGGAGCCC
>NW_021604649.1:1030017-1035190 GCF_004785775.1 Grammomys surdaster | reverse complement strand
AGCCGGAGCCCCAGCCGGAGCCCCAGCCGGAGCCCCAGCCGGAGCCCGATCCGGAGCCCGATCCGGAGCCCGATCCTGTGCCGGAGCCCGAGCCGGAACCCGAACAGAAGCCCGAGCCGGAGCCCGAGCCGGAGCCCGAGCCCAAACCCGAGCCCTTACCGGAGCCTGAGCCCGAGCCTAAGAAGGAGCCCGAGCAGGAGCTGAAGGATGAGAACCCAGCGCAGAGCGGCAGTGGCAACAGTGGCAACGAGGTTCCTCCCCCCACCCTTCCCTCCGATCCTCCGCGGCCCCCTGATCCCTCTTCGCGTCGCAGTCGTGCCCCGCGCCGCCGACCCCGGCCCCGGCCCCAGACTAGGCTCCGTACCCCGCCACAGCCTAGGCCACGGCCCCCACCCCGGCCCCGACCCCGGCGCGGTCCTGGGGGCGGATGCCTGGATGTGGATTTTGCTGTGGGGCCACCAGGTTGTTCCCACGTGAACAGCTTTAAGGTGGGAGAGAACTGGAGGCAGGAATTGCGGGTTATCTACCAGTGCTTCGTGTGGTGTGGAACCCCAGAAACCAGGAAAAGCAAGGCAAAGTCGTGCGTCTGCCATGTGTGTGGCACCCATTTAAACAGACTCCACTCTTGCCTTTCCTGCATCTTCTTTGGCTGCTTCACAGAGAAACACATCCACGAGCACGCTGAGACAAAACAGCACAACTTAGCGGTAGATCTTTATTATGGAGGCATATACTGCTTCATGTGTAAAGACTATGTGTATGACATAGACATTGAGCAAATTGCCAAAGAAGAGCATGGAGAAGCCTTGAAATTACAAGCGTCCACCTCAACAGAGGTTTCTCAGCAGCAGTGTTCAGTGCCAGGCCTTGGTGAGAAATATCCCACCTGGGAAACGACCAAACCTGAGTTAGAACTGCTGGGGCACAACCCACGGAGAAGAAGAATCGCCTCCAGCTTTACTATTGGCTTACGAGGACTAATTAATCTTGGCAACACGTGCTTTATGAACTGCATTGTCCAGGCCCTGACCCACACTCCGATACTGAGAGATTTCTTTCTCTCTGACAGGCACCGCTGTGAAATGCCCAGCCCCGAGTTGTGTCTGGTCTGTGAAATGTCTTCGCTCTTTCGGGAGCTGTATTCTGGAAACCCATCTCCTCATGTGCCCTATAAGTTACTGCACCTGGTGTGGATACACGCTCGTCATTTAGCAGGGTACAGGCAACAGGATGCCCACGAGTTCCTCATCGCTGCGCTAGATGTCCTGCACAGGCACTGCAAGGGTGACGATGTTGGCAAGGTGGCCAGCAACCCCAACCACTGTAACTGCATCATAGACCAAATCTTCACAGGTGGCCTGCAGTCCGATGTCACCTGTCAAGCCTGCCATGGTGTCTCCACCACTATAGACCCATGCTGGGACATTAGTCTGGACTTGCCTGGCTCTTGCACATCATTCTGGCCCATGAGTCCTGGGAGGGAGAGCAACTTGAATGGAGAAAGCCACATACCAGGCATTACCACCCTCACGGACTGCTTGCGGAGGTTTACAAGACCAGAGCACTTAGGAAGTAGTGCCAAAATCAAGTGTGGTAGTTGCCAAAGCTACCAAGAATCTACCAAACAGCTCACTATGAAGAAGTTACCAGTAGTTGCCTGCTTTCATTTCAAACGGTTTGAACACTCAGCGAAACAGAGGCGCAAGATCACTACCTACATTTCCTTTCCTCTGGAGCTGGATATGACACCGTTTATGGCGTCAAGTAAAGAGACCCGGATGAATGGACAATTGCCACTCCCAACCAATAGTGGGAACAACGAGAATAAGTATTCCTTGTTTGCTGTGGTTAATCACCAAGGGACCTTGGAGAGTGGCCACTACACCAGCTTCATTCGGCACCACAGGGACCAGTGGTTCAAGTGTGATGATGCTGTAATCACCAAGGCCAGTATTAAGGATGTGCTGGACAGTGAAGGGTATTTACTGTTCTATCACAAACAGGTCCTGGAACCTGAGCCAGAAAAGGTGAAAGAAATGACTACACAAGCCTTCTGAAGCACCACACAGGCCTACCTAGAGTGGAAGACGACGTCTGTACTACAACAGGCATCGAGATTTAATTGATCTATGTGACTGAGGCCGATGGGCCTTACAGAGTAAGAAATGAACAGTACCCAGTGTCCAAAAGGTCCTGATCAGAAGAGAAATAGGAGGGGAGGGAGAAAAGGCACTAGTCTAAGCAGCTATGTGAAGGAAATTAAGTAGCAGGAATATTCTGGATGGGGAAAGGCAGAGCAGGGAAATTGTGACACTGGTTCATAGCCTATGTTCCTCCAAAAGGTTGTGTGGGAAAGTGTAGGGGGGAGGGGGTGGTGTTGGGGGGGTGTGCCCTTGTAACCGTAAAACATCTTTCTCCATGGGTGTTTCAGCTTCAGTTGACCAATCATGTAACAGCCACATGTTTGTGTAGGGGGAGGGGAAGAAAAAGTGTATTAAAATGTAGCCCGTTATGTACATGGGGATTAAAGCAGAGAAGTGGAGGAAGCAAGGATAACTCATTGACAAAGACCTTTGCCAGTTTCTTTGTATTCGTGATTTTTGTGCTATTAAACGCAGTATTAAAAAAAAAAAAGCTCACCTGGGCTAGTGAAAGAAGAAATAAATGGGGCTTGCAGAAGGGGAGCAGCAGGGGCTCCAAAAGTAGAGAAGGCTAGAAATGCTGTAAGATAAATGATTGACAAGGACAGGCCTCAGCTGACAGTGTAGGTGTGTGTGTGTGTGTGTGTTTATGTGTGTGTATGTGCATTTTTTTAAAAGCCTTATACTTGATCAAATCAGTGAACCTCTGCGATTATTGTCTCATCTGTAACATGCAGATAATTCCTACCTTAAAGGGTTGTTGTTAAAGAGTAAATGGTATAAAGTGTGTCAAAGTCAAAAGGCTTGGAGCTGTGTAGAAACTCAGTAAACTGTTTGTTGGATCTGAATCTGAAATTTATTTGGACTGGGCCAGAATGTATCAGAGGTGAGTGTCAATCCCACCTGAGACCTGTTGACAGAAATGACACAACCATGTCACATGCAGTCATAAAAAAGAACAATCTTAAGACTCCTTCTCAGGGCAGTGGACTCCACTATTGCATATAGGGTATCCTAGTCAATGTCACACCTCAGATTGATTGGGGGGCAGGGGGTACAGCTATCACATTTTGTCCCTTTGAAAGATAATGACATTGTTTTAATGACCCAGGCTTCCATCGAATGGTATTTGGTGGTTTGGGGTATTTTGTTTTGTTTTTGCCTTCAGAAACCATTGTGAGCATAGCTCCAATATTTACCAACAAGCAGAGATCAGAAGAAAAACTTCCACAACTCAGGCCTCCCGTCAGCTTAGAGATGCTGGTAGAATGTCTTGTTACACTGGACAGAGCAGCCTACAGAGAGGTAAGATGAAACAGATGGGAAGACCTTGGGGTAGGGAAGACACTGTGCATCCTTATCTCAGCACTGTTTACGAAAAGTAACTGTTGCTTGGAAAATCCTGGGAGTTCACTCAATGTGGCTCAGATGCATGGGCATTGGGTCCATTGTCTCTAATAAAAGGGGTGGGGTTCCCAACGGCTTCCCAAGTCTACTTAGTTGCCAACACATTTGGAAATAGAGACTTAGATGGTTATGAGTATACTCCATTGAGCTCATAATTTTTGTTTACTTTGATATAGGGATTGAACCCAGGGCCTTGTGTATGCTAGATAAGTACTCTGCCACTGAGGTGTATCCCCTAGTACATCTGAGTCCTTTTAAAGACAGGAGCAGCGTTTTCTTTTGGATCCTGAGTTCCATCTTCAGCCCCTGGCACAGTTACTGGCACATAACGAACAGGTACTTAAAACATTTTACTGGATGGATGGATGGATGGATGGATGGATGGATGGATGGAACATACTCCTTCCTTTCATTACCCAAATATTTTTAGCACCACAATTCTCAGAAGAAAATGTTTTGCTGTTATTTGGGGGTGTTTTGTAGGTTGGGGAGATTAATGGGCAGTTCTAGATGCCATTTGGTAAGTTGACCAATTTTGGGGGTTGGGATTGGTAGCCCTGTTTAGGAAGATACAGCTACGTCTCCATTCTTCATGTCTGCCATGTGAAGAATTGAGTCAGACGTGTGTCAACAGATTTTTGACTGCTTGCACAGAAATTGTCCTTTAACATTTCCGAGTGTTTAATTTGAAAACAAATTCAAACTCCCAGAAAATGTATAAAAATAACAAAACACCCCTTTGCACTCTACCCATTAACGTCTTGCTCCATCTCCTTTATCATGTCACATGTGCATTAGTGTGTGTGTATGTATGTATGTGTGTGTGTGTGTACAAACTCAATATGGGGGCCTTTCCTAAGAACAGACATGTTCCATATATCACCACGTGAAGCTTTAGACAAGTGAACATTGCTGCAATGCAATCTATCGTTTCAAAGCCAGGTTTCTCCCCTGACCACCAAATGTCCTGAATAGCACTTCTCCCGTCATAGGATCTGGTCTAGGGTAAGGTGTTCACATTTGTCAAGTATCTTAAGTCTCCTTCAACCAGTAACATTTCCCCAGTCCTTGTCTTACGGCATGCAGATTCTTTAACAGAAAATTCCTCATTTTGAGGTTTTCTGATACAGAAGCTTTCATGTAAATTTTCCTGCACTCAAGAATAGTTGTAACTGGAACCCACTGATGGGTGAGCAGCAGAGCTGAACTCAGTGTCCCTTTAGTAGAAGGCACAGACCACCGGAGCATCTATGGCTGGTACTTCCTGGCCAAACCTCACATCTATGCTTGAAAAACAACAAACACCCTGTCCTTCAGCAACAGACCAACTGTCTCACTGCAAAACCCAGTCCTATGTTTTTGCTCATTACTAATCCCCAAACAGTGTTAGAAATAGGGTGGTGGTCCAGGGCATGTTTTTCAATCATGCCACTGAGGGACCCAGAACATCATCTGTTCAGCAGCTGTGTATTAGCTTGGAGTTCAAACTGAGATCCAGGTATGGGCATGTCTAACACATGACCAGGCATCTTCATAATTGGGGGTGCCAAGGGGATCAGGAGGTAACACTCAGGCGCATTCACCAATGTGCTCCTTCACAACTGGGGGTGCCAAGGGGATCAGGA
>NW_021604649.1:1013854-1030007 GCF_004785775.1 Grammomys surdaster | reverse complement strand
CATTTACCAATGTGCTCCTTCATAATTGGGGGTGCCAAGGGAATCAGGAGGTAACAGATGTGTTCACCAATGTGCTCCTTCACAACTTGTGGTGCCAAGGGGGTCAGGAGGTGACAGGCGTGTTCACCAATGTGCTCCTTCACAATTGGGGTTTTCAAGTGGATCAGGAGGTAACAGGCGTATTCACCAATGTGCATGTTCACAACTTGGGGTGCCGAGGGGATCAGGAGGTGACAGGCATGTTCACCAACGTGCTCCTTCAAAATTGGGGGTGCCAAGGGGATCAGGAGGTAGCACTCAGATGTATTCACCAATGTGCATGTTCATCAACGTGCTCCTTCACAATTGGGGTACCAAGAGGAACAGGAGGTAACAGGCATATTCACCAATGTGCTCCTTCACTATTTGGGGTGCCAAGGGGATCAGGAGGTAACACTCAGGCATGCTCACTGATGTTCTCATGTTGAACACAGAGGTAGTGCTTGTGTGGCTGGGGGAGAGGATACTACATCTTAAGCAGCTATATGGACAGAGTACACAGAATAAGGAAGACTGTTCTGCAAGACAGTGAAAAGTAAACTGGCTTTTGACCTACTGAGCTATGAGACACAACCGGCTCATTTTACTTGAGCTGGTGTTTCTGTGTGAGAACATAAAAGCAAAATCGAGTCAAACTCATTCTTTGACTCCACATATAGTCACAATTTGCAGAAAGAACTGGTTTCTGTGTATATGATCTGGCCCTGGAAGAACACAGGTAAAAGATGGCTGCTTGTCACTGAAGTCCTTAGTAACCCACAGAGCTGACAATGAAGGACCACAGGATGGAGTCCTACAGTATCGCCCATCACACGTTCTTTTTACAGTTTCTTGGCCTAAATCTGATTGGAGTTCCGGAGTTTTGTCACTGCCAGTTTCCTAGAATAGCCAGATGCTAGAACTGACTCTGGCCTGCAGACACTTTGCTAAATGCCTCACCATGCTCTCTGAGGGCCCATAAAGGATGCCATCAGCTTAAAGCTCTTTCTAATCAGAAAACAGAGTGACAGCCATACACCACAGGTCGTCACTGCCATCACTGCGTCACTGAGGTAGAACCAGTGCTGGAAATTGCTTGCTCCAATTTACATTTCACACCTAGGAGCGAAGGCTCAGATCCTTTTGACAGTATGCTGCGGCTTAGGACTCAGAGTAGTCTGTCATTTCACAGTTAACATCCCCTGCAAATTGCCCATGTATTGAGCAATTTTTTGTGCTGAAGTGCGTTAAAGAGACAACATGCATATGTGATTTAGAATGTGATGAATTTCTGCAAATGAACACACCCCTGTAAATAGCATTCAGATTGAGAACAGAGCACACTGGTGATTCGGAATCGCTGATCCTAACTTTGTTCAGTGTGGGTCAGCATTGGCTGTCTTTGTACTTCCTATCGAGGCAATTAATTGGTCAGGATGCAATCTTTTATTCGGGGCTTCTTTTGCTCAGTATAGTTTTGTAAGCCTAGGATTTCAAGTTATTTTGTCATGAAAAAATTGGGTGAAATCATTTTCATCCATTGCACCAAAAATAGGAACCCAAAGGCTTTCCTGTGATAGCTGATATATTTTAGCAGTTCCAAGGATCCAGGCTGTTGTAAAGTTGGACTTCAGGGGCGTCTATAATCTCACTCAGGTAACCCCCCTTTCAGCAGACACTTGGGTAAATATCCTGAAATACCAATCTTGGGCAACATTACAAAGTTTTCCATGATAACTGAACAAGATACTATGTGCTAGTAAGCTCTCCAATTAACAAGGGTCAGTGTCACAAGAAAGAGATGAACTGATGGCTCACTCATACTTGGAGGGTTTGAGGTTCACTAGATAGGGAAGGGAGCCTGGAGAAGATGCATTTCTCTCAATTCCCAGGTGATGGCCATGTTGACTCTGGGACCACATTTTGAGAGCCACTGATCTTGCCTATTTGTTTTTACTTAATAGTACTTGAACTAAGAATTCTACAAAGATATTCTGAGGAACACCTTAGGAAACAAGGGTTTGGGGAGGAAGGGCGTTAGTTGTCGCAGACCCCATTTCAACTACAGTGGCTACTTTTGTTTTATGTTTTGGGGGCTCCTAGGAATATCTGAAGAAAGGGCTCTGCTACTAAAATGTTTAAAGGTTGCCAATCACTGTGCTAAAAAGTTTATACCTCGGGGCAATGACATAGTTGACCTACATGATTAGTATTTCTGGAATATAATCCAACATCCTACAGAGACCAGGTATCTTATATGCCTGTTGTCTAGATGCTTTGGTGGTGGGGGTGGTGTTTCTTTGTCTCTTAAATAAGTGGGGTTTTGTGTGGATAAAATTGATAAGGAAAAGGTGTAATTATAAAGGTGCAAAATCATGTGTAAAGAAGGACTTCTGGCAACATTAACGTGTTATGAATAGCATCTCCCCCAGTACCAACACATATTAGCATGAGATGAACTATAACGAAAATTTAAATTTATGTAAAATGTCTAGAGAAACAAAAAGAAGCCAGCAACACTGCAACTGTGCAATATAGTTTTAGTTCCCGGTTTCAGACTCTAGGGGCTAGATGCTTTGAGCTGCGAGTCAGTGGTCACACAGGTATCAGCTGCATAGCTTCAAGGCCACCAAAGGGAGAAAAGTCACAGCTGATATCTCAGGGTGAAGCCTTTAGTAGATTGGCCTGTCCATTAAACAGGAGTTAGACAATAAGTAACGACAGGTCTTATGAGCAACCAGGACAAAGAAAATCACTGGACCTGTCATGTGTGAATGTGAATGTCTAAATTTACCCCTCTGTGTCTTACAGGATTCATATGTTGAAACATTAAAATATCTAAAACATAAGCAAAATCTTTGACAAACTAGGCCGTGTAGAACCTCCATTGAAAAAATACACATCCGCTGAAGGTGTCCTTAGAAACCTGCAACAGTAAGCACACAATCCCTGCAGGATATATCCACACAGGAAAACGTTGCAGTGAAACACATTGATTACTACACTTAATATATGTTAATAGTTATAGTCCGAGAATTGGTTGCTTTCTGGGACCAAGTCCTACAGATTTTATCCAATTCCAAATGTTTAGCCCTGGATGCATGCATATATGAGCAAAGCTAAATTATGGGCTATATATACACTGTGTGCATATATGTGCATATATATGTATAACAATAATTTTTTAAAAAAGAGATCATGAATTTGGGAGGGGGAAAGTGGGGGACATGATACAGATGCGATGCTTATGTATGACAGTCTCAAATGATATAGAATAGATGAAAAGAATACTACTGGGGCGGGGGTCTCGGGTTTCACAAAGATCCGATGTGCTCTGAAGATGAATGAAGTAAGGACAATTTCACAAAACCATCACTATGAATGTTTAGCTAATGCCATACTCGCATGAAAATACTGAGAGCTATACTTCACTTAGAGAGAAATGGAAAGTGAGAGGAATGAATGGGAGACGAGACAAGGAACAGGGAAGAAAAAAATACCTATAAATGCGAGGAAATCAAGTAAGTATATAAAACAAGAACGCTATGATGATATGCACCCAAAGTCCCAACCACTTGGGAGGTTGAAGCTGGAGGATTTTCTGGAATGCAGACATTAAAGGCCAACATGGCTAAAATAGTAAAAAAATCCATCTCAAAACCAAACAAGACCTGTTGTAGTGGTGGCTCATGTCAGTGCTGGGGAGGCTGAGGCAGGTGGATCAGGATCGTAGAGCTAGCCTTAGCAAGTCCCAGGCTAGTCTAGACTTAAAGGTGAGAGCCTGAAAAAAGAAAAAGACAAAAACCAACAAAACAACCTAGTAATAATGCTGAATACAAGTTTTAAAAACAAATTGCCACTAAAACCACCAAAGTGCAAAACCATGCCAGACAGTAGGGGATTGCTAATATTGGAAGCATTTTCAAGTTCTTGTATTGTTTGGAAGACAGTAGGAATATTGCCCGAGGTTACACTGTATTGTTGAGAATGTTTAAGCATTTAAGAGCAGGGACTTTTTGTGGCTGGCAAAAGCAGAGTTGGTAATTTGATTCAACCTTTCTAGTAAAGTAATGAAAATTGCTGGATAAAATCCTTCAAAACCACTTTAAGACCATGAAGCATCGAGAAGACAGAAATTTCCAGGCTAATTATTACATGGAAGCTTGTAACCAGACAGGTAAGATGGCCACTGGAGTATCTAAGCCAATTTGTTGTGAGGGCATTTATCTATATCGCATGCCTGATTCAATGTGAGAGAGGAAGCAAAGCCTGTCCCCATAACTAACAATTCTAGAAAGCTACACAGAAGGCTGCCTTCGCGTTTAATAGAGCTCATTTGAAAAAAAAGAAAGGGCAACTTAGGACCCTGTGTTAAAAATCCTTTCTGACACTCCAGCCCTTTCGTAGATTTATGCACTACTACCATTGGCCTGGGGGAGCCAGTGAGCTTCAAGCCATACACTTGGATTTCAGTAACAATCAGACAAGGTATACTCCAAGGTGCTCAGTAAAAACAAAAGCAAAGCCTTCCGCAATAAATATTCATGGAGAATGACCAGAGAGCATGCTGGATAAGGAAACAACGAAAACAAACCCATGCAGACTCAGATCCTGGTTACTGCACATTTACTTTGAAACAACTGTGTGAGGCGTATTTTAAAGAGGCAGGGTACTAACTAAAAAAGCATCTACAAGGAAGACAAGCCTTTAAAATGTGAGATAGCATTTTGGGGGTAAATGGATTCGTAGAAGAATAAACCACCAACTCAAGGGTCGTATATGGTAGAGTTGTGGATATTAGTGATGAGGGAGCTATTGAGATAACCTTGGGGGAAAAAAAAGAATGAAATTCCCAACTGAAAGAAAGCTAGTCTAAGTCTGCTGTTAAAACTATACAAAATAGAGTGTAAGATCAAAATAGCTAAGGGAAACAATTTCGCAGGAAGATTTAAACACACACACACACACACACACACACACACACACACACCAAAAACCATGAGTTTCAATAGCATAGTTTCAAATTATATAGCAGAATGGACGGAATTACAAGGAGAAAAGGGCAACCCATCTATAACCACCAAAGAAGAGTTAGACATTCTTACTTCACAGACTGTTTGATAAATCAGACAAAAATGCAATAAAAACATAGATCTGAACTGCACAGTTATCAAGTTTGATCTAATAGGAGCACACTGATACATGCATGTATCTAAGAATTAATGCATACACTTCCCCCCTAGCAAGCACACTGGGATATTGAACACATTCTTTGCTATGAAGCAAAGTTCAGCAAATACCACAGAGGTGGTTTCATTCCCACAATTCCCTAACCATATTGTGATTAAGTTAGAAATAAAAGCAACTATAAAATTCCTTAATGTTTTAATATTTTAGAAACTCAACTGGGTTGTGGAAAAACTCAGAATGTGGACAGAAACCATTTAGAACTGATACAGGAGTCAAGACTTGTAAGAAATAGTTAACGTACTCCTCATTATCAAATAATTTATTTTCACAAGTTAGGAAATCCATACAGAAAGAAGCTTCATGAAGGCTGAAGACGAAGTACAATCCCTGTGAGAATGACACGTGAATAGAACAGAAATAGGAATGCAGTAGAAAAGTAACAACACAAACATGACAAGGTTCTGAGTAGACAAGGGGGTACAGTTCTAGACTCCATAAGAAAACAGAAGAGAAGGCAAAGTGCAAAGACATAGCAAGAAAGGTAAAAATAACTTAAAAAATGCTACAGTCAACCTGTTTACCAGTACGTATAAAATAGTTGGTAATGTGAGCAATTTTCTAGAATATAACTATAAAACTTGAAAAACGAGAAGTCTAAAAGGCAAATATTTTTAAAACATCAGATCAGTAGTGTAAATGCACTCTTTCTTAGAACTGTAAAAACACGTTTTCTAAATTGGTATCTGCAAAACCTTTCTGTGTAAAAGCTATTCCGGGAAACTGAAGGAAACCATCGCATATCATCTGATGCAACCATAATGTGATCTTTTCAAAACTGAGCAAGAACTGTATCAAGAATATTTTCGCTAATTTCATTTATAAAAAGTAAAATGTGAAAGATAACCAGCAAGGTGACTTAGTGGTGTATATGAGAATGCTATATTGTGGTGACATTTTATTCATTTCAAGAAATTACAGGACAGCTTAATGCTAGCAAACCTGATGAGGCTTTTGGTTAGCTTTTACTCCACCCTGGGACCTCACTAATATGATAATAAAGAGATCCCGAGAGAGCACATGCAACCAAGAGGAATGCAATGATAAAGTATCGAGAACCTCTGAAGCAGCTCTGCTTTGAGCTCTGACATGTAAGAGGCTTAGACGTCAGCACTAAGTTCCCTACAACATGAAAATTGAGTAAACGGAAACAAATCTTCTGGAGCCTAGCAGAGAATTGAAATCATAGCAGAAATCACTTGCAAAATGTCTCCTGAAATCTGGAGAAGGCAGATCCAAAGAAATTCAGTGCCTGAGATGTGCTTAAGTGCAACAAGAGTTCGTGGAATCTGTAAATGAATGGTAAGGCCGTATACTTGACTAGTAATTTGGAAAATTGCTGGAAAGTGAGTGTGGAGTTGCACAAAGCTGAGAATATCTGGCAGGCGGGGGGAGGGGGGTGTGTTTCCAGAAGCCCCACTCTTTGGAAGACTTCCTTTACAATAACCTCACCTAGTTCTCATGGTGAGTGTCTTAGAGTTTTGATTGGTGTGACAAAACACCATGACTAAAATCATTGTAGGAGAAGTAAGTGTTTAGTTCATCTTCCTAGGGAAGTTGGGGCAGAAGCCTGGAGGCCGGAGCTGATGCAGAGGCCATGGAGGGTGCTGCTTACTGGCTTGCTCAGCCTGCTTTCTTATAGAAACCAGGACCACCAGCCCAGGGGTGGCACCACTCACAATGGGCTGGGCCCTTCCCACATAAATCATCAAGAAAATGCCCCCACAGGCCTGCCCATAGGCCAGTTTTGTTAGGGATATTTTCTCAATTGAGTTTCTCTGTTCCAAAATAAAAGTAGTTGGTATCAAGTTGACATAAAATTAGCCAGCAATGTGAGGATCCAAGAAAAAACAAACAGCCAACCAACCAAAACCAAACCAAACCAAACCAAAACAACCGAAAGAGGCTCTAGTAGGTATATAGTGTAACACAACAAAAGTCTACCCTTTGGATAGAGGAAGCTTCATTATAGGGTTGTGCAGAAACCTTATCTTAGATGACCTCTACCCCACTCTGGGCTTCTTGAATCATCCCACAGTTGTAACAGAGACGGCTTATTGGAAATAAAGTCAAAATGCCACACGAAGGGCTGGGGGTATTATGGAAGATACTTCAAATTCCTGAGAAAAGACAGAAACATTCATGTAGGCCACAGTGGTTAAGACTCGAGCACATGAAGAGACTAAAATGTAATCAGAAGCGTATAGACCAATGCCTTCCCCAGCACTGCATTGCCACACCAGCTAGCCTCCTGCATAGTAGGGACTTATGATGGAAAGAACTGCAGGGCAGATGCTCTCTGAGGAGCAATATGCAAAGAAATCCCAAAGCAAGGAACGGAAACTAAAATAAGGGCATTGAAGGACTTGAAGCCTCTTGTCATTTCAGCCACAACAGGCAGTAAACAAAGTTTATATCTATTGTCTGTCTCCTGTTCATCCTGGTTCCCTGGAGAGCTCTCACTAAGAAAAGGCAGAAGACTTATCTGAAACAAGGATGGCTCAGGCATACAAAAGTAGCAACAGGCAACAAATCCCAAATCCAAGAAGCTTAGGGAATACCAAGAAACAGAAAACATCAAGGCAAACCCCGCAAAGCTCACACCTAAGCATACCAAGAGAACCAAAGACAGCGCCCACATTGAGAGAAAGCAGAGAGAGAAGGTGCATGGATACGTGACTTCACAGTTCTGAGGAAGCCGATGCAATGCACATTTGCAAGTGCAGATGTGTGGACAGAGGGATGCTCGGTGGGACACAGGGTGATAGAGTATAGCTTCCACGCTGAGATATTTTCTACACTTTGCTTTTGTTGTTTGTGTGTGTTTTATTTTGTGGAGGAGGTTACAAGGGTGAAGGGCAGATATGAGGGGATGAGGAGATGAACAGGATTGGGGTCCATGATGGGAAACTCACAATTAATGAAACGTTAAAAAAGAGATAAAGAAATATAATAAATATAAAAGTCTTCAACAAAATATTAATACTTAGAAAGGTAGCATATTAAAAGAATTGTACACTACAGCTATTTGGGATTTATTCTCGGATGCAAAGTTGGTTCGAGTTGTGAATATCAGAGACTGATTGCCTGGTATGCACTAGACCCTCAGCTCAAAGATCAGTGCTACAAAAAATGATATGGAAATAAGTCAATATAATGCACAATATTAATATAGTGAAGGGAAATGTTATCACAATAAATGCGGAAATATACTTAACACAAATCAGTCACAAACGATCAAAAATGGAATGATAAGGAAAAACTAGAACCCTCATCCATTGGCAATAGGAATATAAGTAGAACATCTGCTTAGCAAACAGCTTGTCATTTCCTCAAAGTGTTAAACACGGAGTTACCATATGGTCTAGCAAGTTGACTTCTTAGGTATATACCCAAGAGAAATGAAAACATATACTCACACAAGACTTATGTGTGAACATTCACAGCAGCCTTATTCATAATATCCAACATGTGGGAAAAAAATCCAAATGATCATTAGCTGATGAGTAAGGAGTCACACTGTGCCATACCTATGTGACAGAATGATGGGTATATCAAGGACAACATACTGATAGCAACAGGAGTACATCCTGAGAACTTCACGGTAAGTGAAAGGAGTTAAATGCAAAAGGCTTCAAATTATACACTAGTAGTTGCTGCACGTTAAGGGAGAGGAAATAAGAGTGTCTGGCAATATGGCGGGAGAGATGGTTCCGTGAATAAGAGGACTTGCTGCTTTTCCAGAGGACCTGGATTTGATCTCAGTACCTTCTTGTTGGCTCACAACTGCCTTTAACTCCAGTTCCAGGGGAACCCCACAACATATTCTGGCCTCCTTGGTTTCAGGCACATGCATGGTACATAGACATACATGCAGGCAAAACATCCATATATGTCAAAACACACACGCGCGTGCACACACACACACACATACACACACACACACACACAGAGTGACTGGCAATGAACACAGAATTTCTTTGAGAGTAATAATAATAATGATAATATTCTGGAAGCAGTATTGATTTCTCCACAACCATGAGAACATGCTAAAAGATAGTATGAATTTTGTGGTATATAAATTATATTTAAATTTTAAAATGTGGACTATACTAATAGAATTTTTATTCAAGAGCTGTGAACATTCAAAGAAATGATACGTGTATATTCTTTAAGGTACTTCCTGGCACCGTCCCGAGTGTTCTTTTGAGCAGGAGGGGGCTGGCCACAGTGACAAAGGCCTATAATTCCAGCACTCAAGAAGCTGAGGAAGATCAAGAGGCCTCTATGGTACAGATTGAGACCCTTTGTAACTTGACTTTTGGCTACTTTATGGGTTCCTTATTTGACTGCTGTTTTTTACCCTATTCCATCCTTCCAACCCTCCAACAATAGGTTGACGAGAAAGAAGGCTAGAGGGGAAAGGGGGCAGTGATATCATTAGACTACTTCCTGCTAATTATGGGGTTAAGCTCTTTGGGGCAAGTTTGATCTTTGTGTCAGGCTATCTAATTTCTTCTTGTCTCTTTGCTCACAGACACTTGACAAACTGCAACAACAAACCAGCAACCAGTAACCACCACCAGCAGCAGCAGCAGCAGCAGCAGCAAGAGGAGGAAGAGGAGGAGGAGGAGGAGGAGGAGGAGGAGGAGGAGGAGGAGGAGGAGCAGCAGCAAGAGGAGGAGGAGGAGGAGGAGGAGCAGCAGTAGCAGCAGCAGCAGCAGCAGCATCTGCACCCCTCTCGGGGCCCAAGCATTTATATACACTCCCAAGAGTCCTCAAATTTCCAAACGTACACTTGCAGAAAGTATACAAAAATCACACCCCTGCTAGAGCATGAGGCAAATCATAATCATGTGCTGTGAACAATCAAAAGCGGCCCCATATCCCATATCTGGGATTAAAACAAAACATATTCTTATAATATTTCTGTTTTTTTTTAAATAAAAACAAAATGCTTACAACAACCCTCTCTTTGACATGTGAAGGAAAAGAAAAAAGAAAGAAAATGTACAATTTCTAGGAATGTATTTTCCAGTTGTACTTCACTCAGATGTAGATAATGCTTCTTGTATATGTCCTGTATATACATCTTCACACATACATGAAGTTATTAAAGCACTGGAAACAATCAAAATTTCTTTCAATAAGGTACTGGCTAAAGAAGTTATGGTACCTCTACACATGCACTAAAATGCAGCTGTTAAAAATGAGAAGGTTCTATCACTAATGTAAAATAATTTACAAGTTATGTTAATTGCCAAAAGCAAAGTGTATAAGAGTAACCATGAAATGACACTATCACATGTGAATGCATTATCTAGTTTTAAAATATGGTTTCTGTTATATGAACTATATATGTATATCTGTATGTCTGTCCATATACTTAAGTGAAGATAAACAGCTTTGCTTTCAATAAGTCACCTAATTTGTATACCCGAACCTCTACATCACCAGTTAATACTTTTCAAATCTATCCCATGTAGCGTGACATCTTTGGAGTACAAGGATATCAAAGACTGGAAGCTAGTTCTCAATCATCTGTCCATACAGTATAACACTAACCTGATCTTAGGTCTTGCAGCCCAAATGACCTCTGTGTATCTCTAATGATTCTAAGCCATATTTGAGACACATAACTCATTCATAATGCTACATATGGTTTTATTATTAAGAATCACTATGTGATAAGACAGAAAAATGTAGGATCAATTGCTTGATAGATACATAAACCCATTATGTGTCAGATAGTATACATGATTCTAGGGATCTAGCAGTAAACAACAAAGGTGAAAAACCTTTGCTTTCAGGGAACTTATGTGTTGAGAGGAAGAAGAGAAGGCCAGGACTAGGAAAAACATGTACAAGGAGGTTGGAGTCATCTTACAAGTAAACACCTAGATAGGACTTGGCCATTGATAGGAATAAGAAGTCGGTTTGGGCAGTGGTGGTACACACCTTCAATCCCAGCACTTGGGAGGCAGAGGCAGGCGGATTTCTGAGTTCGAGGCCAGCCTGGTCTACAGAGTGAGTTCCAGGATAGCCAGGGCTACACAGAGAAACCCTGTCTTGAAAAACCAAAACCAAACCAAACCAAACCAAACCAAACCAAACCAAACCAAACCAAACCAAACCAAACCAAACCAAACCAAACCAAACCAAACCAAAACAAAACAAAACAAAACAAAACAAAAAGAAGTCAGTCTGAAACAGAAAAATGAAGTAAATTTCTGCCTATGGAACAGCTAGTTGAGTCTCTTGCTCATCCGTCCACCCCAAATGAATACAAATATTCCAGCAAGAACTGGATGACTCCTCATGATGTATGCCATCAAGGGCTTGGATCGCATGGATCCGATTTAATCAGTTGCCCAGATAGCATTCGGATGGATGCAACAGAGCATTTCTTTTGAGAGTGAAATCATTTTGATAGATATTATTTAGGATTTCTGGTGCTTGCTGATAACAAAATCCAGATCAGCTTTTAATAGTTTTCATTATTATTTTAGAATGATTTCAAATTAAGGGCAATACACTTCTTCACTGCCGTGCCATCCAGTCAGAAGGTTGTCACCTGCACCCCTGCCCTTGGAAGCTGTATTAGTTCCTTTTCTTTAACTTTGATAAAACACAACAATGAGAACTTATCTAAGAGTTTATTTGGGGCTGGAGTTCCACAGGGTTAGGTCCATCGTGGTGGGAAATCCACTGTGGTAAAGAAGCCGGACAGCAGGCATGGCTTCTGTAGCACGAAGCTGAGCGCTCACATCTTCAAAGACAACCCGGAAGCAGAAAGCAAACTGTAAGTGGCACAAGCTTTAAACTCTCAAAGCCTTGACTGGAGAGATGATTCAGTGACCAAGAGCATCTATTACCCTTGCAAGGAGCTCAAATCAGTTCCTAATATCCACATGGAGGGCCATAACAATCTGTAACTGAACTTCCAGGGAACCCGAAGCCCTCCTCTAACCTCCTTGGGCATTTGACCTCTTCAGATCTCCACAGGCTCCTGTGTGCACACGTTGCACATACATATACTAGGGCACTTACATGTATACACACGCACACAATTCAATAAATAAACATTTTAAAAATAAACTCTCAGAGCCTGCTTCTAGACATACTTCCTCTATCAATGCTGAAGCGGACCTCCTCAATGTCCACGAAAACCTACCACCAACTGGGCACCGAGTGTTTAAATAGCCAAGCCTATAGGGGACATTTCTCATTCAAACAACCACAGTAGGATATGACAAATATAAAGGAAAGACATTCTCTTAGGATTAAAAAAAAACTTAATATAGTTTAATGCAGGATATTTGTTTTAGTATACTCATGTCAAGAATATGAACTGATACAATATTTTATTTTTCATTGGAGCCTAGCCTTTAATGGCTGAGCTATCTCTTAGTTCCTACTTTACAATACTTTAAACAGATACTATGGTGGTTTGAAAGAAAATGGCCCCTATAGGCTCACAGGGAATGGTAATATTAGGAAGTGTGGCCTTGCTGGAGTAGGTGTGTCACCTTGTTGGAGCAAGTATGTCATTGTAGGTGTGGGCTTTGAGGTGTCAGATGCTCAAGCCAGACATGTTGCCCGCAGGTCTGGATTTAGAATTCTCAGTCCCCCCCCCCACCCCGCACCCTGCACCATACCTGCGTGGATGCTGCCACGCTTTCCTCCAAGATGATGATAATGGAGTGAACATTAAGACAGATACCCAGCCCATCAAATGACGAATGGTAATCAACAAGGAAGCAGTTCAAGGCCTATGCATACAACCTGTGGGGAATGAGGAAAAGAGACAGCAACCCAAGCTAAGACTGGTGGACAGCATAGAAAAGGGAGGCTCTTCTCCAGGAAACACTGGAAATATTGTAGGTATCAAATTCGACAGGTACGTGATGGCTCTTTAGGAGGGTCCAATGCAGGATTGTAGGGGTCCACTTAAGGTTCAGATAAGACCCTGGGATATTCAGAAATCACATTTATAAATCTCAGAACAAACAGGAGAAGAAAAATAAATTACAGAGCTATAATAGAAGTCAAACAGAAACACAATTTTAAAAAGGTGGAAACCACGAGGAAAAGGCAGGAATAAAGCACACAAGCAAAATGGAGATTATCAAAGTCACCATGGTAACAGACAAATTACAACTGGTAAAAAGAAGATATGCCTGATGTGAGGAGTCGCACATTCCGTGTCAAATACACAGGTTTGAGATAATAGATCAATCCTTCTTCAAAATCAAGAAAGGGAGACCCCAATTTGCAGGGATAAAGAAGAAAGATAGCAGAAGTTTGTTCAGAAAATCTGAAATGGAGCTGAACTGCCTCAAATGGACAGCAGAATCCATTTGAAAAGATCATGCAAAGGGACTTTTGGAACCTCTGGAAGATCACAAGCTCCTCCTGGAAATGCATGAAGTCAAAACTACTATTACAACAACACTGGGACCTATTTGATGTTATCATTCTCTCTATCAAGGGCTCAGAGGGGTATAACCGAGGCTAAATGACCAATAATATTATAATGGATTGTATGCAGAAGCAGATGTGAGGATCCAGCTGTCTTCTATTGAGCCAGATAAAAAAAGAGCTTTGCAAAACAATGGAAGTAAAGTTTTTTGCTTACTTCTGAGCCATAATTTCTCTAGAAACACTGACAGAATGTGCAATGTCTTTCTGGTATGATCATTTTAAAATGAACTAATGAAATAAAATTGGAAGTTGTTATTACTTTCAACTTGTAGTATGGAAAAATATTGGTAGATATAACCCACAAAAAGAAAAGAACCTTTAATTTTTTGTTTTTAAATTAACATGGTAAATTCTGATTTTGTTGGCATACAGTCTGACAAACTAACCCTCGTATAGGTTCACGTAACTACCACTACAATAAAAAAGAGGCTTTTTCCTTCCTCTCTTTTTTCTTCCCTCCTTTTCTTTCTTTCCCTTCATCTTCTCTCCTTCTTCCTTCTTATCCCTTATTCCCTTTCCCTCTCTCTTCTTCTTTCTTGTTATTCCTCTGCCCTAATCCCTGAAACCACTAATCTCTTCTCTGTTATTATAGTTCTATGTTTCTGCATGCTGCATCAATGGAACTGCATAACATGTAACATTCTGAGACAAACTTCTTTCCTTCAGCATAATGCCTTTGACATTCAGTTTGTTGTGTTTGCCCATCTCAGTGGCTGAGTAGTACCAGTTTGCTTATCCACTCACCCACTGCAGACTATTTGGATTGTTTCTGCTTTGGTGCTTTTACAAATAAAACTAGTATGGCCATTTTCATTTGTCTCATGTGACTATTTCCCGGAGGGAAATGCCCAAGAGGAGGATTGCTAGATCATATGGTAAGCATATGTTTAACTTTATGAGGAATTTGAAATTGTCATCTAAAGCAGCTTATCATCTTGCACTCTGAAAAGCATGTCAGTGTTCTGGTCCCTCTGCCATACCGCTGCCAGTTGGTTTTGGTCCATATTTTGAATTCTCATTATTTTAATCAGTGTGTGGTGATTATATATACAATGCGTGTGTGTATGTGCGTGTGTATGTGTGTGCATGCATGTGTGTGTGCATGTGTGTGTCCATCCCACATGCCATCCTGGTCACAGGAGTTTTCAAGTCCTCTGGCCATATTTAATGAAATTTTAGTTGTCAACTTACGTTGCAAATAAGCCTTTAGTCGGATGTATTATTTGAAACTTTTTATCCTGTCTTCAGCTTCTGTGTTCTCTAAACAATGTCTTTTGCAGAATCATAGGTTTTGATAAAGTCAATCTCAGCTCATCAAACACCGGGTTGCTGCAGTATTTGTCCATTGCTTGCTGTGGAAAGTTTCATAGCCTTATGTTCTATATTTAGGTACCCCATTGATTTTTTAATTAATTTTGTGTAAGCCATAGGGTTAACGTTGAAGGTTAAGGTCAATTAAAAATATACAACAAAGTAAAATATAATAAAATACAACAAAAACTATGACATCGAAGTTGGATGAGACAAACAGAAAGACAATAGCCCAAGACAAGGCACAAGAATTAGTCCTGCTTGTCCACACACTCAGGAGTCCCATAAAACACTAAACTGGAAGCCATGGCATATAGCAGAGGATTTGGTACGGACCTGTGCAGGCGCTGTGTAGTCTTGTGAGTTAGTATGAGCTTTGGTCATTTTGATTTAGAGGGCCTTAAAAGCAAAAATTTCCATGGTGATAAAATGAGTCCTAATGACATTCTGCTCTGCTCAGATCAGTGCCTTGCTCAGCCATCATCAGAGAAGTTTCCTCCTGCAGCAGATGGGAACAAAATAGAGAGACCCACAGATAAGCATCACGCAGAGAGTGAGAGACCTTGGAAAACACAGCCCTAAGGGGATATCTCCATCAAATCACTGCCATTAGTACCCAGGGAACTTTGTGGAAGAGTAGGCAGAAAGAGTGTAAGAGCCAGAGAGTTTATAGTTTTATTTTGAGTAAAATAATTCGGTTGTACTGAAACCATTTCTTGAAAAGACCATCTTTTTTCTACTAAACTGCATTTGTATCTTCACCAAAGATCGAATTACCATTGGTGTGGGGCTTTCTGGACTCTATTCTGCATTAATCATTTTTTTTTTTTTTTGGTTTTTCGAGACAGGGTTTCTCTGTGTAGCCCTGGCTGTCCTGGAACTCACTCTGTAGACCAGGCTGGCCTCGAACCCAGAAATCCGCCTGCCTCTGCCTCCCAAGTGCCGGGATTAAAGGCGTGCGCCACCACTGCCCGGCCTCTGCATTAATCATTATGGTGTTCTTTTGTTGGTACAACACTGCCTTGCTTTATTTAACTTCATAGTGTTCTCTCTCTCTCTCTCTCTCTCTCTCTCTCTCTCTCTCTCTCTCTCT
>NW_021604649.1:987221-1013844 GCF_004785775.1 Grammomys surdaster | reverse complement strand
TCTCTCTCTCTCTCTCTCTCTCTCTCTCTCTCTCTCTCTCTCTCTCTCCTACTTCCCTCCTTTCCTTCCTTCCTTCCTTCCTTTCTTTTTTTGTTGCTGTACCCAAATTCCTCACAGTTGGAGCAGAAAAGGTACAGTATGACTCGGAAGCATGGCCGTGGGACTATGTGCAAACTTCTTCACATCTTGGTTGATTAGGAATAGCAAAAGAGCCGGGCAGTGGTGGCACACGCCTTTAATCCCAGCACTTAGGAGGCAGAGTCAGGTGGATTTCTGAGTTCGAGGCCAGCCTGGTGTACAGAGTGAGTTCCAGGACAGCCAGGGCTACAAGAGAAACCCTGTCTCAAAAACAACAACAAAACAAACAAACAAACAAACAAACAAACAAAAGGAATAGCAAAAGAGAAAGCAGAGCCAGGTTACAACTCCTGAGGACTACCTCCTGCCCCCAGTAGCAGCTCGCTTTCTCCAGCCAAGCCCCATATCCTCAGTGCTTAAGAGCCTCCCCCAGGTAGGGAAGCAAGGATTCAAACATATGATCCTGGTGAGGACATTTCACATCCAAATTAAATCTTAAAGTCAGGTAGTATGATGATTTTGACGTTATTCTTTTTCAAAATGGTCTTGTGGTTATTTTTTGTTGTCATTCTTTCATACAAATTTGGGTAATCATTTGCCAATGGTGATAAAAATATTGTTTGGATTTTCATTGGAATTGTGTTAAACATGCATCAATTTGGGAAGCATTTGACATTATTATGTTGATGTTCTCATAAATGAAATTAATGTATTCTTATATTTAGTTTGGCCTTTCCTGATTTTTTCCATTAGCACTTTAAAAATTTTAACATATACTTTTGGGTTGTAGATTGCCAAGATCGTGAAAAATTCCACGATCCTATGATATCTATCTTCCTTCTCAATCCATTCTCTACATCTAGACTATTCCAGTAGTTGCTCCCTGCATTCTGTCTAGATTTTATGGAATTTAGTGTGAGAGATAGTACAAAATTTGTTTACCCTATATTACCCTGAACAAAATGTAGTAATTTCTAAGTGTCTATGGCCCTAAGGATGAAAAAACTTGAGAAGCAATATGTCTGGGGGCTAGAACTCTATTTCTTCTTTTTTTTTTAATACAGGGTCTCATATAGCACAGGCTGGCTTCAAACTTGCTAAGTATCACAGGATGATCTTGAATTACTAACTGCCCTGCCTTTACCTCCTACATTCTCTGATGACCAGTATGTACCATTATGCCCAGTTTATGCAATGCTGAGGATTGAGCTCAAGAGCTTGTTCATGTTTGACAAACATCCTTCCAACTGAGCTATACTGCAAGCCATTGGCACTGGAACTTTAATATACTCTCAGAGGTAGAAGATGAGTCTATGAACCAAAAACTGATTTCCATCCATTGATCCATGAAGTAGCCTTTCTTACAAAGGAAACTGGCAAATTTTTAACCACAGTACCTAAAGGTGGCAAGGAAGTTTCCCAGTTGTCCAGGATAATGAGTGAGGGGGAAAAAAGAAAGTCAAAATAAATTAAGACGCCTTTAATCCCAGCACTTGGGAGGCAGAGGCAGGTGGATTTCTGAGTTCGAGGCCAGCCTGATCTGCAGAGTGAGTTCCAGGACAGCTAAGGCTATACAGAGAAACCCTGTCTCAAGAACCAAAAACAACAACAAAAAAGTAAAGAAACAGACAAAATTCTTAAGTGACTATTCAGAAAGATTTTAACTTGGAAGGGAGGAAGGAAAAATATGGTTAGAAAAAGACAGAATTTTCTCCTCTTCTCTTGACCAAGGTTTATCTTCTTGCCATAAACAACTAAAAAGAATAAAAGAATTATAGTAAAGGCTTTGGGCATCAGGCTGCAAAGCATGCTGATACTTGAGAAATCAGAACCCAAATGAGCCCATGAGCACTTCAGCTCACTGCCTAGGCCAGGGTGCAGCATAGGTAGGATTTCATCAGAGTTTAACTGTCTCTCTGCACCAAGGAAACAGAAACACAAGCGAATACTGGAGATCTAGTGGGTAGTAGCATACTGACTAGTTAACAATCGGTACTGTGTATTTGAAATTCACCAGGTGAGATCTCAAGTGTTCCAAACACAGGCTTACACACAGACACATATACACGTGCATGCACACACATGGCACACACATGGCACACACATACACACACATGCATGCACAAAAATCACGTTATCCACACTCGAATAAATCTGGAAAAAAAGAAAAAGAAAGTTATTAGGCTCATAGGGTGTGTGTGGCATGGCTGATGAAGAGATGTGGAAAAGGAGGGGAAGGGGGAGAGATAGGGGGAAAGAGAGTTATCTTAGAATTTCTATTGCTACAATGAGACACCATGACCAAAAAAATAAAACAAAAAACAAAAAAACAAAACACCCCCCCCCAAAAAAAACAAGTTGGGAAGGAAAGGATTTATTTGGCTTATGCTCATTATCAAAAGCAGTGTGGGCAGGAACTCAAGCAGGGCAGGAATCTGGAGGCAGTAGTGATGCTGAGGTCATGGAGGGGTGCTGCTTACTGGCCTTGCTCCCAAGGCTTACTCAGCCTATTTTCTTATAGAACCTAGGACCACTAGCCCAGGAATGGCACCACACCCACAATAGGCTGGGTCCTCCTCTCTCTGTCACTAATTAAGAAAATATCCTACAGGCTTGCCTGCAGCCCTGTCTTATGAAGGCATTTCTCAATTGAGGCTCTCTCTGTCAGATGACTTTAGCTTGTGTCTAGTTGACGTAAAACTATCCAGCCCAAGGGAAGAGGGGAGAAAAGGGAGAGAAAGGGGAAGGAGGAGAAAGAGGAGGAAGAAGGGAATAGGCTTCTTATATCTCATTCAAGCAGACCACAATGATCTAAATTCCTTTGCTGGCTATACATCCAACATGGGACTTATATCCAAAAGACATGAAGCACCCAAGTACCACCACCACCACCACCACCAACAACAACAACAAGAACAACAAAAACAAGATCCTAGCCCATTTAAAATATAGGTCTCAGACTTGAACCAGAGATTTCTCAAATGAAGAATAAAGTGACTAAGAAATATCTCTTTTATTTGGATTGGATCTTTGTGTGGCTTAGATATCAGAGTAATTGTGGCTTCATAGAATGATATTGGTATTAGTTCTTTTTTTTATGGTTTTTCGAGACAGGGTTTCTCTGTGTAGCCCTGGCTGTCCTGGAACTCACTCTGTAGACCAGGCTGGCCTCGAACTCAGAAATCCACCTGCCTCTGCCTCCCAAGTTCTGGGATTAAAGGCGTGCGCCACCACTGCTTGGCGGTATTAGCTCTTCTTTGAAGTTCTGGTAGAATTCCACACTAAAGCCATCTGGCCCTGGGTTTTTTGTTTTGTTTTGTTTTTTGTTTTTTGTTTTTTGTTTTTTGTTTTTTTGGTTGGGTTGTTTTTAATGACTTCTTCTATTTCTTTAGGGGTTATAGGACTGTTTAGATAGTTTGTCTGCTCTTGATTTAACTTTGGTATCTGGCATCTGTCTAGAAAATCATCCATCTCATCTAGATTTTCCAGTTTTGTTGAGTATAGGCTTTTGTAGTAGGATCTGATGATTTTTTAATTTCCTCAGTTTCTGTTATGTTTCCCTTTTCACTTATGATTTTGTTAATTTGGATACTGTCTCTGGGACCTTTAGTTAGTTTGGTTAGGTGTTTATCCTGTTGATTCTCTCAAAGAACCAGCTTTTGGTTTTGCTGATTCTTTGTATAGTTCTTTTTCTTTCTATTTGGTTGATTTTGGCCCTCAGTTTGACTATTTCCTGCTTTCTATTCCTCTTGGGTGTGTTTGCTTCTTGTTGTTTTAGAGCTCTCAGGTGTGCTGTTAAGTTGCTAGTGTGGGATCTCTCCAGTTTTTTAACCAGGGCACTTAGTGCTATGAATTTTCTTCTTAGCACTGCTTTCATTTTGTTCCATAAGTTTGGGTATGATGTGTCATCATTTTCATTGAATTCCAGGAAGTCTTTAATGTCTGTATTTCTTTCCTGACCAAATTATCACTGATATTGAGTTGTTCAGTTTCCATGGGTATGTTGCATTTCTGTTGTTTTTGTGTCTATTGAAGACCAGCCTTAGGCCAGGGTGATCTGATAGAATGCATGGGATTATTTCAATCTTCTGGTATTGGTTGAGCTTGTTTTGTGACTGATTATATGGTCAATTTTGGAGAAGGTACCATAATGTGCTGAGAAGAAAGTATATTCTTTTGTTTTAGGGTAAAGTGCAGAATTCCCAGGATACAATCCACAGAACTCAAGAAAGCTGAAAAGCCGAAGGGCCCAAGTGAGGATGCCTCAGTCACACTTGGGAGGGAGAAGAAGGCAATCACAGGAAGGGGGAAGGAAGGGAGGGACCTGGGTGGGAAAGGTGACAGGGAGGAGAAAAGGAGAATGTGATAAGGTATTGGTGGGAGGACAGGACTGAAGCCCTGAGGGCCAGCAGAAAGAATCAAAACAGGCAATCTCGGGAGGCAGGAGGTGGGGGAACTCTCTAGAATATACCAGAGACCTGGGAGGTGTGAAATTCTCAGGACTCAAAGGGAGGGACCTTAAATGAAATGCCCTACAGTGGGGAGAGAGAATTTGTAGAGCCTACCTCCAGTAAAAAGACAGGGCAACAAGTGGAGGGATGGGGTTGCCATTCCACAGTCAGAAACTCCTGTCTGAAAAGAACTGCAGGAACAAAAATGGAGAAGAGCCTCAGAAAAAGAAGGTCCAGTGACAGGCCCAAATTGAGATCCAGCTCAAGCGGAGGTCCCAAGGCCTGACACTATTATTGAGGCTATGATGTGCTCACAAAAAGGGGCCTAGCATGACTTGCCCTCCAAAAGACCCAACAAGCAGCTGAAAGAATCAGATGCAGATATTTACACCCAACCAACGGGCAGAAGCTGCTGACCCCTGTGGTTGAATTAGGGGAAAGCTGGAAGAATCTGAGGAGGAGGGTGACCCTGTATGAGGACCAGCAGTCTCAACTAACCTGGACCCCTGAGATCTCTCAAACACTGGACCACCAATCAGGCAGCATACACCAGCTGCTATGAGGCCCCCAACACATATACAGCAGAGGACTGCCGGGTCTGGACTCAGAGAAGATGCACCTAACCCTCAAGAGACTCGAAGCCCCAGGGAGTAAGGAGGTCTGGCAGGGTGGGGGTGGGGGGTGGGGACATCCTTGTGGAGATGGGGGCAGATAAGAGATGTAGAACAGTTGGAGGGTGGACTGGGAGGGGGATAAAGTCTAGACTGTAAAAATAAAGAAAAACAAAGAAATATCTCAAAAACTTATCCACTGTCCCTGGTTAATATGGAAATGAGAATCAAAACAGCTGTAAGATTTCATCTTACCCAGTCAGAAGTCAAAGTCAACAAAAGAAGCAGCAACAAATGCTCCAGGGGTTGTGGGGAAAAAGGATCCCTTATCTACCCTTGATGGGAATGTAAACTGGTCCATCCACTCTGGAAATTGGCGTAGAGCAGTCTTAAAAAGATGTATTAAAAAAAAAAAAAAAGGCCTGGCAGTGGTGGCGCACGCCTTTAATCCCAGCACTTGGGAGGCAGAGGCAGGTGGTTTTCTGAGTTCGAGGCCAGCCTGGTCTACAGAGTGAGTTCCAGGACAGCCAGGGCTACACAGAGAAACCCTGTCTCGGAAAAAAAGAAAAAAAAAAAAGAAAAAAATATGTGCATAATGACCCAGCCACGTGACTCCTTGGCTTGGTTCCCCCCCGCCCCGCCCCAAAGACTTGACATCTTATTCCACAGACTCTTGCTCAGGGATGTTCATTGCTGCTCTATTCGCAAGAAGTACAAACTGGAAACAAATGTCCTTCAACTGATGACTGTGTAAAGAAAATGTGGTGCATATATACTATGCAATACTACTCAGCTGTAAAGAAAACTGTAATCATGAACTCTCCAGGTAAGTGGATCAAACTAAAAAATCTCATATTGAGTGAGGTAACCCAGGCCCTGAAGAACAGACATTACTTGTTTTCTCTCAGCTGAGGCTTCTAGCACCAAATCTTCAGATGTGAGTACACAGCCTGAAGTAACCAAAGGAATCAGGAAAGTAAAAGCAGGCCAACTTTGGGGTGAGGGGTGGGGGACAGTAGAGAGGGGTATAACATTCAAGTGATAGGTTGGGGGACATGGGGGACTCTAATAAGGGAGAAAGGGGAGTGAGATAAATACAGAAGGAGTGAGGAGGGCAAGACAACAGTAAGGATGTCTGGAAAAAAATATAAAAGATGTATGTCTCTTTCTGTCTCTCTCTGCCCTGTATTTTTTTTTAATTAAAAATTTCCACCTGGGCTGACAGTGCTTCCTACAAGCTCCAAAGACCAGCTAACAAAAGCCCCAGCACTAGACATGAGAAGTCTTCTGTAGAGTTGTTGGTCGGGATTATTCAAGAGCCTTCAAAATAATCCAGACTACTATTATGGCTCTTGATTGTCCCCCAGAGGTGAAGAAAAAGTTCTATTGCTGAAGAGACCATGTACCTCAGATGTAGGGCCCAGAGGCCCCTGAAATGGAACTGACCTGAAATCCTCCTCATTGAGAACTAGTTTTCATGGTACCACAAGGCCTCATGCAAGCTTCCAAAAGAGGGAAGCAACCAAGAGTCCTTCCCAGATGTGATGCTGATGGACCACAATGACCATCATGAAACGGTAACTCAAAGGGTGCTGCAATTGGTGTGCATAAGTTGGTGGTAACCAAAAACTCTCTAATTGGACTTAGCAACAAGAGGGAAACCTTGCCTAGTACTGGAAATCTAACAAACTACCCAGGATCTTGGAGGGGAACTTACAACCACCACTTTACTAGTGTTATTTCAGATAAAGTGGAGAAAAAAACACAGGGTCATCTTAATTTTAGGTAAGCAACTAAACTTTAATCCTCATTCATAATTTAAAAAAAACAACAAAATGCAAAAGACACTGAAATGAAAGGTATATCTACCCCAACCTACAGTTAACTTATTAACTATTGATGCCGATGCTATTATCTTTGACACCACGTAGCCCAGGCTAGCCTCAAACTCACACTCCTCCTTCCCTAGCCTCCCAAGTTCTGGCATTACAGGTGTGTCGCATATGCTCAGCATCACTACTTTAGAACATGCTACTGGAAGTTCTAGTAAATGTCCTGTGCTGGATTTCTTCCCACCAACTTGACACAAGGTAGAGTGATCTCAGAAGAGGGGCCCTTAACTGAGCAAAATGCTTCTGTTAGATTGCCTTGGGCAACTCTGTGGTGTGTTTTCTTGATTAATGACTGATATGGGAGGGCCCAGTCTACTGTGAGGGGTGTCAATCCACCCCACGAGGTGGTCGTTGGTTATATGAGAAAGCAAGCTGAAAAAGCCATAGAGAGAAAGAAAGCCAGTAAGTAGTGTTCTGCTCCCTCTCTGCTTCAGGTCCTGCTTTGAGTTCCTGCCTTGACTTCCCTCAGTGGTAGACTGAAGGGTGAAATAAACTTTTTCCTCCTCAGATTGTCATAAGTTTATAAAGGAACAGGAAAGCAAACTAGGACATGCATTAAGAGATAAAAGGAAAAAGGAAACAAATATTTAACAAATTTAAAAATATAATTTAAGTAGAATAAGAGATTGTTTATATATATACATATATACATATATGATTATTACATATACACATATGATATATATGTATATGTATGTATGTATGTATATATGATTCCTACACTGTAGCAATTCATTACATACAATTTAAAAGAAGAGCATAGGGGCTGCAGAGGTGGATTAGCCCCTAAGGGTACTTGCTCTTTTTATAGAGGTCCTGAGATCTGTACCTAGCATTCACATGGTGACAAATGGTAGACAAAACCATCTATAATTCCAGTTGCAGGGGATTGCATATGCACATAATGCACATACAGACAAGCAGGCAAAAACTCACACACATAAAAGATATAAATCTAAAAAAGGATCATCCAATTTTCAATATAATAGAAGCTATAATGTATCTAGAATTAGATATAAAACCAAAGGCTATCTATCTATCTATCTATCTATCTATCTATCTATCTATCTATCTGAATGAGCCTAAATTTTATTTTGACCAATCTATTCATTTATACTTGTATTTCCATTCAATAGGAGTTTTTGAATGCCTAGCATATTGTAGGTACTGTTCTGGATCCAAGGAATGTAATGATGATTAATGAAACAAAGCTTTAGCCATGACGGTGGATGGTAAGGGAAAGGCATATAACAGAGACCCAGAAGGGGGAAGCTTGACAACAGGGTGTCTAGGGGAAAGAGAGGGGAGGTTTCCATAGAGAAAGAGTAGCAAGTACAAAGGCCCTGAGGTGAGAAGACCGTGACAAGTCTAAAAGTAGGAACATAAAATCACTACTTCTACAGGAGCGGATGAGGTGGAGAACAGTTGAGATGAGGCTCTGGAGTTACACATGCAGTGAATCATAAGTACCTTTCTTGTAGTGCATTATAAAGCATCCTTTCACTTTTTCAAGGATGAGAATTTAACCTAGGGTGTCACACATGGTAAGCAAGCACTCAATCAATCATTTATAACCTCAGCCCCTGGACTTTCATTTGAGTAAGATGGGGGACGGTATTGAAGGGTTTTGAACAAAGAAATGGCCTAATTCAATTTGTGCCACCAAAGACTACTTATTACAGCTTCTTTCTTGTGAAGAGAATATACAGAGCAGCAAGGCAGAATACAGAGCAGCTAGGAGAACACTGGAGTCATTTAAGCCAGAGATTATGGTGTCTAGGAACACTGTGCTCATGATGGAGAGAGTGGAACGCAATACAGCCCTGAGTGTACTTTGACATGAACTCAGAATCTTTTGGTAATATGGAGTTTGAATGCAGGATACAAAAAAAGTGTGACACTGAAGAGAATTTGGGATGGAACATAGGTTAAAGTTATGGTGGACATATTTCAGCCTGAGTGAATGGAGAGGCAGTTTTCTAGAAACAGGCATGGAACATATTGGATGGGGCTAGATAAGTTTTTAAGGAACATATTAAATTTGAGATATTTATTGGACATTCAAGTTCAGATATCAAGAAGGCAGTTGCATATGGTCAAAATACTAATTATATATATGTATATGTGTGTGTATACATATATACATATATGTATATGTACACATATACATACATACACACACACATATATATATATATATGAAAATGTCCTAATGAAACTCACTACTGTGTGCAAAAAGGTAATTATGTACTAATATTGTATGCACATGTATATGTGTGGTGGTTTGAATAAGAATGACTCCCATAGGCTCACATATGATCATAGGCTCACATATGACATTCGAGTGTGTTATCATCAAGGAGTGGCACTATTTGAGAAGGATTAGTAGGTGTGTGACCTTGTTGGAGGAAGCAGGTGATGGGGATGGGCACTGAGGTTTCAAAGCGCATGCTACACCCAGCTCTCTCTCTTGCTGTGGCTTGCAGATCAGGATGTAGCACTTAGGTGGCACTCCAATGCCATGCTTGTAGCCGTGCTCCTTGACCTGATGATAACAGGCTAAGCCTCGGTAAGCGTGAGGAGGCCCCCAATTAAATGCTTTCTCTTATAAAGTTGCTGTGGTCATGATGTCTTTTTTCTGTGTGGAATTTAGAATAGTGACTGAGACAATGTGCATACCCATATACATATACATACTCATGTATACATGCATACACATGTCAATATACTGTAGAATTTTATTTGGCTATGAAGAAAAATGAAACCATGTTCCCAGGACAATAGATGGAACTGAATAGCATCATGTTAAACAAAAAGCCAGACTCAGACAAATACTGTGTCTTCTCCTCCATGTGGAATTCAGGGGTGTGTGCAAGAGCCAAAGGGAAATGTCATAATAAATCTCATTATTTTGTATAATTAATATACACTAGTCAAAAAAAATCTCAGGCTAAACAGAAAATAAGAATGAAACATCTAAAATGAAGAAAACAAAATAAAACAACCCTGATATATAAAGGTGTTTTATTAGAGTGACTTACAGGCTGTGATCTGTTAATTCTAGTTTTTTTCTTTTTTGTTTTTTTTTTTTTTTTGAGACAGTGTTCCTCTGTATAGTCCCGATTGTCCTGGAACTCATGCTGTAGACCAGGCTGGTCTCAAGCTTGGAGATCTGCCTGCCTCTGCCTCCTGAGTGTTGGGATTAAAGACATGAGCCACCACTGCCCAGTTTAGGTCCATCTAATCCACCAATGACTGGCTAAGAACAGAAACTTCAAGAATCTAGTTGCGGCTCAGTCCAGGAGGCTGGATGTCTCAGCTGGTCTTCAGCATACACTTCAGCATACTTCTTGAAGAAGTAGACTCTAACGCCAGTAAAAAGGAAGAAACTTGCTATAGAGGCATGAGTAAGCAGGCAAAGAACAAAAGTTTCCTTTTCCAGGTCCTTACATGTACAGCAAAAGTGTGTCCTAGTTTAGAGGGGGTATTTGCCAGATGAAAACATCTGGATTAAAGGTGTGTTTTCCTACCTCAAAGATCTGGATTCGAAGTGGATCTTCTGACTTCAGATTAAGCAAGACCCCTTCACAGGTGTGCCTTGATACATAATCACATCTTCTTATGTCACAATTAATTTCCAAATGGAAACAATAACCAGGTCATAATAATGCCAAACATGATATAACTATTCCTTGTATCAGAAAATGTGTTATAAATTTAGAATAGGTGGCAATATCCCTTGAGAGATAGATATCCTTTTAGTGTTTCAAACCTAAGCATACTAAGCATTGATATTCTATTAATTGGTGTTATGTCACATGATAAAGAAAATTGAGGAAAGAAAACACAAATATCTGTACAAGTGGACTTTTAACAAAACACAATGTAAGCATTCATGTCAGTTATAATCTTCTTTTCTGCAAATGGTCTCTTGGCCTTAGCTGGTATTTATAGCTACCTTCCTCTACTATCCATTTTGTATTTTCCCCACCCTCTGCAAGCACCTCAGCAGGTCTTAGCTCTTTTCCTGGAGGAGTGACCCATACCTTCATTCTTGAAGTATCTGTGCCCTTAGTCATCCTGCCTGGATTAGGCTGTTGTCGTTTCCCATTGACTTTAATCACAGGATGTCAGCACCAAGAGATACCCTAAAGGATTTCCTGCACTCCAGACATAACCTTTCTTACCTCCACTGTGAAGAGGCAATCCAATTTCTGCATGGTAATTTGGATCAATTATTCCTCCTAACACTGTTATTCCTTTCTTAACCTGTTCCTTAAGGACATCAGAACCCAAAGTGTTCAGGGGAAATCTGAGATTCCAGTTCAATGGAATGTTTGTTGTGGGTACTGGCTGGAGTGTACCCTGCTCTGGAGCCAAAACTTATAGGCCACCAGAACTTAGGTTTGAGGGAACTGGAAGCCAAAATTTCCCCAGTGAGTCAATAGGGGTGACTATGGTCCCAGTGAATGGGACCATTCCCTTTTCCACCCCTTGGTTCCTGGACTCATGGATCCCAGACTTGGGAAAAACCATAGCATATATTGGATGCTGATTTAAAGCATATAGTGCATTCTGGTGAACCCTGACCCAGTGCTCCAGGCTGCTTCCACCTAATTGGCTCTATAACTGAGCCTTCAAAGGGTCATCTTTCTATCAAACCAGCTGCTTCAGGATGGTAGGGAACATGGTAAGACCAGTGGTTTCCATGATTGTGGTCCCACTGTCGCACTAGTCTGGCTGTGAAATGAGTTCCTTGGTCAGAGGCAATATTGTGTGGAATACCATGATGGTGGGTGGATAAAGCATTCTCTAAGTCCATGGACACTGTCATTAGGTTACTGACTGGTCACCCTGGGAAATGGTGCCATATCTGGAACTACTCAGCTATTAAAAACAATGAATTCATGAAATTCTTAGGCAAATGGATGGGTCTAGAAAATATCATCTTGAGTGAGGTAACCCAATCACCAAAGAACACACATGGTATGCACTCACTGATAAGTGGATATTAACCCAAAAGCTCGAAGTACCCACGATACAACTCACAGACCACATGAAACTCAGCTGTATCCAGGTGAGCCTTGGTGAGTGGAAGTCCATGTTGTTGAGCCCATCCATAACCTCCATCTCTGCCGCTATGGCCACTTTGTTCATGGGCCCATTGGGCAGTGACAGGAATGGCTGGGTAAAGAGGCTGGCTGTTACAGATGATAGGCCATCTAATCTACTTGATAATTGTACTCCTCCTCAGCTGAAGTCACCGTTTGATGAGCATTTACATGGGACACAAGTATCTTCACAGCCTTTGCCCATTCAGAGAGGTCTATCCACATCTTCCCTGATGTCTTTCTCACCCATTTTTCAATCATATCTTCACCAAGTCCCTGACCATCCAGCCAGCCCATTGGCTACACCCCATGAATTAGTGAACAGGCTATTTCTCTTTTCCAGACATGTATGACCAGAAACCACCAGAATACCATCAGAAGTTTTTGGTACATTTCTATCTATGAACTCATGACAAACCATGATCATTAGGGAGTGGCAAGGCATACCATCCAGTGTTTTCCATCGTGTGTTGGGGCCTTCTTAACATCACGCATCCTTTCACATGTTTGCTTTAGCAAAACATCCTATCACTTGTGTCTGCTTCAGGAAGACACCCTTTGACATAACTGACTTTCCAAAGAAACCAGAAGTTTTCAGTTCACACTAAGGCCCAATAGCAAACCAATCTCTGCAGATGATGGTGGAGCCTTGCTCCAAAATCTCAAAGGTCTCTTCTGTGATTCATCTATAGAAGCCTGCCAAAGGCTCCAAACAGCATTCCTATCTGCAGCTGACACCTCAAGTACCATCAAATCTGCTGGATCATATGGTTCAAGTGCTAGAGCAGCCTGCATAGCAGCCTGGACCTGTTGAAGAGCCTTCTCCTGTTCCAGGCTCCACACAGAGCTAGCAGCTTTCAGAATTCCTTGATATATGTGAGGAATGTGCTGCCTCCAGAATCCAAACAGACCCACTAAACGTTGTGTTTCTTTCTTGGTGGTGGGAGGGACAGGTGCAATAACTCATCTTTCACCCTACGGGAATATTTCTGCATGCCCCACACCATTGGACTCCTAAGAATTTCACTGAGGTAGATGGTCCTTGAATTTTGGTTGGATTTATTTCCCACCCTATGATACACATATGTGTTACCAATGAGTCCAAAGTGGTTGCTATCTCCTGCTCACTTGGTCCAATTAGCATAATGCCTTTCAAATAGTGCACCAATGTGATATTTTGTGGAAGAGACAGACGATTAAGATCTCTTCTAACTAAGTTATGACACAGGGCTGGAGAGTTAATATATCCTTGAGGTAAAACTGTAAAGAATACTGCTGGCCATGCCCACTGAAAGTTAATTGCTTCTGGTGGTCCTACAGACAGGTTTCAAGAAAAAGGCATTTGCTAGATCAATAGCTGGACATCATGTACCAGGATACATGTTAATCTGCTCAAGTAAGGACACCATGTTTGGTACAGTAGCTGCAATCGGAGGCACTACCTGATTGAGTTTTCAGTAGTCAACTGTCATTCTCCATGATCCATCTGTCTTCTGCACTGGCCAGATAGGAGAGGTAAAGGGAGATGTGGTGGGAGCCACAACCCCTGCATCTTTCAAGTCCTTGATTGTGGCACTAATTTCTGCAATTCCTCCAGGAATACGATACTGGTTTTGATTCACTATTTTCTTTGGCAGAGGCAACTCTAAAGCCTTCCATTTAGCCTTTCCAACCAATAATAGCCCTCACTCCATAGGTCAGGGAAATGAACTTGAGAATTACACCAATTTCTAAGTATATCTATCCCATATACATTCTGCAACTGGGGAAATGACCACAGGATGAGGTCAAGGACACACTAGGTAGACTATAAGTTGAACTTTGCCCCAAACTCGATTAATTGCCTGACCCCCATAAGCCCCTACTTTAACTGGAGGGCCACAATGTTTCTTGGGATCTCCCCCAAATCAGTGTCAATTCAGAACTGATATCCAATGTACCCTGGAAAGTCTGATTGTTTCCTTCCCCTTAGTGTACAGTTACCCTTGTAAAAGGCCTTAGGTTCTTCTGCAGAAGAACTGGAGAAAGGCTAACAGAAAAGCTTTTAGGTGTTTTATGAAGGCCTTTCCTCAGGGGACCTGGCAACCCCTTCATTCAATGGGTTCTGGGTCTGCAAACTGGCTCGAGTCTGGAAACTGATTCACAGAGATTCCTTTTTGCCATGATTCAATGTAGCCTTTCTTTCACTTGAGTTTTTTTTTCTGCTTAAATAGATTTTTAAAAATCAGTAGGCTTCTTATGTATTTTATCCCTGGAAATACTGTGATTGATTAGCCTGTACCAAAGGTCCATATGAGTCAATGTTATCATATAATTCATTTTGCTTGTGCTGACCATTACAGGTTAGGCCATTATGAACATTGTGTTCTCTATGCTGCCCACTATGATAACTAAGATCACCTTGTCTTTGACAATTCAGGGCTGCCACCTGGCCCCTGCTACCATGGGTCCCATTTAAACCCATTGCATTTAATTGATCCAACTGTGCAGCATTGTCTCCAACCCTAAGGTCTGGCACAAGGAACAGGACACCAACAAAGCTCTCCACATGTGCTGGTGCCCCTCTCAGCAGTTTGCATCTTATAGGATTAGTGAAGGGCATGTCTTCTGGGCCTTCCCATTGTGGAGGATTAGGTTTTACACAGTGTACCCACTCCAGTATTGCAATTTTCTGAGCCTTAAAATCCCTTCATTAACATCAAGCCAAGAGATATCTGACATTTCCTACTCCTTTTCAGTAAACCATTTTTTTTGACAAATGAATGCTTCAGTTAATTATTCCAATAAACTTTTGACACCATTTTTTAACAGTGTGGGTTTAGAATCTCATTCAGAGAATCCATGATCAATAAACTCAGCCTGATACAGTTTTATGTTCCTTCCACCATTGTAATGACTATTCCTGGTTGTCAAACTTGACTATATCTGGAATGAACTACAATCCAGAATTAGAAGGCTCACCGGTGATCCAGATCTTGAGGCTGGAAGATACAAGTTTCTGATCTGGATCTTGGCATGGAGATCTTGAGGCATAGTTGCTATGAATCCTAAGAGACTAAGGCAAGGAGACCTCTGAGTTCAAGGTCATCTGGGACAAAGCAAGTCCCAGATCCAGGCGTGTTGGTACACATGTTTAATCTGGGCCACACCTTCTGCTGGAGACCTACATAAGGACATTGGAAGAAGGAAGATTCGCTCTTCTTCTCCTGCGTGCCTTGTGGAACTGAGCAACTGCTAGATCCTTAGCCTTCCATCCACAGCTGACCATTGTTGAGGAGTTGGACTACAGACTGTAAGTCATCAACAAATTCCCTTCCTATATAGAGACTACCCATACGTTCTGTGATGCTAGAGAACCCTGACTAATACAACCATCATCCCACACCATTACAATCCATTCCCACACATATCTCCCAGACTTCTGCTTGAGTGAATTGACAAACTCATTAAGCTCTTTAGTAGTGCAGTGAAGTTCCTCATGGACTGTACTTTCCACCTTCCTTCTAGGGGCCTTCTATATTAAATCTGAATATAAGTGTAGAGGCAACTTTTTGGACCTTGAGGGAAGTCTCTTGTCTGGCATTTCCTTCAGAGAAAGTCACTGTTGGTTTAGCAGACAATAAAGTATTAGTTTCCTCAATCAAAGGTGAAAAAGGAAATATTTCAAGGGATAGGGCTTAGGGTAGAGAGACTCCTTCCTTGGGTGAAATAAAACCCGAGGGTTTTATTGTTCAAAGTTGTCTGCTGTTTGCTTCTGTAGGGTTCCCCCACACTTCCCCATCCCATGTTACGGAATCCCAACTAATGTCCTTACTTTAATCACTGAAGCCCTCCAAGGTTGGGACTTGAATTTTCACTGTACTTTAACCAACCTTATATGAAGGGCCTCAGAATAATTTTCTAAGTTTTGAGGTCTGTGGCTGCTGGATAGAGGAGTCTCTTCCAGGGCACACTTAAAAACCTTTAGACTGTTGATGAACATGACAATCTGATCAGTTTTATCACTGAATTCACTATTACTCTCCACCCTAGTCTGAGATGCTAGAAGTTAACTCATTTTATCATGCATGGAGCTCATTCTTATCCTTTGTCAATTTATTCAGAGATGCTAAGAGCAGCAGACCAGCATCATCACTTTTCTTATGTTTTCCCAAATTGTCAAAAGTTTTATACACAGAGTCAACAAATCTGTTGCCACCGACAATTGGGAATCAGGATAATCCAATGCATTTATCTACTTAAGTTTGTAAAACAGTTTACACCATGGGCTTTTAGGATTATCTGAGATCCCAGGAGAGGCTTCAGTAACTGTAGAGGATTCAGTAATCTTAAGTGTTGGCAAACTGGAAAGCCTCTTTCAGATACATAAAAGATTCATCCTTATATTTCTGTTACTCTAGAAATATTCCTGGTACCAAAATCTGTGTTAGTAATGGTTCTCTAGAGAAACAGCACTTATAGAATGAATCTATATCTATACACATATCTGGATATATCAACTGGTCTTCAGTACATGCTGGAATCCCAAAGGAGTAGGCTCCAATGCCAGTGAAGGTATGGACTTGCTAGGAAGGTAAGGGCAAGCAGCCAAAGTGCAAAAGCTTCCTTCTTACATGTTCTTATAGGCTTCCAGCAGAAGTCATAGCCTGGATTAGACGTGAGGTTTTTCAGCTCAAAAGATCTAGAATAAAGGTGTGTCTTCCTACCTCAAAGATCCAGAAGTAGATCTTTTGCAGACAGACATATGAACAGAGAGTCTAAACTGGAGGTCTCTATCAAATCTCTTCCTTCGGAGCTCCCCTCAGAGCTGGGGGAACCCCACAGAAGAGGGAGAAGAAAGACTGAAGTCAGAGGGGATGGAGGACACCAGGAAAACATGGTCCACCAAATCAACCAAGTAGGTATCAAATGGGGTCCCAGAGGCTGAAACAGCAAGCACAGAACCTGCATGGCCCTGCACCAGGTCTCATGTGTGTATGACTATGTTTGTATTGATAACCTGGAGTTATTATGATTATGTTTCATCTGGGCTCTTCTTAATTTCAATTGGCCAGTCCTCAGAGCCATGCTTTCATGACACACCTAATCCATGAAGGCTTCTCCCTCCTCCTCACTTTCTTCTTTCTCTCCTGGTTTTCCTCTGACCCCAAACCCAAGAATCCTAAACCCCTCCTATGTCTCTTGTAAATATAAATATTGTGTGTGTCTTTTATTTGGGAACTAAATGATCAATGCAGGGTCAGGATTAAACCCTTGGGTCAGGATTAAATAATTTCTACATCTTTTGCCTTGAAATTAAGCAAAAATTCCTCACAGGTATGCCTCTCCATTTTTGGGCTTTAGTTAATTCCAGATGTAATAAAGTTGTTAATAAAGAATAGCCAAACACCCCCCCCAACACACACACACACACACACACACACACACACACACACACACACACACACCAGCCAACCAACCAACCAACCAACCAACCAACAAATGAAGTGTGGAGTCCATTGTTTGTTGGTCAACCATTTACACTTTCCCAGTAATTATAAATACCAGTTCCATTGTTAACTTTTACCCTAGTGGCTAGGCTTTCATCCATCCATTCATCCATTTTAAAAAAAAATATAATGAAATAAAATATAATAAAATAAAACAAAAACTCACATTGAAGTATGACAAGACAACAGAAGAACAGAGCCCAAGAGAAGGCACAAGATTCAGAGATCCACTCATTCACACACTTGGGAATCCCATAAAACACGAATCTGGAAGCTGTAATATATATGCAGAGGACCTGGTGCAGACCCATGCAGACCCTGTGGATATGCCTCAGTCTCTGGGAGTTCATATGAGCTTGGCTTTTGTTGACTTATAGGGCTTTGTTTTTCTTGGTGTTCTCCATTCCCTCTGGCTCTTATGCTATTTGTGCTTCCACGTCCACAGAGTTTTCTGAGCTCTGAGGGAAGGAATTTTATGGAGACATATCATTTAGGGCAGGTTGTTCCAAGGTCTCTCATCCTCTGCGTAATATCTGGGTGTGGGTCTCTATATTTGTTTCCATATGCTGCAGAAGGAAGCTTGTTGAATGATGCCTGAACAAGGTGCTGATCTATGGGCATCACAGAATGTCATTAGGAGTCACATGTTCTTTTTCTCTTTTCTTTTGTTAGACTAGTATTATTTAGTTTTATCCTGGGTTCCTGTGCTATTTAGTCTCTGGTTCATTATTACCCAAGCAGTATCAGGTATGGGTTCAATCTTATGGAGTCAGATTGGTTGGTTACTCCCACAAGCTTTGTGCCATGATTGCCCTGGAAGGCAGGGTGCCATTGTAGATTGTAGCAGTAAATCTTTAATTTGCATTGTGCTCCGGGGGAGTGATTGGTGATAGTGCTTCTCGGTCACTTGACAGAGTTCTCTGGATTCGTGAATGAAAGACACACAAGTGCAGCATGATTTTTAATATGCCTTACTAGCTCAGTGGTGGGCTACTCCTGAACCTTCTTGTGGCTAACACACTCCTCTCTGATCGTCCTGAGTTGAAAGTCTAAATCTGTATTTTATCTCTGCTATTCCACATCCAATCGGGGGAGTGGCCCTTTGGGCCATTTCCCCAGATTCTTACATGTTGGTGGGTTCTTAAGTCTGATCTCTCTGCTTCCCTGTCATGAAGATTCTGCTCTTTCTCGCGTGCATTTCCTCTCAGGAACCCTCAAAGTCCCGCCTCTATTCCCTTGCCCCGCTCAGCCATTGGTCGTTGGCTCTTTATTGGTCAGTCGGAAAAACTAACTGTTGGTAGGAACCTAAAGTGGACGTTCAAATTCCCACATAAGCACAAAGCAAATCCCCAACAGTAGATTAAAAATTTATGGCTGGCTTGATGTTTACTCTTGTTTTGTGGCCACATGCAGAGTACTTTTCCTGTGCCAAAGACATTAGAATGTAGGGGTGAAGGCTCTATGTAGGTACCAGCTTGACTTTATCATGTTCGAGTTACGTAGTGTTGTCTTTAGCAATGGGGCCTTGCCATCAGTTTGTGGAGAGCAACCTTTAGTCTTGGCAACAGCCTGGATTTATTTTGGTGATTCCCATAGGATCTCTTTGGCCAACAACTCAATTAGATGTAACTGAGTCCTGGTACTGGAAGCTTTCTTTGATGAGTTGTGACTTTGTCTCCCCCATTAATTGACACAACCTTCATATATGTATATCTTTTAAGGATATTCTACCTCATTAGGTTTCCATACTATCCCTCAAATGCCCCTTAATTTTAGCAATTTCTCTCTACTATAATTCCACACCCCCGCTTGATCCTCCTGTTCCATCTCTGCCATCCATTAATAACGATTCTATTCCCCTTTTCTCATGAGTTCTAACCATTCCCTCTAGTCCTCTACTCTATCCTACCTTCTGTGGTTCTATAGATTGTAGGTTGGTGTGATGGTTTGTTTGTATATGCTCGGCCCAGGGAGTGGTACTATTTGGAGGTGTAGCCTTGTTGGAGCAGGTATGTCACTGTGGGTGTGGGCTTTAAGACCCTACTCCTAGCTGTCTGGAATCAAGTTTTCCACTAGCAACATTCAGATGAAGATGTAGAACTTTCAGCTCCTCCTGCACCATCCCTGCCTGGATGCTGCCATGTTCCCGCCTTGATGATAATAGACTGAACCTCTGAACCTGTAATCCAGCCCCAACTAAATGTTGTCCTTCTAAGAGTTGCTTTGGTCATGGTGTCTGTTCACAACAGTAAGGTACCAACTAAGACATACCTATACATTAAACAAGACAGATGATTATCATTGACTTAACCACTAATATCTACATAAAAGGACATATAGATCATATTTATCTTTCTGAGCCTGAGATACCTCACTCAAGATCTATCCACATCTTTTACACCAGCAGTGGATGAGTGTTTCCCTTAGTCTACATCCTCTCCAGCATGAGGTGTCACTTGTGTTGTTAATCTTAGCCATTCTGACAGGTATAGGATGGAATCTCAGAGTAGTTCTGATTTGCACATGGCTAAGGGGATTGAAACTTTAAGAGCTTTTCAAACATGTGAGTTTCTCCTATTGAGATGCCTCTGTTTAGATTTGCGCTCTATTTTTAATGGGATTACTTGGGTTTCTCTATATATAGTTTCTTGAATTTTTTATATATTTGAATATTAGCCCTCTGTCAGACGTGGAGTTGCTAAAAATCTTTTCACATTCTGTAGGCTGCTGATGCATCAATATGAGAGTGTCCTATGCCATGCAGAAGTTTCTCAATTTCATGAGGTCCTATATATAAATTGTTGATCTTAGAGCCTATGCCATTGGTTTTCTGTTCAAGAAGTTCTCTCCTGTGCCAATTCATTCAAGGTTATTTCCCACTTTATCTTCTATTAGATGTAGTCTATCTGCTCTTATGTTGAGCTCTTTAATGTATTTGGGGTTGAGTTTTGTGCAGGTTGATAAGTATGGGTCTCTCTGCATTCTTCTACATGCAGACACCTAGTTTGACCAGCACTATTGTCTCCAGCGTGGATTTCTGGCCTCCGTATCAAAAATCAGTTGTCCATAGGTGTTTGAATATATGTTTTGGATTTCAGTTTCATTCCATGGATCAATGTGTTGACATTTATGGCAACACCATGCTGCTTTTATTACTATAGCTTTGTAGTAAGTATGACTTAAAATTGGGGATAGTGATACCAGCAGTTTTTATCATTCAGGATTGTTTTAGCAATCTTTGTGTGTATGTGTGTTTGTATTTGTTTGTGTGGGTGTATATGTGTGTCTCCATATGAAGCTAAAAATCGTCATTTCAAGATCTGATGTTCCTATTCCTAAATTTTTTATTTCTATATTTCCCTCACTTTGGTTTTTCTTTCTTGATTCCATCTCTTTTCATTTTCAGGTCTTGAACTGTTTTATTTATTTGTTTTATTCATTTCCTTCCACTGTTGCTTCGTGTTTTCATAGATTTCTTTAAGGGATTTATTAATTTCCTCTTTAAGAACTTCTATCATATTCACGAAGGTTATTTTAAGGTCTTTTTTCTTGTTCTTTAGCTATGTTAGAATACTCAGGGCTTTCTGTGGCAGGGTTGCTGGGCTCTAGTGGAGACACATTGTTCTGGCTGTTATTGATTGTGTTTTTATGCTGGCACCTAGGCATCTGGGATTGGGAAGATTGTAATTTTAGGTACTGAATTTGGGTCTTGTTTTTAGCTCTTTGGTTTTTGTTCCCTCTCTGATCCTTAGGAGTGTGGTGGCTGCGTGTTGCCTGATAGGAAAACCCTCTGGGGTCCTGATAGGTGTGGGCACTGAAGGTTCCAGGTGAAATGTTTTTCTGATTACTGGGACCTAATCCCTAAGAATGGGGATGGGTGGGGCGGGGGGAGCAGCTCCACAAGAAAGAGGGAAGCAGCAGTGTATTCCAGTAGAATCTGCTTAGTTAGTCCCTTGGGAATGGTGCCATAGAGTGAGGAAATTTGACAGCAGGAGGTCTCCTACAGAGCTGGGGATGAGAGGGGGCATTGGGCTTAGAGGAATGGAGGGAGAGGTGAAGATCTGCAGTTAGTATGCTTGCTTCCCTGGTCAGAGTGGCCTGTGGGATCTTTGGAAATGTACGATGGATTTGGAGACTATGGCAAAGCAATGGGCAGGAGGAAGAGAAGTTTGGAGGGGAAGATCTATATGATCCTTTGGAGATGGGTACAGGAGAAGAAGGGGGCTACAGTTGGTGTTCTGCGCCTGAAGATGAGATTTGGAGGGTCAGGAGTTTCCTTGGCAAGAGTGGCCTATGGCTTCCCAGTGAGTGCCTGCTGGCATTTTGGGTTTAAATAAAGCAATGAGGGGAAGGAGTGAGGTTGGGGAGAAGATTTGTGTGATCCACTGGTAATGGGGGGAAGGAGGAGAAAGGCAGACTGCAACAGGTCACTGTTGCAGAGCTGGGGATGTGACTGGGCGCTATGATTTGGAGGACCAGAGGAGAGGTGAAGGTTTGCTGTTCATCTACCTGCTGGAGTGGCCTGTGTTGTAATCTGTTTACTGATAGCAAATAAATCTATAAGGCTTAATGAACTCAGCTGAAGAATGTGCATCGAAATGTAAACAGGTTGTCAGAGAGATGGCTCAGCAGGGAAAGGGCTTGCAGCTCAAGTCTGACAGCCTGAGTTCCATACCTGGAACTCATGAAAAGGTGGGAGGAGGAACTGACTCCACGTATTGTTTTCTGACCTCCAAACATGCACCGGAACATGTATGTACCCACATATACACATTACAGACAATTACAGTACGTATTTTTAAAAAGAAAAGTGGAAGGAGCATAAACTGAACACTTATGAATCTTTTTAACTGTTGTGTTCAAGAGGAGGACCCTAGACTTTCTCTTGTTTGGGTAGTTGTTTCCTACGTAGCTATTCGTGTGTTACAGTATGGCTTTTATACATGTGCGTAATATAGAATGATCAGTTAAGGGGAATTCGCTTGTTATCAGCTTCAAACATTTTATTTCTTTATGTTGAAATCACTCAAAATCCTCCCTCCTAGCTATTGTGAATTTGCCAGTCGTTGTTTTTAAGTACGCTGAATACACACTACCCTTCCCAGGAGCACCAGAACTCTTTGTGTCATCATTTTACTTTCTACAGTTGTCACATTCTTAAATGGGTCTCAGAGTGAAAGAGAGCCCAAAGCCACAATCAGAACCCAGTGGAATTCTTTCCTTGTTTGCTTATCTTCTTGATCTGACTCAGACCAGGATTTATCAAGAATCCCAGAGCCAGAGTCCTTCTCCCGCTCCCACCCCCACTTTTTCATCCCTTAAGCCCCTGTCTGTTATTCTTTGGCACAGAATATTTTATCTACTCTTTTACATTCTGTTATTATCAAGTGCCCAACAGGTGCCCATCTTGGGTTTCAAAGACGTTAGTGTACATTTCGAATATTGGAACTGGAGAGGCTGAGGCAGGAGCATTGTGAGTTTGAGGCCAGCTAGCCAATCTATAAAGTGATACACCATCTACAAAGATATAGACAATAATAACAATAAAAACACACAGCTCCCTCATGTCTTCTCTTCAAGTCATTCCCCAACCCTTTTGCAGCTCCTTGCATCCATTTTCCCATTACCAATTTCTCTTACATCTTTGGAGTTGAGCATAGCTGGGGGGGGGGGAACCAACAAAAAAGTACACTCTCACTTTAAATTCAGGACCGTAAACCTCAAGTGGGCACTTAATGTTGCCAGGAAATCACATAGTATTATCCTAGTCCATTTGCGCTGCTGGTTTCCTAGACAACTACTTCATACCTTCTCCTCTCCCTTCAAACCTTTAACACCTCTGCATACATCCTCATTTTCAGCCCATGACCTGGCTTCCGGTTTCACAGAGAAAAGAGAGGCAATCAGAAAACAAAGCTCACAAATTTGGGTCACCGCATCTACTGACACATTTAAATCAGTGCATATACCCCCACCCCCCCTCACAGTACGGCTTAGAGAGAGACCGCCCCTCCACTTGTTCCTGACATTTCCACCTGGCAATTTTCTCTTCTCTTGCAATCTTCAGGGTTTTCCTCCATTAGCTACAATCATGTTATTGTCTCCTCCATTAAAAGCATTTTAAAAAAAAAAACACATTTTGAGTCATCATGCTTTAGTTCCCATTCACCCCACATTTTTGTCCCCCATTACAGCAAGATTTCTTGCTAAAATTATCCGTTGCTAAAACATTCAATATCTGTAACTGCTCTCTCCATTCTTTTTTTTGTACCCATTTATTTTGAATCCACAGAAAGTTGCAGAAATAACAGAAAGAAGCCCTTTGTAAATTTCACTTAGGTCTTTCCAGCAGTTACACATTGCTGGCTATACAGTGATGTCAAATCTGAGAAATCAACATAGAAAATAATGCATATTCATGGTTCTACGTCACTGCATTACATATGTAGATGTATGTAGGCTGAGGACAACTAAGACACAAGTATGCCAAAAGCCATCATCCTTTTCTACCCAGTTAGAACCACATTCTTTCTCTCCCACTGTCCATTCCTAACTCCTGGTAACAGTGAATCTGTTCTCCATCTCTGTAATTTTCTGATTTAGAACATGTTACATAGGGCCAGTGAGATGGTTCGGCAGCTTACTGAAAAAGCCTGACCACCTGAGGTTGAACCCTGGAATCCATGTAAAGGTAGAAAGAGGGATCTGACTCCACAAAGTTCTCCTACAATATTCACATCCTTGCTAGGATATGTACTTACATGTCCTGCATACACACACACGCATACACGCACACACGCACGCACGCACGCACGCACACACGCGCACGCACGCGCGCACGCGCACGCAAAGAGACGCACACACAAGACTATACATCAAAGAAATAAAATGCTATGCAAATGAAATTCTATAATAAAGTAACCTAGCTAACTTACAATTTAATTTTTTTATGTATATAAATGTTTTGTACTCATGTACCATATGTGTGCAGTGCACAGAGTCCAAAAGAGGGCAGCACATCCCCTGGGCTGGAGTTAAAGAGGATTGCTAGCTGCCATGTGGGTGCTGGGACCAAACACTAGTCTTCTGCAAGAGTAAAAATTGCTCTTAAATTGTCATGCAATGTATTTCTGTTATATTCACCCTTTCTCTCCTAACTTCTTCCACATTCTTCACCTTCCTACTGCATGTTCTCTCTCTCTCTCTCTCTCTCTCTCTCTCTCTCTCTCTCTCTCTCTCTCTCTCTGTGTGTGTGTGTCTTTTTGTTTTTGTCTGTTGGTCTCTTTCTTTTATCATCCTTACTCTTAAACCCATGGAATCCAATTTGTGTTGGATGTGAGGTCTGGGCTGGTGGGCATGCCCTGGAAGGAGTATGGTTGACCTACCAAGGACCACTTAGAGAAAACTGTCCCTCTCTTGGCAGTAATCAAATGTCAGTAGTTCTCAGCTAAGGGTGAGTGTCATGTCCACCTCCCTACCTCCATACTGGGTTTTGTCTCACTAGAGCTTTGGATCTTACATTTTTTTTTTTTTTAGCATATATCCCTAAATCTTGAGGCGAGAGACATGATATAGTTTCCATTTAAGGCTGATCATCCTGAAATCTGTTTTCTACACACTGAACAGTTATGGGTCTTTCTGATAATGGCTATCTTTTGCAAGGTGAAGTGTCTCTAACGAGGTCAGAGTTGATCTCTGTTGTTGATGAAATATATTTTCAATCCCACATTTTCCCTGCCTCTCCTTGTAGGTCTAACACAGTAATGCCTCATCTTTTGATACAGTCTCAAAAGTTCCTGAGGCTCTGTTCATTTTTTCAAGTCTAGTCTCTACCTGTTGTTTAAACTGCATAGTTTCTAGAGTTTTTGTCTTCTGTGTTTTCTCCACTGTGCTCTTGAGTCAAGTCAGTGGATTTTAAACTTTGTCATATGGTGTATTTTGTTTCTAAAGTTTCCATTTTGTTCTGTTCCTTCCACTGAGCAGTTCAAAATCCTTTTAAATGTTGTTTCAACAGCTATACCATACGGACCATAGTATTGGTTGACATTTTATTTTTTTTAAATTTGAGTTTCTCCTGGCATGTTTTAGGGCTCAGGTCTTTCCTGTTCTCTCCTTGCTCCTCTGCCCATTCCATCGTGGATGACAAACAAATGGTTAAAGAAAACTAAAATCTGACCTCCTTCTCCGAATCCACTTGTTTTTCACAGCTCTCAGGTCCTTAGGCCACAGACTTTGGCCGTTTGTGTTTTCTCGTCTACTATCCCCCACCCAATCCATCAGCAAATCCTGATAGGGCAGCCTTGGACCAAAATGCAGGCTCTGGCTACTTCTTATCATCCGACTGCAATCGCCCTGCTCCAAGCTTCCATTATCGCTTGCCTAGCTTGGGAAAATCATCTCTGCAGAGTTGTTTTTTCTTTACCCCTTTGTCCTCCTTTGGCAACTCAGTAGCCAAAGCAGATCTCGCAGTCATTTCAAGAAAGCAAGCAAATCTTGTTGTTTTTTTTCCTATCCACCCCCATGCCTCCCAAGGCTTGGATGAAACAGGAACAATAGCCAAAATGTTAACATGGCTGGGCAGGATCTGGGGTGGTTGGAGTTCTCTCTGACCTTAGTACCAACATCTGTTTCTCTGGCTCACTATTTGTATCGTACCACGTATTCCCAGTCTTGTCAGGCAAGGATGTATCTGACCACAAGGATGTATCTGACCACAAGGATGTATCTGACCACAAGGATGTATCTGACCACAAGGATGTATCTGACCACGGTCCCACTGTTTTCCTCCCTTACCTGAACAATTAGCATCAAGGCCAGGTCTTTGTGTGTGCCAGTCACAGACTGAACCACATCCATGGCCCTAGAACTCAAATTAGTTTTTGTAAGAGGAGAAAGCTTTGTGTATACACACACACACACACACACACACACACACACACACACACACAGAGAGAGAGAGAGAGAGAGAGAGAGAGAGAGAGAGAGAGAGAG